>NC_138178.1:112534681-113049056 GCF_964165515.1 Mesoplodon bidens
TGCTTTTGGAAAATGCTCAGGGTGGGCTCCCCGCTCTGGTTTTATATTTAATGTCACTTTCTCAAAGAAGCTATTCCTAATCCCTATTCTTAAAACACCCATCTCCTCCCCTAGCAATCATCTAGTCCATTATTCAGCTCAGTTAATGGCAAAAATTCTTCAATGCTATTACCATATTTGAAAAAAGGTCTGTCAGTTACTCAAAAGTTAAACATATATATTCCATAAGCTCAGAAATTCCATTCCTAGGTATTTACCCAAGAAAAAGAAAGCATATGTTCATAGAGACTTGTTTAAGAATTTTCATATCAGCTTTATAAATAATAGCAAAAAACTGTCTGAAGCTCAGGTATCCATCAAGAGGAAAATAAATAAGAAAGTTGTGTTATATTTGTACAAATGGATTGCTATTTAGTAATAAAACAGCACAAATTGCAGATATCTGCAACAACATGGGTGAAACTCAAAACAAAATGTATGCAAAAGAGTACATACATCCTGTATCATTCCATTTATATCAGGTTCTAGAACAGGGAAAACTAATCTGAGGCTAAAAAGAACCAGAACAATGTGATGAGAGCAAGGAAAAGCAACATCAAAGACTTTGGGGGAGGTGACGGAAATATTTTATGCCTTGATAGATTTTTTTTTAAATTTTATTTATTTTTTATACAGCAGGTTCTTATTAATTATCTATTTTATACATATTAGTGTATATATGTCAACCCCAATCTCCCAGTTCTTCCCCCCATCCCCCACTTTCCCCCCTTGGTGTCCATACGTTTGTTCTCTACATCTGTGTCTTTGTTTCTGCCTTGCAAACTGGTTCATCTATACCATTTTTCTGGATTCCACATACATGCATTAATATACGATATTTGTTTTTCTCTTTCTGACTTACTTCACTCTGTATGACAGTCTCTAGGTCCATGTCTCTACAAATGACCCAATTTTGTTCCTTTTTGTGGCTGAGTAATATTCCATTGTATATATGTACCACATCTTCTTTATACATTCGTCCGTCGATGGGCATTTAGGTTGCTTCCATGACCTGGCTATTGTAAATAGTGCTTCAGTGATCATTGGGGTGCATGTGTCTTTTTGAATTGTGGTTTCCTCTGGGTATATGCCCAGTAGTGGGACTGCTGGGTCGTATGGTAATTCTATTTTTAGTTTTTTAAGCAACCTCCATACTGTTCTCCATAGTGGCTGTTATCAATTTGCAATCCCACCAACAGTGCAAGAGGGTTCCCTTTTCTCCACACCCTCTCCAGCATTTGTTGTTTGTAGATTTTCTGATGATGCCCATTCTAACTGGTGTGAGGTGATACCTCATTGTAGTTTTGATTTGCATTTCTCTAATAATTAGTGATGTTGAGCAGCTTTTCATGTGCCTCTTGGCCATGTGTATGTCTTCTTTGGAGAAATGTCTATTTAGGTCTTCTGCCCATTTTTTGATTGGGTTGTTTGTTTTTTTAATATTCAGCTGCATGAGCTGTTTATATATTTTGGAGATTATTCCTTTGTCTGTTGATTTGTTTGAAAATATTTTCTCCCATTCTGAAGGTTGTCTTTTTGTCTTGTTTATAGTTTCATTTACTGTAATGGTTCTTATCACTAGCTTTAATTTCCTTATTTATTTATTTGTATCAGCTCCAAGGACCTCAAATGTCTGATTTTCCACTGTATCCCTGTTGCCTAGGGCAAGGGCTGGGCATTTGGTGGAAACCAGTTCATATCTGTGGTTGGATAGATGAGTCCAAATCTGTGTGGTCAGTGCCTTGTCTCCCCATAGGCAGGCTTGCACTGGAATTCACAGGAGGAAGTCTTCATGGTGAGCATTGAATTAGGACAATGGTGTTGGATGAATCAGGCCCAAGTGCATTTGGGACATTACTCTCCCGTCAGGGAGAGTCTGCGAATGATTCAGAATCTTGGACATCTTGTCTGGGGAGTCTGCCTGGGAGAGTCTATTCTGCCTAGGTAGCTGTACTGGTCTTCCTCCCACCCCACTTTCTGTTTGACTCCTTCTTTGGCAAGGATTTTGGTCAATGAGCTAGAGGGCCTGGGACTGCTCTTTTTCTTTAAAGGTAACTTTGTTTATCTTCTGGTCATTGTGTTGATCTTAAAGTTTGTTTATCAGAGACTATTCTTACCAACCTTATTTCCAAGTTCTTAGGGGAAGTTTTATTTTAACCCCCAGGATGAACTACAATCCACTATTGTAAAGTTCCCAAAATTGGGGTGAGGGTTGGTGATTGTTCTAGAGAGTGAATAAATAAAAACATTTCAGTTTAAGATTAAAATATGGAAACAATGCGATATATTACACTGTGTAGTTTTTTCCATTATTTTTTAAATAGAAAATGTAATCCACATATTTTGCTTCTTAGCTTCCAGATATTCTTTAGGAGTAAGCATGAGAAGCCAGCTGAACCATTTTTAGAAACTTTCCTTCTCCTCCTCCCCCTTGTCCTTTGGATTCAGAGGCTGTGCTGTGCAGGAAAACCAGACCAAGAACCTAAAAGGGTTTGACTTTAACTGCAACTTCTGGTCTGGATGAATGTATTTGGGTGCTAAATAGGCAAATTAGATACCCATGCTTCCTGATTAACAGTCTTCTTAGAGAGAATATTATTTGTATTCCTGGAAACATGATAGCAGGAAAGAGGCAAGACTTAGACTAAAAGATGTGGCTGGATGACAAATAGAAGTCTTGAAGTGACTTTGCTGGAATCAGCTCCCCAAATAACCCCCTTGAGATAAATTCCACTCTCCAGGTGAAATTTGTGTCTGTATCTTTGATTTGCGCCTGATTCTCAAAGATAGAACGTTGAACGGAGACTCTGTTTACAAGACATTCTGACTGGGCTGTACCCAGACTGAGATGTGCCTGACATCTGGAGTTAAATCCAGATACCCAGTGACTCACATGGGGTCTGAAGGGCTTCCTGGGGAAAAGGCTTGAATCCTCTCCACAGTTGGAGTTGTCACATCAGATGTACCTGACGGACTGAGGACTATGGAAGTCCTGGGATGATGGAGCTCTTGAAAGAGGGTTCACCTTCATCCTGGGGCAAGGAGTCTGCCTCAGAGCAGAGGGGAGGGGAGTAGTGGTGTGTGGTAAAGTGTGTTCCCGGTTCTGGAACCCATCTTGAGCAGCCACCTGGGCAGTGTGGGTACCCAGTGAAGGGAAAGGGCTGTGGGTATAACTCGGGGGACCTGTCTCAGCTGTCTCTCCGCCTGGACTTCTCCCCTCCCCTTGTTCCATAGGTAGGAGGGAAAGAATGTTCTCTGTCTCCCACTGCTGGAGCGTAACAAGCTCAGCCTGCAGTGGCAGAGGAGGTACCAAACTGGCAACTGTAGAGTCCAGGGTCTGGCTGGCTGTAACAGTGAGCAAGAACTGGGGTTGATCCTTGGGTACATCCAAAACTCACCCTAGGAGTTTCAGAAATTCTTGATAATGGGGACTCTGAGTGGAACTAAACTTCTGACATCAACAGTTTGGGGCTTGGAGGATCTGATCTTAATGTTAAGAAACTGTGTGCTAAAGCCTGGAACGTTCAATTTATAACATCTTTGAGTAGTTTTCAATTTGTAACGTATCTTAGGTTAAATAAGTACCAGTTTAGGATCAAATACCAAATATCTTTGTTTCTGGGAAAGAGTAAATATTTTCCTCTTTGCTCTTTAGATGGCTGTTTTTCAAGAAGTAGCTCTCCATGGTTAGTGGTTAGTTGTTGTGAAATCAATTTGATGAACTAAAGAGCTAAAACAGTAAAATAGAATTACATGAAGTAAGGATAAATACTATTTTGTGAAACTTGGTTTTAGTTATATACATACATATACATATATATATATATATATATATATATATATATATATATATATATATATATATGATTCGTCATGATGTAAAATTTATGTCTTTCTCTTCTGAGTCAAGCCAGAACATTTTGATAGTTACTGCTTTAGACCGCTCTCAACTTTCCTCAATATCTTTGATATGTATTTTAATTTTGGAACGTACTATGCAAGTAAGTGTAACTTGGTCCAGTTTTTGCAACATGATTTTTTTGTATTTATATGGGATCACATGACAACTCCCCACAGTATATTCCAAATCCCAGAAAACTGGAAAATGAAGCCGATTTCTCTGTTGGTGGGTATGAGGATGTTAAATTTTTTTATTTTCCCAAAGCCCAGATTTGTGGCTGGAATCTCTTTTTTAGCTGCTGTGTCTTCCTCAGGGTGTATCTTCTCAGGGAATCTGAATACTAGCTGTTAAGTGTCCTGGGAGTATGGGTCAGTACGGTGATTAACAGTGGAAAAGTTTTTCCTATTATTAATGCCTAGGTTGTGTAAGAATATTTGGTATCATGGACCAATAAAAATGGATGAAATAAAAAGAATGTTTAATGTTTGGAAGGCTAATTGTAGATATGTAAGAGAAACAATTATGTGAAAAAAATCGATCTTAATTACTGAGTAATAATCTCTCCACCCCTCCCCCTCCCCACACACACACTCCAAGTGCTAAATAAATACTTTTTGATTGTTGAATGATTAATATATTTTCATTATGATTTTGGGAGATGATCTAAAAATCTCAAATCAGGCACATGTTTAAAAATATTTACGTGTGATTAAGACTTGGTTAAGACTTGGGAAGGGTGACATGGAAAAAATAACTTTGGTAGTTTATGACACATATTTTGGAAGATCTTTGGGTATGCATGAACCTTAGCCACATGTGCTAATGTATTTAGAGCTCAGGATGGGAGCATTAATTTTCAAGGTGGCCCAACAAGTCTACTAGATTGTCCAGCTGTGTAGTTTTTAAATAACAATAATAGCATGGAAAATGAGGATTATCATAGACATCACAATTTGAAGGAAACCATGAAAACAGGGTTTAGAGAAAAGTAATAATATTATTAAAGAATTTGAAAATGAGTTCAATGAGAAAAGTCTGAAGAAAACAGCATTTTGATTAGAGAAGTGTTATTGGGATTCATTGCTTTAAAAATGGTTTTAAAATAATGTCAGCATGAACTATCACTGAGCAACAGTAGCCATCAATTTTTATGATCTCAGGGAGTTAGATATTTCTAGGGGCAACCCCCAGAGGTAGGATATGAGTTAACTCTTCCCTTGCCTAGAGAGTTTTTAGTTCAGTAGCATTCACTGAATGCCTGATATGTTCCAATGTCCTCACATCCTTCTACAGGTGTGAGAAATTTTATTGGCTATAAAGTATAAGATAATAGTTCTGCTCTTCTTGTATTAGATGGTTAAGATGAATTGATGTGAGGGTGGGAGTGCTTTTTTTTTTCTTAATTAAGGAGAAGATCCAACCTATGTGTATTTTAATTCATCACAAATAGGAATGTGAGGTTTTGGAAGTGTGGACGTAAATGAAACCCTAAAGTCCCTTTGAGTAGGGCTGTAGAGAGATGTTTCATTTCCCTCCATTACTCTACTTTGCCCACTCTCTTCACATCAAAATTTTACATCTCAAAAGAGGGAAACGTGATCTAATTAAAGTGAAATTGTACTAAGGTGTGAATTACTAGAATCCTAACATGGAAGAGGGTGGAGCAAGAGATGAATACCTTTAGTGAAAAATGTTAACAAATCAATTGATTTCCAGGTATGGCATGTGTAGAGATAGTGGTTCTCATCCTTGACTACACAGTAGAATCTCCTGGGAAGCTTTAGAAAGCCCATTTCCCAGGCCATGTTGTAGACCAGCTACATCAGAATCTGGGTTTGGACTTAGGCATCAGTACTTTTAACTCCACAGGTGATTCCAGTGCACAGCTAGAGCTGACAGCCACTGAAAGGAGACATTTTTGAGCAGAGGGCTTTTGGATACATCTTGCTTATTCCATGCATTTTTCCTTTCCTTCCAAAATGACAGCAAGGGATATAAAGTCACTTATTTAGGAGCAAAGGCTGCTACATGACTCTTTTGAACTTTTTCAGTTTCCCAAATGACCTTATAAATAAGTAAAAATTGTGGGAAGGGAGTAAGTCCATGCCAGACACCAGCCTATATGTTTTAGATGTTCTATCTTATGTTACTCTTTTAAAATTCTTACATACAAAAGAAAAACCAAATCCAGAAAAAGTAAATGTTTCTCTCACGTAATTCTCACAACAACTTTTTGAACTAGAAATTATTCTACAGAGAGGTCCAGGCTCAGGGCTGCCCACCTATAGTTGTGCAGGTTATATATGAATGGAACCTTCTGAGGTTGTGCAGTTTACCTGCACGGCTTTCTGTGGCTGCCTTGTATAGGCCTGGGAAATAGCCTGAGCAAAGGGTGCTTTGAATATGAGAGACGAAAGGACCTTTTCCCCTGGAGTCAAGGAATGAAGAATGATGTATATCATTGAGCTTAGAGGAGACACATTTTGAAGGACCACAGATACTTTAAATGCCTCAGAGGAGTCTGGGCTGGATCCAATAGTTATAAAGACATCTGCAAACAAAGGAATAACATGGTAAAAGCCTGGGTCTTAGCATGAATTTGTGGTATGTGCATGGTAATCTGAGAAGGAGGGAGATGTGAGACAGTTATGAGGATGTTCAGTAAATGACATAGAGTGGCTAGGCTTGGCTGATGGAAATGGGAAGCAAGAAAAAGCCCATCAGACCAGGCTGTTGAGGCAAACACAGAGAGGCCTCTGGGGATTCAGAGGCAACTGGTTCTCTATGGCTTCATTTGCCCTCCTCAGCCTCAAATGGAACTGATATGGCTATTGTCACTTGGTTTTAAGGCTGAGGGCTGTTATTTCTTTGCGTAAATGTGAATAGGATAAAAAGGAACAGAAAAGAGATTTCTCCTATGTTCATTTTAGCAGGATGGCTGTTATTAGTGGGCTTTTAGTATAAGCTCCTTCTATTGTTCTGTGATACCTGAACCACCAATTTTATTCATTTTTTGAATGAGGTAAATTTGCCAAAATCATCATTTAATGGACAAGGAATATGTGAAATGAAAATGGAAAGTGATCTACTCTTCTCCCGAGGAGGAGGGAATGGGTATAACATCCTCTGGAGAACTGGTTCACGAGGAGGGAACTGGCCTGAATGAAATTACGAAGAAAGTCTTCAGTGCGCGTTGTAGTTTTCCCTCTTCCCAGAAAACTAATTTCTATCAGAAGATCCTATAAAGGAATTCAAGCAATAGTGTTAAGAATGACTGCAACTCAAACTTTTGCTGCTGCAAAGGGAATTAATATTATCACATTGGCCGAAGGAATCCACCTCTGTAATTGTGGGAGTCAGGTATTAGTGACAAGATGGGGAGAGAGTCCTCCAAATAACACCACATAGGAGACTACCTCTTTTATGTGTATGTCTGTGTCCCCATCCTAGAAATAACAGGAGTGAAATGTTGTTTTAAAAAATATTTTAACTGCAGTGTTTACCTCCCTTAGCTTCCAGCTGCCCTCCCAGATAAAGTCCAAATGGGCATGGCCTGCAGGCTCCTTCACAACCTGGACCCAGCTGGCCTGTTGTTCCTTCGACATTTCCTTTCCTGCACCTCTAAAAAGCCAGGCCCTTTCAGAAATTCGTGCCTGGAAACATGGTTTCTCTATCCCTGGGATATCACCTCATTCTTTACCCCAAACTTCTGTTTCTGGGAAAATTGCTATACATCCCCCAAATCACAGCTAAAATGTTACCTGCCTGGTGAAATTATCTCGAATTCGGTCAGTCCTTCTGGGGATTCTCCCCATATTTTCATATGATGCCTACTGTAGCATGGTGGTAGACACAGCATCCAATTTGAGTTATTACTACTTTAGTTGTTATGAGGAATCCTGTTTTATTCTATTCCATAACTGTGTATCTCTGATGACACATTTGTGTGACTTTGAAATCAGGACAGAAGAAAACAATCAGCATAAAATACATTTCCTTTGATTATTTTGTTGATCGATTACAACCTGATAAACTTAGGCTTGTGAATAATTAGCAGATCTTCCTCAGGGAAAGTTAGTTCACATTTATGCTGGAAATGTGAGGGCATGCATGTTTCTATGTCTGCCACAAGATCATAAATAAGAATAAATATTTCATAACTGTTTAATGTGGTTACCCTAAAATTCAGTACATCTTTTTTTTTAACATCTTTATTGGAGTATAATTGCTTTACATTGTTGTGTTAGTTTCTGCTGTATAACAAAGTGAATCAGCTATACATATACATATATTCCCATATCCCCTCCCTCTTGCGTCTCCCTCCCACACTCCCTATCCCACCTCTCTAGGTGGTCACAAAGCACCGAGCTGATCTCCCTGTGCTATGTGGCTGCTTCCCACTAGCTATCTATTTTACATTTGGTAGTGTATATATGTCCATGCCACTCTCTCACTTTGTCCCAGCTTACCTTTCCCCCTCCCTCTGTCCTCAAGTCCATTCTCTACGTCTGCGTCTTTATTCCTGTCCTGCTCCTAGGTTCTTCAGAACCACTTTCTTTTTTTTTTTAGATTCCATATATATGTGTTAGCATATGGTATTTGTTTTTCTCTTTCTGACTTGCTTCACTCTGTATGACAGACTCTAGGTCCATCCACCTCACTAAAAATAACTCAATTTCATTTCTTTTTATGACTGAGTAATATTCCGTTGTATATATGTGCCACATCTTCTTTATCCATTCATCTGTCAATGCACACTTAGGTTGCTTCCATGTCCTGGCTATTGTAAATAGTGCTGCAATGAACACTGTGGTACATAACTCTTTTGGAATTATGGTTTTCTCAGGGTATATGCCCAGTAGTGGGATTGCTGGGTCATATGCTAATTCTGTTTTTAGTTTCTTAAGGAACGTCCATACTGTTCTCCATAGTGGCTGTATCAATTTACATTCCCACCAGCAGTGCAAGAGGGTTCCCTTTTCTCCACACTCTCTCCAGCATTTACTGTTTGTAGATATTTTGATGATGGCCATTCTGACTGGTGTGAGGTGATACCTCATTGTAGTTTTGACTTGCATTTCTCTAATGATTAGTGATGTTGAGAATCCTTTCATGTGTTTGATGGCAATCTGTATATCTTCTTTGGAAAAATGTCTGTTTAGGTCTTCTGCCCATTTTTGGATTGGGTTGTATGTTTTTTTGATATTGAACTGCATTAGCTGCTTGTATACTTGGAGATTAATCCTTTGTCAGTTGCTTCATTTGCAAATATTTTTTCCCATTCTGAGGATTGTCTTTTCGTCTTGTTTATGGTTTTCTTTGCTGTGCAAAAGCTTTGAAGTTTCATTAGGTCCCATTTGTTTATTTTTGTCTTTATTTCCCTTTCTCTAGGAGGTGGGTCAAAAAGGATCTTGCTGTGATTTGTGTCAAAGAGTGTTCTACCTATGTTTTCCTCTAAGAGTTTTATACTGTCTCGCCTTATATTTAGGTCTTTAATCCATTTTGAGTTTGTTTTTGTACATGGTGTTAGGGAGTGTTCTAATTTCATTCTTTTACATGTAGCTGTCCAGTTTTCCCAGCACCACTTATTGAAGAGGCTGTCTTTTTTCCATTGTATATTCTTGCCTCCTTTATCAAAGATAAGGTGACCATATGTGCATGGGTTTATCTCTGGGCTTTCTGTCCTGTTCCATTGATTTATATTTCTGATTTTGTGCCAGTACCATACTGTCTTGATTACCATGGCTTTGTAGTATAGTCTTAAGTCAGGGAGCCTGATTCTTCCAGCTTCGTCTTTCTTTCTCAAGAGTGCTTTGGCTGTTTGGGGTCTTTTGTATTTCTACACAAATTGTGAAAATTTTTTGTTCTAGGTCTGTGAAAAATGCCTTTGGCAGTTTGATAGGGATTGCATTGAATCTGTAGATTGCTTTGGGTAGTAGAGTCATTTTCACAATGTTGATTCTTCCAATCCAAGAACATGGTATATCTCTCCATCTGTTTGTATCATCTTTTATTTCTTTTATTAGTGTCTTATAGTTTTCTGCATACAGGTCTTTTGTCTCCTTACATGGATTTATTCCTAGGTATTTATTCTTTTTGTTGCAGTGGTAAATGGCAGTGTTTCCTTAATTTCTCTTTCAAATTTTTCATCATTAGTGTGTAAGAGTGCAAGAGATTTCTGTGCATTAATTTTGTATCCTGCTACTTTACTAAATTCATTGATTACCTCTAGTAGTTTTCTGGTAGCATCTTTAGGATTCTCTATGTGTAGTACCAAGTTATCTGTAAACAGTGACAGTTTCATTTCTTCTTTTCTGATTTGGATTCCTTTTATTTCTTTTTCTTCTCTGATTGCTGTGGCTAAAACTTCCAAAACTATGTTGAATAATAGTGGTGAGAGTGGGCAACTTTGTCTTGTTCCTGATCTTTGTGGAAATGGTTCCAGTTTTTCACCATTGAGAACGATGTTGGCTGTGAGTTTGTCATATATGGCCTTTATTATGTTGAAGGAAGTTCCCTCTATGCCTGCTCTCTGGAGAGTTTTTATCATTAGTGGGTGTTGAATTTTGTCAAAAGCTTTTTCTGCATCTATTGAGATGATCATATGGTTCTTCTTCTTCAATTTGTTAATATGGTGTATCACTTTGATTGATTTGCATATATTGAAGAATCCTTGCATTCCTGGGATAAACCCCACTTGATCATGGTGTATGATCCTTTTAATGTGCTGTTGGATTCTGTTTGCTAGTATTTTGTTGAGGATTTTTGCACCTATGTTCATCAGTGATATTGGCCTGTAGTTTTCTTTTTTTAGTGACATCTTTGTCTGCTTTTTGTATCAGGGTGATGGTGGCCCTGTAGAATGAGTTAGGGAGTGTTCCTCCCTCTGCTATATTTTGGAAGAGTTTGAGAAGGATAGGTGTTAGCTCTTCTCTAAATGTTTGATAGAATTCACCTGTGAAGCCATCTGGTCCTGGGCTTTAGTTTGTTGAAAGATTTTTAATCACAGTTTCAATTTCAGTGCTTGTGATTGGTCTGTTTATATTTTCTATTTCTTCCTGGTTCAGTCTCGGAAGGTTGTGTTTTTCTGAGAATTTGTCCATTTCTTCGAAGTTGTCCATTTTATTGGCATATAGTTCCTTGTAGTAATCTCTCATGATCCTTGTATTTCTGCAGTGTCACTTGTTACTTCTCCTTTTTCATTTCTAATTCTGTTGATTTGAGTCTTCTCCCTATTTTTCTTGATGAGTCTGGCTAATGGTTTATCAATTTTGTTTATCTTCTTAAAGAACCACCTTTTAGTTTTATTGATCTTTCCTATCATTTCCTTCATTTCTTTTTCATTTATTTCTGATCTGATCTTTATGATTTCTTTCCTTCTTCTAACTTTGGGTTTGTTTTGTTCTTCTTTCTGTAATTGCTTTAGGTGTAAGGTTAAGTTGTTTGTTTGAGATTTTTCTTGTTTCTTGAGTAGGACTGTATTGTTATAAACTTCCCTCTTAGAACTTCTTTTGCTTCATCCCATAGGTTTTGGGCCGTTGTGTTTTCATTGTCATTTGTTTCTAGGTATTTTTCGAATTCCTCTTTGATTTCTTCAGTGATCTCTTGGTTATTAACTAGCATATTGTTTAGCCTCCATGTGTTTGTATTTTTTACAGTGTATTTCCTGTAATTGATATCTAGTCTATAGCATTGTGGTTGAAAAGACACTTGATATGATTTCAATTTTCTTAAGTTTACCAAGGCTTGATTTGTGACCCAAGATATGATGTATCCTGGAGAATTTTCCATGAGCACTTGAGAAGAAAGTGTATTCTGTTGTTTTTGGATGGAATGTCCTATAAATATCAATTAAGTCCATCTTGTTTAATGTATCATTTAAAGCTTGTGTTTCCTTATTTATTTTCATTTTGGTTGATTTGTCCATTGGTGAAAGTGGGGTGTTAAAGTTCCCTACTATTCTTGTGTTACTGTTGATTTCCCCGTGTATGTTAGCATGTGCCTTATGTATTGAGGTGCTCCTATGTTGGGGCCATAAATATTTACAATTGTTATATCTTCTTCTTGGATTGATCCCTTGATCATTATGTAGTGTCCTTCTTTGTCTCTTGTATTAGTGTTTATTTTAAAGTCTATTTTGTCTGATATGAGAATTGCTCCTCCAGCTTTCTTTTGGTTTCCTTTTACACGGAATATCTTTTTCCATCCCCTCACTTTCAGACTGCATGTGTCCCTAGGTCTGAAGTGGGTCTCTTGTAGAGAGCACATATATGGGTCTTGTTTTTGTATCCATTCAGCCAGTCTATGTCTTTGTTTGGAGCATTTAATCCATTTACATTTAAGGTAATTATCAATATGTGTGTTCCCATTACCATTTCCTTAATTGTTTTGGTTTTGTTATTGTAGGTCTTTTCCTTCTCTTGTGCTTCCTGCCTAGAGAAGTTCCTTTAGCACTTGTTGTAAAGCTGGTTTGGTGGTGCTGAATTCTCTTAGCTTTTGCTTGTCTGTAAAGGTTTTAATTTCTCCATCAAATCTGAATGAGATCCTTGCTGGGAAGAGTAATCTTGGTTGTAGTTTCTTCCATTTCATCACTTTAAATATGTCCTGCCACTCCCTTCTGGTTTGCAGAGTTTCTTCTGAGAGATCAGCTGTTAACCTTATGGAGATTCCCTTGTATGTTATTTGTTGTTTTCCTTTGCTGCTTTTAATATGTTTTCTTTGTATTTAATTTTTGATAGTTTTATTAATATGTGTCTTGGTGTGTTTTTCCTTGGATTTATCCTGTATGGTACTCTCTGTGCTTCCTGCGCTTGATTGAATATTTCCTTTCCCATTTTAGGGAAGTTTTCAACTATAATGTCTTCAAATATTTTCTCAGTCCCTTTCTTTTTTCTTCTTCTCTGGGACCCCTATAATTTGAATGTTGGTGCATTTAATGTTGTCCCAGAGGTCTCTGAGACTGTCCTCAATTCTTTTCCTTCTTTTTTCTTTATTCTGCTCTGCGGTAGTTATTTCCCCTGTTTTATCTTCCAGGTCACTTCTCCGTTCTTCTGCCTCAGTTAATCTGCTATTGATTTCTTTTAGAGATTTTTTAATTTCATTCATTGTGTTGTTCATCCTTGTTTGTTTGCTCTTTAGTTCTTCTAGGTCCTTGTTAAACGTTTTTTGTATTTTTTGTATTCTATTTCCAAGATTTTGGATCATCTTTACTGTCATTACTCTGAATTCTTTTTCAGGTAGACTGCCTATTTTCTCTTCATTTGTTTGGTCTGGTGGGTTTTTACCTTGCTCCTTCATTTGCTGTGTATTTCTGTGTCTTCTCATTTTGCTTAACTTACTGTGTTTGGGGTCTCCTTTTTGCTGGCTGTAGGTTCATAGTTCCTGGTGTTTTTGGTGTCTGTCCCCAGTGGCTAAGGTTGGTTCATTGGGTTGTTTAGGCTTCCTGGTGGAGGGGACTGGTGCCTGTGTTCTGGTGGATGAGGCTGGATCTTGTGTTTCTGGTGGGCAGAACTGCGTCCGGTGGTGTGTTTTGTGGTATTTGTGGACTTTTTATGATTTTAGGCAGCCTTTCTTCTAATGGGTGGGGTTGTGTTCCTGTCTTGCTAGTTGTTTGTTATGGGGTGTCCACCCCTGGAGTGCTGGTCGTTGAGTGGAGGTGGGTCTTAACGTTGAGACGGAGATCTCTGGGAGAGCTCTTGCCGATTGATATTACGTGGGGCCGGGAGGTCTCTGGTGGTCCAATGTCCTGAACTTGGCTCTCCCACCTCAGAGGCTGAGGCCTGACACCTGGCCGGAGCACCAAGCTTCTGTCAGACACATGGCTGTGACAAGTTTCATGAGCCATTAGAAGGGATTTTCCATCCTCTGCAATATCTTGCTAGTACTCCCCTTGGTGCTCTGTGGCATAATCAGGAGAAAACTCCAAGTTCCTGGCTTCTCCCTAGGGAGGAAAAGAAAAGACTGAAGTATTCATGCAACTTTCAGACTTTTGGCGGAGGTACTCAAGGGGCTCAATACATGTTTTAAAATGCAATTCCATAAATGTGTTGCAGGTTTCCAGAAGAAATGTATTGAAGCTTAAAGCACAAGGCTTAATAAAGAGTATGTATTTATTTAATAGAATTTTATGGTCTCTGTTTTAATTTTATAAATCAAATGTGGTAATTTTTATTTATCATCAAACTTAGGTTCTGTTGTTTGTTTTATTTTGATTTTTATAGATTTATTAGTCAAAGATAGTAAAAAAAAATCTTATTCCAAACTGAAGCTATTTAGGAAGATGAGTATGTTTTCCTTATATCATGACCCCAGCTAGACATTACAGCACAAATTCTAGACTCATAACTATTCTCATTCACAACTAACTTAAAGCCAGTGACCCAAAGCCTAGCACACATCTCCTCTCTCAGCTGTAAAGCCTTCCTGGATGATCCCAGCCCTCCCTGCTCTCTTGATCCATGATTTAGCACCAGTGTTTGATATCTTGCGTTCTTATTTGCTTTTTCATATGTTGTTCTCTAATATTCTCAAACAAGTTTAAAAGCTTTTTCCCCCTTTTTATTTCATTAAAAAAATTTTTTTTTACAGTAGGTCCTTGTTGGTTATCTATTTTAAATATAGCAGTGTATACATGTCAATCCCAAACTCCCAATCTACCCCCCCCAAAAAAGCTTTTTAAGGGAAAGTTCTCCTACTTTTTTGTATAAAACTGCAAACATTTTTGGTCAGCTGATTGACTGAATCCTCATATTATCATTTTAAACTTTCCCTACTGCTCTGAGTGGCATTAGCATGCCAGGGAAAACATAACTTCCTGAGGATATTTCAGTGAAATAGTAAAATGTATTTATAAGCATTTTAAGGTTAGTATAATTGTTCACGGTAGTTTTGGGGTTAGGTCTTGGCCAGAAACAAGCAGAATTTTGTTAGAATTAACTCAGAGCAAAGTTTGACATTTTTCTTAATAAGAATGAGGTGATGAGTAACCTTAATTAAATCCCCTTGAAAGACAAGATACTCTGGTTAATAAAACCCAAAGTTTGGGCCAGATTAAATTTGTAAGTCCTACTCAAATCCTTTACCAGTTCAGTTCTTCTAAATCTCCATTGTAACACATATTCATGTTTGAAAGGAAGTGGAATTATGAACCAATTTCATCTTTGACTACTTGGCAGTTTAATGTTCCTTTACACCCATTCTGTGTCCAAGTGAGAGCTGGTATGGAAATGTGCTCACTCGTGACCTTCTCTCTAACAGTTCCTAGTGGAAATCTTGGTTTCAAAGGTTAAAACAGGTACAATGACATATTTGAATCTATCAGAAATCTACCCAAGCACACTGCTTTTTCCTGTAGTAAGGAGAGCAGAGGGGGAAGAACTAGAATCGAAATGCACTGACATCTTGATTAATGATGCCCAGGACCAAAGGTCCTCTTGCAAGGGAGGAAAAACATCTGTAAATCAGGTGAAGCTGAGTGGTTTTGTTTGTAGTTGGATAACAGCAGTATGTCAGTGGCAGCTTCTGTTTGTTCTTGGCTGCCTGGAGTAGGACCAAAATCCAGTGTCCAAGTTCTGTCTCTAACCTTGTGATATGGCAACACCTCTCTTTTCTGGGTCGCATCTTCTTCATTTATAAAATGAGGGAACCATAGGGCTCCTTCCAGCCATAACATTTTGCAAGGATAACTAGGTATACCCTAAGCAAACTGTAAATTCTGCCAAGTTTGTGGCTTTGATCCTCAGTCTCCTCTTTCTGCATCTGGATAAGAAAACTTCCTTCCTCTTAAAGTTCCTCTAATCCTTTTCTCTGCTAGTAATAATACTAACCAGCTACCTATCATTTATGCTTTGCTTTCCTCAAAGTGATTTGTATGTATTATCTCAGTTAATCCTTACAATAATACTTGGACCTCTGGTGAGGGATGTGAGGTACAGAGAGGTTAATTGACTTGCCTAAGGTCACACAGCTAGAAAGTGGTAGAGCTAGGAATAAAAACTAGGTCTTTCCAATTCTAAAGTCTGTGTTAACCTTTTTTAGATTAGTAATTTCTTTGAGAATGTTCTGAAAACGATAAGTCATCTTCACAAGGCATTGCACACACATGCCCATAATATTTTGCATACTATTTCAAGACACCTTTGAAACCCATTCATGCGGACTCCAAGTTAATTCCTGTAGTATACTATATAATGCTGCTTTTTCAGTTCACTTTTTCCTAATTTCAAAATGGGAAGATTCTGAAAGAGAAAGAGATATATTAAAAATGCATACTTGAGGGCTTCCCTGGTGGCGCAGTGGTTGAGAGTCCGCCTGCCGATGCAGGGGACACGGGTTCGTGCCACGGTCCGGGAAGATCCCACATGCTGCAGAGTGGCTGGCCCTGTGAGCCATGACCTCTGAGCCTGCACGTCCGGAGCCTGTGCTCCGCAACGGGAGAGGCCACAACATAAGAGGCCCGCGTACCGCAAAAAAAAAAAAAAAAAAAAAAAAAAAAAAGTAGAATAAGGGGAAGATCCAATCAATTGAGGACCTTAATTAGTTATAGTTTTATTGTTAAGAATGCTACAATTTGGGCCAATTTGTTCTTTAAGAAGGCTTTTTAAAACCCCAGATGTAGGAAAAAAAAAGCCTTCTACATGAATATGTTTATTATAGCTTATTTATAATAGCAGAATATTAAGAAAAACACAAATCGGGAAAGTGGTTTCATTATTATATTTCATCTACCTAATAACCTGGTAGTGGAAGAAATTAATTGACTTGAGGGAAAATGTTGCTTTAGTTTGCAAATAGATTGGAATTTGGAAATACCTGTGAACGAACAAACATCCTTCCTGCTTCATGCAGGTCTTAAAAGTCAAGTTAGCCTTTAGCTAGTTTGCATGATTCCCTAAGACTAAGCTTTTTACTGGCTGGCATTTGAGAAAATAAGGTATTTTGTTGCTTCATTACATTTCGATATAATCAAAACTTGTAAGTAGAAAGCATGAGCTTCCTAATCACTACAGATCTATTCAATGAGTTGAATAATTTATCATCCTTTCAAAAATCTGGCCCTGCTTTCAGTGCTCCAGCTTTTATTTTCTGCAGTCTTCCATTTATCACTCTTTCTTTCCGGTCTATTCACCAGAGCTAGCACAAAGGATATAGCTTTCTTGGCATAAAGCTATTTATTTGCTGGTATGTGAAGTATCTAGGAAACTTGCCAAATTAGCACAATCATGCCCAGGTTTGGAAACCATGCATATAAAACATGGATTGGGATCTCACTCTGCAAGAAGAGCAGCTCTTTTGATAAACCTGCTGTGAACTAATTTATTCCTGTATCTTCTGGTTGTTTCTTAAGTACAGGTTGGTTGATCTGTTGTTGCTATTGATGTTTAAACAAAACATTTAATATTTTTTCTGATTATAAAGCAACACACAGTCATAAAATAAATATCAGTGTCTGCTGTGCTGTCTGAATCAATAGCCACTAGCCAAATATGGATATTTAAACTTAAATTAATTAAAATTAAATAAAACTTTTTAAAATTCAGTTCCTTAGCCACACTTTAATTGTAGTTGGTGGCAACTGTATTTGACAGCACAGACGAACATTTCCATAATTGCAGAAGTTCTATTGGACAGTGCTGATTGATGTTTTAACCTCTACTTCCTCCACTCCTTTTCTTTAATTCATGGGTAAGTTGTGGCCTTATTTCCGTTTAATTAACTATATAGCTCTTTGCAATCTTGTTTAATGTTGTGTAGTAATCCATTGCCTGGATGTGCCTTAACTTATTTGCCTAGTCTGCTATTGATGTACATATAGGTTGCTTCAATTTTTTCACTGTTATAAACAGTGTTGTGATTATTATCTTTGAGCATATATCTTTTTGTACTCATGTAAAAAAATATTTAAGATTGGTCCATATTGCAGAGCTGCCCTCCAGAGACTACATTAATAAGTATTCCCTTGGTTCATTATGAGAGAAGCATTCATATCTACTGGGGCAAGTCACTGAACCTCTCTTAATTCTCATTTAATTTTCCTATTCAAGATATGAATAATAATACTTACCACTTAACTCACTAGATAGTTTTTAGAGATGAAATAATATTTATGAATACTTTAAACAAATAAAAGGAAAGTGCTACTGTCATGTATGATATTCATATTATTAAAACATCTATTGGTTGTAAGGATGGAAGTCAAGAGACCCTTAATCCTCTACAATCTAGTTTAACACCTAAGTAAGGACTAATGATGGTGGTAGTGGTGGAGAGAACATGACTTGGAAGACTTCATCATGGGAAAGGGACCCCTGGCTTCAGAAACATTTTTTTTTTGTAGGCATAAATACATAAATACAAAGGTCAGATTTTCTATACAAGGACATTTAGAGAAGTGGAGTAATTTTTGTTTTAACCTTACAATGTGATGAAACCTGAGAGATCATGCAATCCCACTCCTCATTCTACAAATGAGAAAGCGGAGGTCCAGGGAAGTTGAGTTCTCAGATTCACACAGCTAACAAGGGGCAGAATCTGGGTGAGGCCCTGTTCTTCTGATCCTCCACCCAGCATCCTTTCCTCTACATCCTTAAGCTCTAAATGACAAGTCAGGTGGTGGCAGGATTTATACTGTCTGTCAGATGAAGTTTAAGCCAGTGTTACAATCCGGTTTGATAAATAGTATTTATCTAGGAGTTTATTTTGAAGTAAATGCTTGTATAGGCTGACAAGCCATTTAAAAGTCAGGTTGCCAAATGCTAATTATTAACTATTTCAAATTCTTGTAGTGATAATAGAATTTTTCAAACTGACTCTAAGCCAAATTACAAATCAAATCTTTTTCTCGTGAATGGCGTCCAAGTTAGGCAACGTTCTTAGAAGTGAAGGTTCTTTGAGTTTGGTGAAGCTGTCAGTCTCTGTCTTCAGCTCATCTCTGAAACTTGAACTTAATACCTTAATTTACTTTATGACTTTACATAAGAAACTGTAAGGACGGACAGCTTCAAGTTATGCATAAGGTTTTCATCAGCCTGCAAAACTAACCAGATGGCCACGGCCTTCCCGCAGTTTGAATATGCCCTCAAAGTCATTTTCTTGAGTGTTTATGTGTGATTGACTTCCTCGGGATCTCTCTTTTCACTGGCATTTTTTGAACGTCCAGTGGCTGCTAGCAAAAAATAACTTGGAGAAATTAAGGTTGCTGGACTTCCTTCTATTTCATCTGGGTCTTCTAAGACACGTAAGAGATCTTAAATTTAGAAAGGGCATACGCCTTCCAGTGAGTCATGTGCTAGATATCAACTCTTTGAGAATGCTTTTCTCCTTCTGTAGGAACCAAAGACTCGCAAGGTTTCTGGTCAGAGCACAGCTTCTTATGTGGCCAGCTCTGATACCTATACCACAGGGATTTCCACTCATGGCAATACTTGGTCTTGTACTTGCTGATGTAAAGCAGTTGAAAATGAGGTGACACAATGTAAGGACCAATGGTTTGCTGGGGCAGACCAAAAGGCAGATAAATTATAGTGAAAACTTGATCTTTTTATGAGATGAAAAGATGCAGATAATACACATTTTTAGATGTTTAAGGAGTTGTTTTTTATTTCACATTTCTTTTTTACAATATAGTTAAAAAGGCATATAATTATAGATTTGGAATGATAGAGTTATTTTCCCCAACATAAATCCTTTCTTGTATTAAATTGTTTTCTTTCTTTTATTCATTTAAAAATTTGGTTGTGTGTTTTTCTTGAATATACAGCAATTGGATGGTGTGTTTTTCTTGAACTTGTAGCAGCTGAATGATGTTAATATGAGAATTATCCATTGGAAGAGGGTCTCAGTGTGTTTGCCAAGTTGTCATCAGACATGGTTTACTCAAAGTCCCAAGAAGTACTTCCTTGACAATAAATTTCCTTCTCCTCCCCTTTTTATTGAAGCAAAATTTGTTCGCTCCAAAATCTTCTTTTGTGATATTGACACTGGGAAAAAACAATGGTAAGCCTTATAATCCCTGTCCCATTTATTGCCTTTAGAGTGACTCTGGTCTGTTTTTATCAGTGCTGTCCTATTTTTAAATTACATGACATTTGTAACTTGCCCCAAACCTACTTTGGAAGTACATGAAGTATAAATCCCAAACAAAGATTGAGTTACTGTCCATCTGCCTATATAAAATGGGTTGGTGGGGGAAGGTGATTGGTCAAAGCAGGACAATCTGGAGCAGCCACACTGATGAGAGGAAGGGATAGAGGAAGGGATTTTGTTGTTGCCTTTGCCTCATCATTTTTTAAGGGCTGAAGTTTTGTGGGGTTTTGGTTTGTTATTTTAAGTGGTGGAACAGCATATGTAGAAAAGGGCAGAAATACATGTATTTCAAAAATTTACAAGGGGGTAAGGATTAACATTTTTTAAGATGTGATAAATGCATGAGACTATTTGATTATAAAGCAGATACAATAATAGTTCTAAGGACAATAGGATCCATGGAAATTGGTCTAGATATTATCACAATGCCTTATATGAAAAGCAGCATTCAATGGTTTCATTTCAATGCTGAGCAGTCTTTGAATGACATAGTATTTAATTTAGCAAATCTTTCAAAATGAAGAAAAAAGAGAAATATTGTCTTCACAGAAATGTAGTTCAGTTTTGACTTTAGAAAGAACAGAAAGCAGAGAACAAAATTCTTTTTACAAAAACCAAAACCCAAAATACAGAGTAAAAAACTATCATACACTGTAAGCAAATCACCAAATACAACTGTTTTCAGAAATAAACTTTCAAGATTTTTTTGTTTCATTATCGAACAACAAAAATAAGTAGCTGGTAGCAGTACTTATAAAATAATGTTCTCAAATTGAAAGAAATAATTTTGATAGATGTGAAATCTAAATCAACCAAGATTATATTGTAGTTAAAAATGGCTTGTCAAATGGCTGAGTCAAAATATCTATTTCAAGGGACTTCCCTGGTCCCTGCGCTCCCAATGCTAGGGACCTGGGTTCAATCCCTGGTCGGGAACTAGATCCCAAAAGCATGTCGCAACTGAGAGTCTGCATGCCGCAACTAAAGATCCCACAGGCCACAATGAAGATCCTGCGTGCCGCAACTAAGAGTCGGTGCAGCCTAAATAAATTTAAAAAAGAAAAAAGTTATCTATTTCAAAATAGGTACCTTAAATTGTCACGTATTTGCCGGTGGCAGACAGGGCTGGTCATGACAAGAGTTAGAGAACTGGATCATGTTCATGGACCTCAAATATAACTCTTAATGGACTTGCTACTTCTTTAGTGCTAATAATTATATGCATTTTAAGCAAAGAAAGATATTGTCTTACCCAAGAGGAGGGAGTAATACATATTAGGAGAAATAATTTTAATATGAAAAAAAATCAATAATCTTTAACCTATGATATTGAAAAAAAATGATAGTCTTCAAACTACTTTGGAAACTTCAAAAAGCTTAATAGATATTATACATTTATCCATGATATGGTTTCAGAGACTGACATTTTTTTACTGCTTTCTGTCTGAAGTTCTATCAACCCATGAGGTAACTAACATCTCTTATCTCATATTGGTTAGGGAGCTCTGAGAAGCAGTTGTATTTGTCATTGAATAAATGGAAAAATAATTTCTAAATAAATTTAATTTTTCCAACAGGCACAGTCTTTCAGAACATGGGGTTTATGGTGGGAAAGGATTGGCTATAGTGAGATAGCTCACAGAAGAGGTTTCTTGGTGAAGACAGGGTTGAGGGACCATTGAATTAATCTACAGAATAGGGCCTTATCATCTACTGAGTAGGACCTGAGGAAATGTAATATAGAATATGCAGGTTTTGATCAAGTGGGGGAGGGGATGGGCCTGAAACTTCCCTGCCAGTGAGCATTTTTAGCAATATCAGATGAAGTCATGAAGATTCCAAACTTCATCTGCTTCACATTTTGGCCCTCAAATGGCCTTGGTGTAGAGTGGAGGCAGCTCGAAATTCGAAACTTGTCTATACTGCAAATATGGTAAAATACCCCTTCCCCTCATTCTTAGCACTAGGCCAGGGCAGGCAAAACTCCAAAATCCCAAACTACTTATTAATCTAGGATCAACTTTAGGACTTCAGCACAGTACTAGATGAGAGTGAAACCAAACAGAAAGATACTTGTGTGATGACTATACTGGAAATTCTTTCCTGTGTGCTGCAGGGGCTGACATTCTGATGAAGTTCAGATGCCTGGTGAAGCTGCAAAGACAGGGCCCGGTCTCTGGACCACATGCTTCTTGTCTACATCATAAACATGCATTTCTGAATTGTTCCTGTTGACATTTTCATCTCTGTTCAGAGACCATAAACCTTAATTATATAATGGGACCCAAATTACAACAAAATAGAAAATTTAAATGTTTCCCTTATGTTCAATTGCCTGAAACCTTCCTTTCCCAACTTTTCAAGGCTGACCTGGTCATTATTTTAGAAAATCACAATAATTTACTTTGCGAGGTAGGGATTCCATCCATTTTGCTACAGATATTCACCAGTGATCAAAGTCACATCTTGTTCAATCTGCCTCCTTGATAGCAAGTTAGTGTGAATGAAAACCCGTGGCAAATATATGTTAGTGTATAAAAGAAAGTTAACTTGTTCAAGATGACAATTCTTTTACTACCCTAAAGCTGTATTAACAGTTAAAAGTGTATCAAATTTGTTTTCGTTTTCTAAAAGGAATCTAAAGCAGAGAAAAGTCTACTTAGAAAAGACAGTTCTTCAGATTAGTATAATGAATCTTCGTTTCAGTTATGTACATCTTCGTATATAGGTTGATAATTAGGAGCTTAGAGTTGTAATATTGCCCTACTGTTAACTTGAAGCTTATAAATTTCAGGTGTATCACTTTGTTCAGTAAAGTAAGGATAAATACTGACTTCATAAAATTCATAGACAATAGTAAAGTTAGCTACTCTCGACAGTTGATGGAAGCTGTATAATTATCTGCGTTGCTGACGACATACTTAGTTTTGTATACTCTTGGATTAGGAAATTTTCCTATATTATATGTAATTGCAAATGCCCTTAAAAGTGTTATTAATAGCCACAATAGTAATAAAGAAAATGAGCAACAGACAAGGTTGATTACCATACAAAATTATTATTAAAAAAAGAGATGAAGGAGCAGAAAACAAAACAAAGAAACAAATATAACAAAATAGCAACAGATACAGAGAACAAGCTAGTGGTTGCCAGAGGAGAGAGTGGGGGTGGGGATGGGCAAATTTGGTGAAGGGGATTAGGAGGTACAAACTACCAGTTATAAAATAAATAAGTCACAGGAGTATAATGTATAGCACAGGGAATATAGTCAATAATATAATAATAACTTTGTATGGTGAGCAATCTGTAGAGATATTGAATCACTATGTTGCACATCTGAAACAAATATAATATTGTTAAGTCAACTATACTTCAATTAAAAAAAAAAGATAGGAGAATAAGGAGCAGAATAACATCTTTGCTGACAGTGAAAGCATGCTAGAAAGATATGCCCACAAAACATGAAACTGATACCTAATATTTCCAACTGAGCCAAGAGCAATTAAGAAAATAATAGAAGCTATGAAAGAAAAACATGGATCAGAATTACAAAACTCAGAAGTTTGACTATTGAAGAGAAGGAAGATTTTAGCAGAGGTAGAAAACTCAGGAAAGAATTAGAAATAAAGGAAAAATAATTTCAGGAATAAAGACTTTAAAGAAGGAACACAAGGGCAAATAAACACAACAGCTAATACCTTAAGAAATATGGAATATGGAAAGGAGGAAAGACATTCCTAATAGCCCCCAAACGGAAATAACCCAAATACCCATTAACTGGTGAATAAAGAAATTTTCATTTATCCAGAAAGAAATAGTACTTACCAATAAAAAAATGAACTAATTGTACATGTATCAACATGAGTAAATCTCAAAAGTATTATGCTACATGGAATAAGTCAGACACAAAAAAGGCTACATGCTGTGCAATTCCATTTAAATGACATTCTAGAAAAGACAAAATATAGGGAGTGAAAACAGATCAGTGGTTTGGGAGTTTATGTATGTGGGGAAGGGGGAAGTGATTGACTGCAAAGAGGCATGAGAAAACTTTTGGGGAGATGGGAATGTTCTATATGTTGGAAACGCTCCTAGTTACATTTGCCAAAGCTTGCCAAACTGTATATATAGCTGGCCTTGAACAATATGGGTTTGAACTGAGCAGGTCCACTTATATGCAGATATTTTTCACTAGTAAATGCTCCAGTACTACACCAACCATGGTTGGTTGAATCCGAGGATGCAGAGGAACTGTGGTTATGGAGGGCTGACTGTAAGTTTTAACCCCCTTGTAGTTCAAGGGTCAACTGTCCTTAAAAAAGATTAATGTAATTGTATGTAAATTACAACTCAGTAAAAATAAAGAAATAGTTAAAAAGGATTTGAGAAAGAGTAATAGATACAGGTAGATTGCCAAGCAGATTAAACATGCACAGTAAGAATCTCCAAGGAAGAAAATTAAAACATTTGAATAGAATGAATATTAACATCTCTATTTCATGAAAACTTTCTTGAAATAAATTTTAAAATGATTTAAAATTATGTATTGGAAAGGAACTACACATATGAGGGGAAAGAACTCTACCCAGAAAATGAAAAACCATTGGACTATAAGAAGGAGGAAAAAAATCCTATGGTCATCCAGGCTAAACAACCAAGTCATTAATAAGGGAAAGAATGTGATTGTCACTAGATTTTTGTCAGCTGATTTTTAAATTTTTTTTTGCCAGAAGACAGTGGAGTAACATGTCTAGGATACTTGGGGAAAGAAGGATTCAGCCAAACAGAACTTCAAGTATAAAGACCACAGATAAATTGGCAAGAAATCAGGGTATGTTATTCCTGAGTAGTTACTAAGGAATCTACTGGAGAATATGTGTTAGGTAATCAGAATGACTGGACAAAGGTCCATGTAAGAACTGCTGGCAGTGATTTTCACTGGCTGATAAAAATCACAAAAAGAAAGACAACCATATGTAACTCTTTACAAAACTGTACAATACCAAACATAAATTAGTCTTGCCAAATGAAGAAAAAAAAAAGAAAGAAAAAAACCTGAATATGATCAAGACTTTAGATCTGACTGTCAATTTCCAGGAAACATGGGGGAGAGGGGGATGTGTTAAATAATACCATGGGGTTGCAATCAGCAAAACCCAGACTATGTGAAATGTGAAGCTCTACAGATAACGCTACTTCTTCAACAGAATTTTCAAGACAGGGAGGGAGATGGAGAGAGAAAACCTATAGATTAATAGAGGTATTAGAGCCATATTAACCAATCAGTGTTGGAACTTGCTTGGATCCTGATTCAAAATTCAAGGCATACAAACAAGATATATATAAGACAATTGAGGAAATATGGACACTGATTGGATACTTTATAATATTAAGGAATTAATTTTTCAGGGTAAAATAATGGTGTGGTAGTTAGGTTTAAAAAGAGGGGTCCTTGTCTTTTAGCAATAAAAGGCAGTCCTTATGAGGTAGGAACCCAAACAATAGCATTTAGAATCTAGGAAGACATGATTTTTCTATTCAGCCACTAATATGAGAGGAACCCTGGTGCCTTGAACAAAGTAGGCACCCCATTAATATTTACAGATGATGTCAATGAAGAGGAAATGAAATGACATACTCAGAAGAGTTAGTTTCATGACAAAAATATTTCCTACTCTGTGCCTTTTGAGGGGTTGGACTCAGTTTTCATCCCTGTCTGCCATGCTTTCCATATCTAGGAAATGAATACATCACAGCCTTGTCAGACAATGCCTTGCCCTTTTGTGGACTGAAGGTCAGCTTACCCCATCAGTGTAGCACAGAAACACTAGATTGGGCATTCCTCGAGGGCAGGGACTTCGTTGATTAAAGTTTACATCTCTGTGCTTAGGCATCCTGTAATTATGGTGTGTTGCAGGATGTCATCTCTCTTGTTCCGATGGAGGTCTCTGCTAGGTCACACACCTGTGCTACCATGACTTAAGGCAAAACCTGTAGAACAGGACTTTTGTTTATGGTATGTTTTGTTGTCCTCCCATCTCCCATCTTTGTTGCTCCATTCTGTCTTCATGGTACTCCACACCCTCATGTTGTTTTCCCTGATCAAAGCCCTCCCATAATCACAACAACCTCTAGAGACTTGCCAATCCCCAAGTGCCCTGCATTCTGATTGGACTTGCCCTCTGCTCTAAGAATCCTAAACCACCTTCATCAACATCATTATTTCTAGGATACTGATCTGAGATTTGTTTAAAGTGACTTGTAATAAGATGTGAATAATAGGCAGGTTTAGTACAAATTAATCTGTTTAGTGGAATGTGTAAAACAGATTGTCCTAAACTCTATAGTGCTGCTGCTGGAAGAGGTATTAGTTAAGCCTCTACTAGAAAATTTGCTGATCCTTCTAAAGTACTGCTTTGTCACTCCTTCCTGCCTCATGGGGTTTACCATGAGAACTGATGCAGCTTTGGGGAAGTACTTTCCTGTTCTGCCATGAGACCTAGTGCCTGGAAATCATTTTTAGCCATTGTCTGGTAAAGTTCATCAACTTTCTTTGAAGCAGGCCTATGAAACTAATCCAGGAAATCAATAGAGGGTTTTGTGTTGCCCTTAAAAATCTCTAAGGGAAGAGATTTTCACAACTTCCTTTGTATGCCAATGTATCACAAACTTTGTGACCATGAAGATTCTCTCATGTAATTTAAGAACAATTAAAAAACATATGCATACAAATGTTCATAAATAACTATTAGGTTATGTGACATATTAAACTATCAGTAGATTGCTATAGTGTTTCCTAGAAGTAGAAAACTTTTGAAACATGTCCATTAATCTGTATAAGAAGCTCAAGATCAATTTTGAACTCGATCTGTAAGAAAGTAAGCAAGATTTAATGATAAATCATTAAGAATTGAATCCTGGCAGGGGAAGGGACTTGCTGTACATTTACAGTTTACTTGTATTGTAGCACCACCTAGCGTCAACAGAGAAACCAGTTCTCTGCAGCTTTTTGAGCTTTCCTTGCCTTGCTATTTAGCAGAAACAGATGCCTAAAGCATACTCTTGGTCTGTCAGCCAAAGAAATGCTGCTCAAAGATGTCTCTGAGTTATGAAATACAGATTGCATTGTATGTTTCTGAAATGAAGGATTATGCCTTCAGTTACCTAATGATCAGAATGGACATATTTACTGACATGCATATATGACATTTTAACTCTTTTAAGCCTAATGTCTATCTTTTTATTTCCTAAGAAAATAGCCTGTAGATGTTGGGAAATTATTGATTTGCTTTAACTTCTGTTGCTCTTTCAACAAACAAATCTTTGAATAGTGCAACATCAATTCCTGCAAATATATTAATACCATATTAGGTCCAGGGTTAGTACTTTGCACCGCCACTCCCTTCCTGCTACTCCTGACAGAATCTTCACCACTAAAAAGGCTACAAAACATCAGCTGGAGTACTGACGTTTAGAGCTTTGCTACCCAAAGTGTGGTCTGTGGACTGGAAGCTTAGTCAGTGCCTGGGAACCTGCTAGACGTGCAGAATCTCTCCTCCTGCCCCAGACCTACTGAATCAGAGCCTGCAGCTTGGCAAGATCCCCAAGTGACCCGTATGCTCTTTAAAAATTGAGAAGCACTGTTTTAGAGACTTAACTCCCGCCTGCCCGCCCCCGACCCCCGTGAGAGATTGTGAATCAAACCAAGACTAAGGACTTTCATTATAGTTTTGGATTTACAATATTTTGTTTCTGGAGAAAGTTACATGATTTTCTTATCTGACTCATGATTTATTCCATAGAAATTGTATCATTGCTGTTGTTGGGACTCACATCAGCAACTGAACAAAGAAGGCATAGTTCTTTCCTACCAAATTCTTCAGCTTCATCTCTTGGGAAACATAATTAGGGAGCCATTTAAAGCAGCTGAGAGGAAAATTGCCCTCTGAAATTGGAGGGCATGTAAACGCTAACAAAATACTTAAGTTTGCTGTGATAGAAAGATTCATAGTTTGAACAGACAGTAGGAGGTGAGGCTTAAATAATTGCTGACAATTGAGGTAGAAAGGAACACTTAGAAATTGCATTATTAAAGTTGAAAATTTTAAAGCTTGATTTTTCTTAAGCGTTTAAATAGTGCAACATCAGTTCCTGTATCAATTCCAACTATCAAGTAATTTTATACTGGAAACTTATCTAGTAAGTTTAGTATAAAAATAAGATAACTTTTTGGTTAATGTTCAATTAGCTCTTAAGTTTAGCAAATTATATCTTTCACAAATTCAGTTAAATTTCCTAAAACATTTTAACCTATCAATCTGACACCTTAAATGAATAATAGCATAGACTTAGAAGCTTAACTAAGCCAATCTTTCTATGCACTTAGGCAAATTAGAAAATATAATAAACCAAACTTATAACCATAATAAACTAGATCCTTTTATATTAAAAATTAATCAAATTTTAAATTTTATTAAAATCACAGCAGGTATGAAACACTTCAAATTAAAACCTTAAGGCAATATTATATTTCAGATTCTTTAAAAGATTTCAAACACTTTAAATAGGGCTTCCCTGGTGGCGCAGTGTTTGAGAGTCCGCCTGCCACTGCAGGGGACACGGGTTCGTGCCTCGGTCCGGGAAGATTCCATATGCCATGGAGCGGCTGAAAAAACTTTAAATAATAAATAGATATTATCTCGATAATTACAAAACTTAGTACTAAATCTAGCACAAAGTACCATGACATGTTATCATCCCTATACTCATTTCTACATTTTCCTAGTGTTTCGTAGTCACACACATAAAGGAAGCAGAAGTTATTTGATCCATGACCAGTTTTTCAATCCAGTTATGGACACGTATAGTACAGTAACACACTGGTCCAGAATGCAAACCCTGGGGGCTACTCTGGAAACCATAGATTAGCATGCTGAACCTTCTCATACATAGTTTAAATCTTCCCTGCCAGTGGGGCAATCCAAGTCCATGGCCATCAGCTGGGATTTAGTTTCACAAGCCAGTGCATCACTTGTCCCTGAGGTATATTCTATCTTTATTCAATTTTTCTTGTAAACTCTTTCAACATTCTCTCACCCAGTTGGGGTAGATAGAATTGTGTACCCCCTACCGGGGCTGCAGCTAACACCCTCATTGCACAATTAACGTTAATTGAAACCTGCACCCCCATCCAGGGTATAAACTGTCTTTATAGTTTCTTATCTGTTTCATCTGCCTCCATTTTACCGTCATTCTATTGATCTTGCTGACTGGAGTTTGGCCAAGAATGAAACACTGGACATTGCCTTGCTGGACTACACTGAGCATGCACGTGTGTCATGCATTCTGGGTTATGACTTGTGTGCTGGCACAATTATTGTGAATAAACCAAGAAAAATAGTCCTAATGAGATTTCTTTCAGACTTCAATATGTGGAGGCTAAGGGGGTTGTTTCTTAAAAGAAACCAGAGTTGTTTTTTTTTTTTTTTTTTTTGCAGTAAGCAGGCCTCTCACTGTTGTGGCCTCTCCCATTGCGGAGCACAGGCTCCGGATGCGCAGGCCCAGTGGCCATGGCTCATAGGCCCAGCCGCTCCGCGGCATGTGGGATCTTCCTGGACTGGGGCACGAACCTGTGTCCCCTGCATCGGCAGGCGGGCTCTCAACCACTGCACCACCAGGGAAGCCTGAAACCAGCGTTTTGAGAATGTACTTGTCCTAGTAGGTTGGGTTCCTAGGAAGCAGATTCTGAGGCTCTGAGATTTGCATGTTGGAGGCTTATTGGAATGAACCATTGGGAAAACACCTGAGGGAGGTGAGAGACATCAAATCAAGCAGAGGAAGGAGGTGAACCTCAGTGCAGCTGCAGTAGAGGCCTTAGTCATCCCTGTGGGGAACTCCATAGAACTGTACCCACTCCTTCCCTGCCACGCTTTATACCTCCCCCCCACGGAGCAGACATTGGATGTGGAAAACTCCCAGGAAAGGGTGTGACCTTGGGTGAGGCAGCTGAGGGCAATTCCCAGAGGGTCTCAGCTGAAAGCAATAAGCAGCCAACGCTCCTTGCAGCTGGGGGCATAAGTGCCTTAATCAGAAGTGGTAGGGGAGTATAAATGCTTCCCACAGCTTTTCTCTGTTGTTGTTGTTATTATTAAAGGGCTTGGCCCAGAAAAGATCATGGTCTTTAGCCATGGAACTTAATTCTAGGAGAGGCAATGTAACAGCAGACTGATCTCCATAATGCAAATGAAAACGCCCCCCCTTTGCTGAGAGGCATTGTGGAGAACTCATGAAAACATGGCAGTGATGTTGGCAGGGAGACGGCAACGAAGTTCTCTGAACCAACTGTCTCCTGCAGCTGTGAAAAGACACACAGCCTGGCTGCCAACTGTTGGGCTCACTGTGCTTTGGCTGAATTTAGTTCCTTCTTATGTCAACTTGCAATTTTGTGTTGAAGAAAATTGGTCTGGTCTGCCACCATCTTCATCTCTTAGCAACTGAGAGAGTCTGAAACAACAGCTGGGTAATTTGATACTGGAAACTTAAGGGTTGTGAAATGGAATATAATGGCTGTTGTATTAAAGGGAAAAAAAGAGAGAAAATGATGTAACTAATGCATAGAAATGTTGGGAATACCACATGGGCTACAAAGAGTGAAAATCTAGTTTAAACTGGTTGGACTATTCCTCTCTCAGAATGATTAAAGTTGAATCCAGAAGCACTCCCAAACACCTATATTTGCCTAAATATAAATTCCTGTGAAATGTTGGAACTGCAATGTGAAAAACAGTTTCTATATTCTTCATTTATTTTCTCTAAGGTTGACCTACTGCTTTTTTTACCACAAGTTTTGAAACAATATTTCCAGTATAGCATAGATGACAGTTTAGAGTTATATTATATTTTGCTTTTGGTGGGAAATGGGATGAGGACCAGGTGGAGATGGCAGATAATGAGGGGTAGTGCTCAGAGGCAGTGATGTGCTGGAAGCCTGCTTTATAGACTGTTCACACTGTCTCCAGGGCGCACACATAACAGGTAATAATGGAATTATGAGTTTGAAAACTAGAAAATGAAAAGCCAAGTGCAATTGTTGATAACAAGTTGTTTTCCCTCTTCCCTGGGGCCAGTAAAGAGACCATCTGATTTTCAAATTAGTAAAGCCAGAATATACAGTGTTTGCTCTCAGAATAAGTCCAATGTCATACTTAATGAAAATTCCGAAGCAGAAAGAGAGAAAGCAAGGGAATGGGGGAAGAAGAGATTTAAATGCCTAATGAATGGGGCAATCTGCTTTCTGCTTATGTTCCTATAGGTTCATAATTCAAGCATTTTGCCATTGTTTAGTAAACCTGCCTGCACAAGGTTCATTGAAGGGGTGTGTATTATAGGTGAGGGGACTGAAAATCTAGTGCTCTACATGGTAGGTAACTGCCTGGTCTTGTTTCTCAGAATAACTTGTTCATCCACCACATGTGCAGCTTTCATCCCAGCGGAGGGGGCAGAAAGTCATTGTTTTCTTTGCTTGGTTAGTGGTTTACTTCTTTGTTACCTTCTCTACAGTTGGGTCATGGGTCTACTGCTGCTGGCAACATGAGCAGCCTTGTCTTTTTCCATCACCACTAAAAGAATTTGATTCCTTCCACGTGAAGTGGTTCCAGTTCCTCAACAAGTATTTGGTTTTGTGATAGACAACTTTGTAAAGGTGAAGGTGAAAAGGTGAAAAATTGGTTGAGAAATACATCCCTTCTTCTTATTCATCCACTTCCTTACCTCCCAGCTCCCCCCAAACCACATCCATCCAGTTTACAACAAATGAAGCGGAACCATATGAAATTGCTTTTTTTGTAGGTCAAAGCCAGTTAAATATAGGTAATTTCACATGTTTCAACTTCTGCATATACAAACAAGTTCTCTGGTTAAAAATATACTGACTGTGAATATCCTCCTTAGAATTCTCTGAGGAGAGAAAAAAGGCTTCAGGGTAAACAAACTGACAGACAAACTTACTTGTAAAGAACTAAATTCCAGATGGGGCTGGCTTCTAGTTCACAAACAGAAAAGAAATAGGAATTGCATCTTGCAGGAAACTAGTGCTTCTCCCTGAGGGAGATGAGGATCGAAGTTCTCTATGAGGGATATGTTTCCAGTTTACTTGTTCTTGCATTTAGCTTAAAAATTCTGCTTGGTATTTGCATGTCACTCATTTTCCAAAATTTGTTCTGATTCCAGATCTCTGTTACATTTCTATAAATTTGTTTATATGTTCTTTGATTTGGAAGATAGGAAGTATATTGGTTCTTTTAGATGAAAACTAACTTTCCATTCATTTGGGAAAGAATTGTGCATTTGTTCACTTCCACAGCTCTGGAACATGCATTCTCAACTTTATATTTTTATTCGAGACATAAGAAGTATATTTGTTTACATTTTCTCTCGGAAAATGAAGCCAGAGCTACAGCCTGTTGAACATTATACAAAGGAATAGAAATCTCAGTGTAGTATTCTTTTATACTTTACTTTTTTTTTTTTTTTTTTTTTTTGCGGTACGCAGGCCTCTCACTGTTGTGGCCTCTCCCGTTGCGGAGCACAGGCTCCGGACGTGCAGGCTCAGCGGCCATGGCTCACAGGCCCAGCCGCCCCGCGGCATGTGGTATCTTCCCGGACCGGGGCACGAACCCGTGTCCCCTGCATCGGTAGGCGGACTCTTAACCACTGCGCCACCAGGGAAGCCCTATACTTTACTTTTAATGGTCCATGAATGTATAATTCATCATAGTGAACTTTTGTTCAGCCCTTACTATATGTCAGATACTATGCATGTACTATCACATTTAATCCTCATCCTGTGACATGGGTCCTAGTCCTAACTTAACAAATGAGGGAATTGAGGTACCAAGGTTAAGTTTCTCTCCCAAGGAATCGAAATTGTTAATAGCAATGCTAAGACTGACTTTCAGGCTATCTCTAGACCTACTCTCTTAATTTACTATACCATTCTGCCCTCACACTGACTGCACTGACTCAGACGTCCCCCCAGTTCATCATTTTTAGTGAATACTTTGGATGTTCGTTCGTATTTTGAAGGTGACATTTGGACCAGGTGTCTTGAAGGACTGATGGCAGGTGCATATTGACTATTCTTTGAGGAGCAAAGCTTTAAAGGAAGCATCTTGATGAATTTCCTCAGTGGGAGATTCAAGGAAAACCAGCTTCTGTTTGCAGCACTCGCTTACAACCACTTGCTCACCTGAATCCTTACATCATAATCTGTGAGCCGAGTCTGCAGCCAGAAATCATTTTTAGCTCTTTCAACTAGCCATAAAAATGTTTTAAGCCCACTTTTAACTGCACGGTATTGTAATTATTATCTACTTTGTGTCTTTAGATTGTACTATTCCTATGCTGAAACAAAAGTTCAATATATTGTTCTTAAACATATTTATATGCTATATTTCCTGGTATCTTATATGATATTTATCAATTCAACAAATACTGCGAGCCTACCATATGTCAGACATTTTTCTTGGCATAACAATGAACAAAACTTGACCAAAATTCTGACCTCGAACACTGAACATTCTTGCAGTGATTAGTTTTTAAAAGGGTTATCAACGGAAGGTGAGGGAAGGAGGGTGGATCTATAGAATCAACTCCTTAGATAGGGTTGAGAGGTCTGGGGAAAAATGCATGGCGCCTCCTTATTCAGGAGCCCCTAAAACCAGCTCAGATTCTACTCAGACAAGAGCAAACAGCAAAATGGGGGCTGGAAGAGGTTTCAGTTGAGCTCCCCCTGTGTAAATTACCTCAAAGATGCATTGTATTAAGATACTTGCATAGCAGTCTAAGTCTCCTACTGGATTTTAGCCTTATTTCCTATACATAGAATTTAATCTAGCCATATCTTAATTGTGCAGATAAAGATTAAAACCCTTCGATGTTGGACCGCAAGTTGAGGATCATTCTGAATCACAGAGTTAAAAATAATAAAGAGAGAGAAAAAATATTCCATAAGTAGAAGCAGCTGAAAAAGGAAGTTGAGGGTGGGGTTCACAGTTCTCCCGAGGAGTGGCTGAGGCTGGCTGGTTGAAGCTCAGCTCCAAGGCAACTTGGCTTCCATATGTGTGTGAGTGTCTGTCCTGACAAACTAATTTAGTGCCACAATTCAAGACAAGTGTGTATCACAGACTTGCAAGAATGCCTTGTGGCATATTTACTATTTTGGTTCCCAAACTCAGAATTTAGCCAGATCTTTTCAGTAATGAAGCATTTTTATTTATAGAGCTCTTGCTACATATGAAAGACCATTTAGAGTGGTGTTTAAGAGAGTTGATTCTTGGAGCCCAACTGTCTGGGTTCAAATTCCAGCCCCACCTCTTACACAGCTACAAAAGGCAGTTCACAGTGCCTCATTTTTCTTTTCTGATGGTCATAATAATAGCGTCTACCTCATAAGACTGTAATGAACATAAATTAAATAGTATCTGTGAAATGCTTAGAATGATGCCTGGCCATTATAAGCACCATATAAATGTAGCTAGTATGATGAGAGTTTTAGATTTTTCAGTCAATAGGCATGCCTGGCTGGGGTTTAGCATCCACAGTGAATCTTTCACATAGCTAGGCATGACAGATCTAGTGGGCATCAGCCCTAAAAGCCAGAAGCAAACATGAGACTCAGAGCAAAGACATTTACTGAGCATTGCCATGTATGGAGTTTTGAGTTTTCATATTTAATGATTAAGAGCCAACATCAGTGAATGTTGTTGCCAAGAAGCATCTCTCTCTCTCTCACACACACACACACAAGCACACACACATACACACCCATGTGCCTGCAAGCCAAGTTCCTATGTGATTGCTATCAAATGTGCCAAGAAGACATCACACTCAGATCTGTGAAACCAAGGGATAGATGTCAGGAAGATGAAGGTCCTTCTGCTAAACAGATGGCTGAACAGTTAAGTAAGTGAATTGTGAGGAGGAAAATTCCAGCCCCCACATGGAGTCAAGACGTGAAGCAGCAGCAGCTAATAGACCATGGCGACAAGGATTAAAGATGAACTGAATGTCCTCAGAGGGAAAGACAAGTGAGATAGAAGACACATCAGAGGAGACCTGTGCCGTCAGAAAACACAAAAATGTAATTTGATGCCAGAAAGAGATAATTAGCATGTGGAAAACCGGATTTAGCCTGAAGTATATGTCTGCTTAAGGTGCAGGTCAGGGAAAGAAAATGAACATCTCAGGGTAGGTTTTATGGGGAGCTCCCAGGACACACAAACTCCATTGTGATGACTGTATGAAGAAAGATGATTATGGCTCTTTTAGAGAGAGAATAGTTGGATTAAGAAAGAGAATAAGATAGCGTGAACAAGTCTCCTTGGTACTAATGGAGTTCACCATTCACCAAAAGAATTCCTGATTTCTACTATGTTGTCTTTGGTTCAGAATAAACTTAGTATACAGGAAGAAGGAACTAGTCTCAAGTTAGAGAACGTTGAAGAAAATATATTGGGAGGAGAGGAGAGGATGGGGCTGCCCACTCCTATTTCCATGAGAATTTGACATGTTAAAGGATGCCCCAAAGACATGGGGAAAATGCCTTCTGAGAAAGAATTCCATTGGGTTTAGATTTAGGAACATGTAGCTTATATCAGGCAAACATCCACTTCCCACTTTGATTTATTTTTAGCATCACATACAATTGCTTTTAAAAATCACTTCTATTGGGGCTTCCCTAGTGGCGCAGTGGTTGAGAGTCCGCCTGCCAATGCAGGGGACGCAGGTTCGTGCCCCGGTCTGGGAAGATCCCACATGCCACGGAGCAGCTGGCCCTGTGAGCCATGGCCGCTGGGCGTGTGCATCCGGAGCCTGTGCTCCGCAACAGGAGAGGCCACAACAGTGAGAGGCCCACGTACCAAAAAAAAAAAAAAAAAAAGTTACTTCTATTATTTCCCCCTGATTATATGAATAATACATATTCTTATAAAAATGAGAAGAAAATAAAAATCATCTGTGGCCCACTAGAGATACCCACTATAATTTTGATGTATTTCCCTTTCCCAGTTTTTATTTACATGTGTTCAAAAATTGGACTCAGAATCCATCACAATTTTATACATTGTTTCTTTAACTTAATATTATATCCTGAACATTTTCTGTATCATATAGATGGGCCCATATGTTTAGCTTTTCTCACAACTCTTGTGCTCAGGGGTTTCTAGAGTTCTTTACCTTCCTCATGCTGGCACTGTGGCCGTTTAGGCCTTGTGAGGCCAATTTGGGATTTGCAGGGTGTCTTGAGCTGTGAGAGGAAAAAACAATCTTTCTGCAAATGTAAGAGAATTGGACCTTGGTGTTGGGGTTTGTGTCTCTTAACAGTCTTCCTTTGAGGAGCATATTCTGACTAAATGTATAGTCACATTTCAACAAATTCAGACAAGGGATGGGCAGCTGTTGGTTGAGAGAAATATTGGTCATTATATCAGATGTTTAAAAGAAAGAAGCAGTTGATCATAGCCCCCACTAAGAGAACATTGGAGTCATCTTCTCAGAGGACAAAATTCACAACTGACCTGATAGTAAATTCTCCTGTGTGGGCTCTTGCATTAATGAAAGATCTGTATTAAGCCCTGAAGTCTTGTGATTGAAATAATAGCACAATATGCAGAATCCAAAGGGCTCTCTTCTTAAACATTTGTGTCCTGTTCATAGTCAGGGTGCCTATTCATAGTTGGTCATGCTTTCTGACATTGGATTTCTTTCCATGATTTGTAGATATTTGTGTGAAGTGACTCACATATCTATTATGAAGGAAGGAAGAAATGGTTTCATGATTTAGTATAAACCAGTGTGGAGCCCAAATATTTTAAAAAATCTATTTTCATTTATCGTTTGTTTGAACTTCAGTGTCACTGTGGTAGGCATGGTTTGGTATGTAAAGCAATGCAAGACATGCTCTCAGGAGCCAGAGTTCAGTACACTTTTACTCAATCAGCCCAGGTCTAATTCTTCTTATTCCCCCTCAGCCCCTACCCCATCTACTCATGCCTGAAGACCCCAGTGACCCAGAAAAGTATCTAGTTGGTCTTCTTGTTGCTTCAGCACACAGAGGATTAATTCATATTTATAGATTCATATATGGTAAAGATACTTTTAAAATATGAAAAATATATGTTTCCTGATATACAAGATTGTTGTAAAAAAATAAAACAACAGATAAGTGAGAATTCTCCTTTCATATTTATTTGAGATAACCTCTGTTGACAACTTGGTATATATTTTTCTAGACTTTTAGTCCATATTTATATTTGTACTTATATAATTTAAAAAAACATTACTGGTTACTATTATTTAACCAACTGTCTTACCTCACAAAATATTTTAGGATCTCTTTCTGTGTCAATATTATAAATATCTACTTTATTGTTCCACTTTGTTTATTGATTGATTTGTGATTAGGTAATGCATGCAAAGGTACAAAATGGTAAACACTGATGCCTCCCTCCTACCCTTATTATCTGGCCTTAAGTTTCTGCTCTTCAGGGGCAATCATTGCTATCAATTTAATATAGATTCTTCCAAAACAAATATAAGCTGCATTAGTCCCTTCAGTACACAAACAAGCAGTAACATAGCACAGCCTGAAACAGGAAGAACTCTTCCTTGACTTGTACATTCCCTTTCAGCTACTACCTCATTTCTTTGCTCGCCTTACAGCAGTAATCCTTGAAAAATTGTCTTCAATTACTGTTTCCAATTCCTCTTCTCCAGTCCTTTGATGAACTCACTGAAATCTCCATTTTCATGCTACATTTAAGCTATGTAGGGCTATAACGGCCTGCCCCCCCCCCCCATTTCCCTACTTGGGACAATTTGAAGAGCATTCTCAGTTTCAGAGTTCCATTTGGGGTGGACTGATGCATTAGTTGAGACTGCTTTACAGCCCAACTTGCCCAACCCCTGCCTCCTTCCTTCCCCTTCCTCAAGAGTTCATCCCAAGAGCACTCACTAAAAAACTTCTTGGATACTAATCTTCGTTGTGGAGTCTGCTTCCCAGGACACCATCCTGTAACACTCTCCAGTGGTTTTCCATCTCAGAATAAAAGCCTTAAGTCCTCACAATGGCAACATGTGTCCTTCCCTCCACACCACCAACCTTTCTGGCTACACCTCCTACACTCTCCCCCTTGTTCAGTTCTAATTAGTTTTCCCCTAGATACACTAAGCATACTTAGCACTCCTAAACCTTTGCACTTGCTCTTCTGACTTCTTGGGATGCACTTCCCCCAGATGCCCTCCTGTCTCAACCCTCATTTCCTCGATGTCTCTGTTCAAATACCACTTTATCAGAAATTCTTTCCTGACCACTCTATATAAAGCAGTGTCCCCACTACCACCTAAGTGCTCTCTATTCCCCCTATTTTGTTTTTCTCTTCCTTCAAAGCACTTACTACTAACACACATACACTATATAGTTTTTCTCATTGTCTGTCTTTTTCTGGTTTGTCCTCTGATATTTTCCAAGGGCCTAGAAAAGTGCTTGGCACAGAAAATATGTTCAAGTAATGTTTATGGATGAATGAATTATTCATTTTCTTTTTCATGCAAATGTTGCAACCTTTACAAAAGTGTTTTGCACGTATGAGAACAATACATATCTTGGAGAACATTCCAAATCAGAATAACGCCTGCATAGTTTTGCACTATATGTATAAACAATTTATTTAATCAGTCCTCTATTAATGGACATTTATGTTATTTGCAGTACTGAAATGAATATCTTCATAATGTCATCTTCTATTATGTGAGTATATCTGCTGGAAAAGAATCTCTAGAATTATAATTTGCTGGTCAAAGGGTATAAAATTTATATTGGTAATTTTGATAGATAGTACCAAGTCATTTTCTATAAATCTTATACAATTTATATTCTCACCAGCAAGATATGAACATGCCTCTTTCAACACATACTAACTCTTTGATTATGCTAACCTGATAAATGAAAATGGTGTTTCACTGTAGCTTTAATTTTCAATTCCCTTATAATGAGTGAGGTTGAATATCTTTTTATATATTTAAAAGACAATTGTATTTCTTTTCGTATAATCTTCCTACTAATACCTTTTCTATAAACTTTGTTGGGTTGTTGATCTTTTATTTATTGATTTATAGATAATGTGAATATTTGTGAATACTCTTCTTGGTTTTCCATTTATCTTTTAAAAAAATATTTATTTATTTATTTGGCTGCGTCAGGTCTTAGTTGTGGCACATGGGATCTTTGTTGAGGCATACAGAATCTTTCATTGTGGTGCATGAGCTTCTCTCTAGTTGTGCCATGCAGGTTTTCTCTCTCTAGTTGTGGTGCATGGACTCCAGAGCCCATGGGCGCTATAGTTTGCAGTACGTGGGCTCTCTCCTTGAGGTCCGTGATCTCAGTAGTTGTGGTACACGGGCTTAATTGCCCCCCATCATGTGGGATTTTAGTTCCCCGAGCAGGGAACAAACCTGCGTCCCCTGCGTTGGAATTTACTACTGGACCACCAGGGATGTCCCTTCCATTTATCTTTTAACTTTATTTATAGTGTTTTATTTTCATATAGAAGTATAATTTCTTTTTATAGTGGAATATATCAAATTTTTTCTCTTATAGGTTTTGTGTCATATTTAAGTCTTCCTCACTTTGAGACTGTAAATAATTTTTCCATGTACTTTCCTTCAATACTTTTAAATTTTGATTTTTAAAATTTTAAATCTTTATTCTTTGAGAATTTATATTGACGTACATCTTAAAAACAGGGGCATAAAAGTTTTTTTAACCAAAGATTAAAGGTTACCTTGGGGCACTAAGGTAACCTTTGATTATTTGTTGAATAAATGATCTTTTCCCCACTTACACCATCTTCATCACATTTCTGGTTCTAGCTTTATATTTCCATTCATCTATTTATTCATGTATAAGTACTACATTGCTTTATATAGTATAGTTTTATGTTTCATTAGTTATCTGGTTGTTTTTGTCTCTACCTCCAACTAAAAGAAAAGTTCTGAAAAGAATGATATTTTCAAAAATTTGCTGCCTTTCTAGCTTATTTTTCCACTTAAAATTTATAATCAGCTTGTCTGGTACCAAATAAATTTCTGGTTTTTTAAAATTAGGCTTATGTTACATTAGAGATGAATTTAGGAAGAATTGACATCTTCATAATCTTGAGTCTTCTTATCCAGTAACATAGTATCTTCTCATAGTTTCTTTATCCATTCAAGTCATCCTATATTCCTATCAGTATATATTTCCTTTTTAAAATTGCTGTAGTTATATATATATATGTATGTTTTTGATTTGAAAAACTTTAAAGCAAACATTTGACTTATTACTACCTAGCTTAAACAACAAAAGTAGAACTTTGCCAGTAACTTAGAAACATCCCACATACTCCCTCTGATCTCAGCCCCTTCATCCCTTCAGAAGTACCCAACATTCTGACTTTATGATTAGTCATTTCATTGCTTTATAGTTTTGCTGCCATGTAAGCATCTCTAAATAATATAGTTTAGTTTTGCCTGCTTTTGAGCTTAAAATAATCATGCTAGATATATTCTTTTGTATCTAACTTCCTTTGCTCAAAATATGTCTATGAGATTTATCCATGAATGTTGCCTTTTTAGTGAATTTTTTTTCCCTGAATTGAGATCTTTATGTGATTTTTAAAAATTTCTTTTTCAAACATTAAAGCAACATTGCTTTCCTGGAATGAATCAAACTTGGTCATGATATATTATTCTTTTTTATGTATTGCTGGATTCATTGGTGAGGACTGGCCTATTCCTGATTTACTGTACTCCTCTGGAGTGGTCCTTTAGAGGTTCCCCCTGAAAGCCTGATTTTTGTGTTTGTTTTGGTGTTTGTTTGTTTGTTTGTTTTTAATGAGGCCTCCTTCTCCTTGCTGCGTTCTGAGCTCCAGTTTTTGTCCCTCCAGCACTGAAAACTGCTAGAAGTTCAGCCCACCTTCTCAACCTCTTAGCTCTGCTTACAACTCTGCAAAGGGCTTTAAGGGGAAAATGGTGCCAGATATCGTCTCTCTCTGAATTTCCATTCTCTGTGGGATCTTAGTTTCTCAAATCCCTGCTGCCTTGATAATTCTCTTATGCCTTCAAACTGATACTTTTTTCTTCAGCTTATCTAGTTATTCTCAGTGAGATGGTTGGTCTACATAAGCTAGTCTGCCATAACTAGAAGTAGAAATCAAGAAATGATAAAAATGGAAGTTTAAGATACAAAGTATAATGGTATTATCAGGGAATGGTAATTATGATTTATGTCCATGCCTCTGGGAGCCACAAAGGTAGTATGAACTAGCTCAAATACCAAGAATATAATTTAGTGTCCCATGGGATGTGAAGGTGATCTGGCTGTGACATCTGTCACTCCACTGATCTCAGGCTCATTCTGCTCATCTCAAGGCTAGGTGACATCTCCTTTCTGCATAAATACTTCATGTGCATCCCATTAGATACCTCCTCCTGGTTTACTCAGTTACCAATGCCAGGAAACAAGGAGTTACCCATGCTCAACATCTCTGCTTCTTTACTCACAGTGTCCAACTGGTTACCAAATAATGTCTATTATATCTCTCTATTTTTTCTACAATATGTTCACTCTTTTCCATCCCCACTGTCTTTGCTTAGGTCCAACTATCATAATTCTTTGTCTGAGTTATTGAAAAGACCTCTATTCTCACTCCCCTTCCGAAATAAGGAGTGATCCTTCTAAAATACAAATCTCACCCAAGCTTTTGCTGCTATGTTTAAAATCCAACAATAGCTCTCTGTAACCCATAAGATAAAATTATATGTATTATCCTTATCCTCCCCGCCCCCCTCCCCACTACAGCAAATACTGAAGGCAGGGACTGTGTGCTGTAGGATACTCATAGATCTCCGTCCTTATACAGGGGCTGCCCCTTTCTAGCATATGACTGGAACAAGTGACAACCTCTCTGGACCATGGTTTCCTCCTTTACAATAAGAGGAAATTGAACCAGAAGATTTCCAACCCCAATGATTTTGTGATTCTGAATCATTGCTTTAAAATGTATTAGGGCTTCCCTGGTGGAGCAGTGGTTGAGAGTCCGCCTGCCGATGCAGGGGACACGGGTTCGTGCCCTGGTCCGGGAAGATCCCACATGCCACGGAGCAGCTGGGCCCGTGAGCCATGGCCGCTGAGCCTGCGCGTCCGGAGCCTGTGCTCCGCAACGGGAGAGGCCACAGCAGTGAGAGGCTCACGTACCGCAAAAAAAAAAAAAAAAAAAAAAGTATTATGTGTGCTTTTAAAAATGAAGCTTATGTGTATAGCTACATCCATATCTAGGTTGTAAATACTACATAAAGAGTAAAATCAAACATCAATCATGCAATTTTTATGTAACAACAATTGATTTTATCTACATGGATTCATGACTCAAATGGGAAACTAAGCCATGACTTAATTGAATTGTTTTAATTGAAGTCCTCTACCACAAAAGGCCCGCAGAAGCCCCTCAGGATTAAGGTGCACTGCAAGCCATTATCCTAGACATCCCTTCCTCTGGGCTGGCCTGCAGTGTGACAAATTATCTTATCCTCTGGTTCCATCTCTTGCCTCTCTGCTCACTCCCACCCTCGCATGCTGGGCTCTTCTCATACTGACATGTTTTCTGCTCCCTTAACAAAAGTACCTCATACTCTGCTGCTTCCAGGTCTTCTCATAGGATGCTTTCTTTCCTTGAATGCTTCCCCACAGAATCCATGTCTGACTCTCTCTTACTTGTTCTCTGGGAAAAAGCTTTACCTCACCTCTTTTTTTTTTTTTTAAGATTTATTTTTTATTTATTTTATTTATTTTTGGCTGGGTTGGGTCTTAGTTGCGGCATGTGGGACCTTTCATTGTGGCGTGCGAGCTCTTTGTTGTGGTGCACAGGCTTCTCTCTAGCTGTGGCATGCGGGTTTTCTCTCTCTAGTTGTGGTATGCGGGTTCCAGAGTGTGTGGGCTCTGTAGTTTGCGGCACGCTGGCTCTAGTTGAGGCACGTGGGCTTGGTAGTTGTGGTGCGTGGGCTTAGCTGCCCCGCGGCATGTGGGATCTTAGTTCCCTGACCAGGGATCGAACCCACGTCCCCTGAATTGGAAAGTGGATTCTTTACCACTGGACCACAAGGGAAGTCCCCTCACCTCTTTTTCTTTTTTTGAAGGTACAATATTTTATTTTATTCATTTATTTAATTTTTTTTTCCATTTAAAAAAAATTATTTTATATTATAGTATAGCTGATTAACAATGTTGTGTTAGTGTCAGGTGTACAGCAGAGTGATTCAGTTATACATATACATGTATCTATTCTTTTTCAAGTTCTTTTCCCATTTAGGTTATTACAAGGTATTGAGCAGAGTTCCCTGTGCTATACAGTAGGTCCTTGTTGGTTATCTATTTTAAATATAGAGGTATGTAGATGTCAGTCCTAAACTTCCAATCAATCCCTCCCCCGCCCCCCATAACCATAAGTTTGTTCTCTAAGTCTGTGAGTCTGTTTCTGTTTCGTAAATAAGTTCATTTGTATCATTTTTTTTTTAGATTCTGCACATAAGTGATCTCATATGATATTTGTCTTTCTCTGTCTGACTTACTTCACTTAGTATGATAATCTCCAGGTCCATCCATTTTGCTGCAAATGGCATTATTTTATTATTCTTTTTTTTTTTTTTTTTTTCTTTTTGCGGTATGCGGGCCTCTCACTGTTGTGGCCTCTCCCGTTGCGTAGCACAGGCTCCGGACGCGCAGGCCCAGCGGCCATGGCTCACGGGCCCAGCCGCTCCGCGGCATATGGGATCCTCCCAGACCGGGGCACGAACCCGTATCCCCTGCATCGGCAGGCGGACTCTCAACCACTGCACCACCAGGGAGGCCCCTTATTATTCTTTATGGCTGAATAGTATGCTATTGTATATATATATATACCACATCTTCTCTATCCATTCATCCGTCAGTGGACATTTAGGTTGCTTCCATGTCTTGGCTATTGTAAACACTGCTTCAGTGAACATTGGGGTGCATGTATCTTTCTGAATTATGGTTTTCTCCAGATATATGCCCAGGAGTGGGATTGCTGGATCATATGGTAGCTCTATTTTTAGTTTTTCTAGGAACCCCCATACTGTTTTCCATAGTGACTGTACCAATTTACATTCCCACCAACAGTGTAGAAGGGTTCCCTTTTCTCCACATTTTCTTCAGCATTTATTGTTTGTAGACTTTTTGATGATGGCCATTCTGACTGCTGTGAGGTGATATCTCATTGTAGTTTTGATTTGCATTATTTGCATTTCTCTAATAATTAGCAATGTTGAGCATCTTTTCATGTGCCTCTTGGCCATCTGTATGTCTTCTTTGGAGAAATGTCTATTTAGGTCTTCTGCCCATTTTTGGATTGGGTTGTTTGTGTTTTTGATATTGAGCTGCATGACCTGTTTGTAAATTTTGGAGATTAATCCCTTGTCAGTTGCATTGTTTGCAAATATTTTCTCCCTTTCTATGGGTTGTCTTTTCATTTTGTTTATGGTTTCCTTTGCTGTGCAAAAACTTTTGAGTTTAATTAAGTCCCATTTGTTTATTTTGGTTTTTGTTTCCATTACTTTAGGAGACGGATCCAAAAAATATTGCTGCAACTTATGTCAAAGATCATCCTGCCTATATCTTCCTCTATGGGTTTTATAGTATCTGGTCTTACATTTAGGTCTTTAATCCATTTTGAGTTTATTTTTGTGTATGGTGTTAAAGAATGTTCTAATTTCATTTTTTTACATGTAGCTGTCCAGTTTTCCCAGCAACATTTATTGAAGAGACTGTCTTTTCTCCATTGTATATTATTGACTCCTTTGTCATAGATTAATTGACCTTAGGTGTGTGGGTTTATTTCTGCATTTTCTATCCTGTTCCATGGATCTTTATTTCTGTTTTTGTGCCAGTGCCATACTGTTTTGATTACTGTAGCTTTGTAGTATAGTCTAAAAAGGAAGTCATAGTATAGTCTACAAAGGAGGAAGTCAGGGAGCCTGATTCCTCCAGCTCTGCTTTTCTTTCTCAAGATTGCTTTGGCTATTTGGGATCTTTTGTGTCTCCATACAAATTTTAAGATTTTTTTGTTCTAATTCTGTGAAAAATGCCCTTGGTAATTTGATAGGGATTGCATTGAATCTGTAGATTGCCTTGGGTAGTATAGTCATTTTGACAATATGGATTCTTCTGATCCAAGAACATGGTATCCCTTTCCATCTGTTTGTGTCATCTTCGATTTATTTCACCAGTGTCTTATACTTTTCTGAGTACAGGCCTTTTCCCCTCTTAGGGAGGTTTATTCCTAGGTATTTTATTCTTTTTGATGTGATGATAAATGGAATTGTTATTTTAATTTCTCTTTCTGAACTTTTGTTGTTAGTGTATAGAAATACAACAGATTTCTTTGTATTTATTTTGTATCCTGCAACTTTAAAGGTTCAATATTTTAAATTAACTTCATGAGATACATTTTTAAAATACTCTGTCTTTATTTTGATTTTCTAATCAGTAACTAAAAAGTAGCCTGTTAAAGTTTTCACTACTATACTGTTTCTGCCCATCTTTTCTTCATATATTTCCAATTGTCACTTTTTATAATTTGAAGCAGTATTTCATTTCCTTAAGTGCTTTTTCTTTTTCTTTTTTTTTTTGGTTTGTTAATTAATTAATTAATTAATTTTAATTTTTGAATTGTATTTTATTTTTTTATACAGCAGTTTCTTATTAGTCATCAATTTTATACACATTAGTGTATACATGTCAATCCTAATCACCCAATTCATCACACCACCACCCCCAAACCCCGCCCCTTTCCCCCCTTGGTGTCCATACGTTTGTTCTCTACATCTGTGTCTCAATTTCTGTCCTGCAAACCGGTTCTTCTGTACCATTTTTCCAGGTTCCACATATACACGTTAATTTACGATATTTGTTTCTCTCTTTCTGACTTACTTCACTCTGTATGATACTCTCTAGATCCATCCACGTCTCAACAAATGACCCAGTTTTGTTCCTTTTTATGGCTGAGTAATATTCCATTGTATATATGTACCACATCTTGTTTATCCATTCATCTGTCAATGGGCATTTAAGTTGCTTCCATGACCTGGCTATTGTAAATAGTGCTGCAATGAACACTGGGATGCATGTGTCTTTATGAAGTATGGTTTTCTCTGGGTATATGCCCAGTAGTGGGACTGCTGGATCATATGGTAATTCTATTTTTAGTTTTTTAAGGAACCTCCATACTGTTCTCCATAGTGGCTGTATCAATTTACATTCCCACCAACAGTGCAAGAGGGTTTCCTTTTCTCCACACCCTCTCCAGCATTTGTTGTTTGTAGATTTTCTGATGATGCCCATTCTAACTGGTGTGCGGTGATACCTCATAGTTTTGACTTGCATTTCTCTAATAATTAATGATGTTGAGCAGCTTTTCATGTGCTTCTTGACCATCTGTATGTCTTCTTTGGAGAAATGTCTATTTAGGTCTTCTGCCCATTTTTGGATTGGGTTGTTTGTTTTTTTAATATCGAGCTGCATGAGCTGTTTATATATTTTTGAGATTAATCCTTTGTCTGTTGATTCGTTTGCAAATATTTTCTCCCATTCTGAGGGTTGTCTTTTCGTCTTGTTTATGGTTTCCTTTGCTGTGCAAAAGCTCTGAAGTTTCATTAGGTCCCATTTGTTTACTTTTGTTTTTATTTCCATTACTCTAGGAGGTGGATCAAAAAAGATCTTTCTGTGATTTATGCCAAAGAGTGTTCTTCCTCTGTTTTCCTCTAAGAGTTTTATAGTGTCTGATCTTACATTTAGGTCTCTAATCCATTTTGAGTTTATTTTTGTGTATGGTATTAGGGAGTGTTCTAATTTTATTCTTTTACATGTAGCTGTCCAGTTTTCCCAGCACCACTTATTGAAGAGACTGTCTTTTCTCCATTGTATATCCTTGCCTCCTTTGTCATAGATTAGTTGACCATAGGTGCATGGGCTTATCTCTGGGTTTTCTATCTTGTTCCATTGATCTATGTTTCTGTTTTTGTGCGAGTACCATATTGTCTTGATTACTGTAGGTTTGTAGCATAGTCTGAAGTCAGGGAGTCTGATTCCTCCAACTCCGTTTTTTTCCCTCAAGACTGCTTTGGCTATTCGGGGTCTTTTGTGTCTCCATAGAAATTTTAAGATTTTTTGTTCTAGTTCCATAAAGAATACCATTGGTAATTTGATAGGGATTGCATTGAATCTGTAGATTGCTTGGGTAGTACAGTCATTTTCACAATATTGATTCTTCCAAACCAAGAACATGGTATACCTCTCCATCTGTTTCTGTCATCTTTAATTTCTTTCACCAGTGTCTTATAGTTTTCTGCATACAGGTCTTTTGTCTCCTTAGGTAGGTTTATTCCTAGGTATTTTATTCTTTTTGTTGCAACAGTAAATGGCAGTGTTTCCTTAATTACTCTTTCATGTTTTTCATCGTTAGTGTATAAGAATGCAAGAGATTTCTGTGCTTTAATTTTGTATCCTGCTAGTTCACCGAATTCATTGATTAGCTCTAGTAGATTTCTGGTGGCATCTTTAGGATTCTCTATGTATAGTATTATGTCATCTGCAAACAGTGACAGTTTTACTTCTTCTTTTCCAATTTTTATTCCTTTTATCTTTTTCTTCTCTGATTGCCATGGCTAAGACTTCCAAAACAATGTTGAATAAGAGTGGTGAGAGTGGACATCCTTGTCTTGTTCCTGATCTTAGAGGAAATGCTTTCAGTTTTTCACCAGTGAGAATGATGTTTGCTGTGGGTTTGTCATATATGACCTTTATTATGTTGAGGTAGGTTCCCTCTATGCCCACTTTCTGGAGAGTTTTTATCATAAATGGGTGTTGAATTTTGTCAAAAGCTTTTTCTGCATCTATTGAGATGATCATATGGTTTTTCTTCTTTAGTTTGTTACTATGGTGTATCACATTGATTGATTTGCATATATTGAAGAATCCTCGCATCCCTGGGATAAATCCCACTTGATCATGGTGTATGATCCTTTTAATGTGTCGTTGGATCCTGTTTGCTAGTATTTTGTTGAGGATTTTTGCATCTATATTCATCAGTGATATTGGTCTGTAATTTTCTTTTTTTGTAGTATCTTTGTCTGGTTTTGGTATTAGGGTGATGGTGGCCTCATAGAATGAGTTTGGGAGTGTTCCTTCCTCTGCAATTTTTTGGAAGAGTTTGAGAAGGATGGGTGTTAGCTCTTCTCTAAATGTTTGATAGAATTCACCTGTGAAGCCATCTGGTCCTGGGCTTTTGTTTGTTGGAAGATTTTTAATCACAGTTTCAATTTCATTACTTGTGATTGGTCTGTTCATATATTCTATTTCTTCCTGGTTCAGTCTTGGAAGGTTACCCCTTTCTAAGAATTTGTCCATTTCTTCCAGGTTGTCCATTTTATTGGCATAGAGTTGCTTGTAGTAGTCTCTTAGGATACTTTGTATTTCTGCGGTGTCTGTTGCAACTTCTTTTTCATTTCTAATTTTATTGATTTGAGTCCTCTCCCTCTTTTTCTTGATGAGTCTGGCTAATGGTTTATCAATTTTATTTATCTTTTCAAAGAACCAGCCTTTAGTTTTATTGATCTTTGCTATTGTGTTCTTTGTTTCTATTTCATTATTTCTGCTTTGTTCTTTTTGATTCCTTTTCTTCTGCTAACTTTGGTCTTTGTTCTTCTTTCTCTAGTTCCTTTAGGTGTAAGCTTAGATTGTTTACTTGAGATTTTTCTTTTTTCTTGAGGTAGGCTTGTATAGCTATAAACTTCCCTCTTAGAACTGCTTTTGCTGCATCCCGTAGGTTTTGGATCGTCGTGTTTTCATTGTCATTTGTCTCTAGGTATTTTTTATTTTCCTCTTTGATTTCTTCAGTAATCTCTTGGTTATTTAGTAACGTATTGTTTAGCCTCCATGTGTTTGGGTTTTTTACGTTTTTTTCCCTGTAATTCATTTCTAATCTCTTAGCCTTGTGGTCGGAAAAGATGCTTGATATGATTTCAATTTTCTTAAATTTACTGAGGCTTGATTTTTGACCCAAGATGTGATCTATCCTGGCAAATGTTCCATGTGCACTTGAGAAGAAAGTGTAATCTGCTGTTTTTGCATGGAATGTCCTATAAATATCAATTAAATCTATCTTGTCTGTTGTGTCATTTAAAGCTTCTGTTTCCGTATTTATTTTCATTTTGGATGATCTGTCCATTGGTGTAAGTGAGGTGTTAAAGTCCCCCACTATTATTGTGTTACTGTCACTTTCCTCTTTTATAGCTCTTAGCAGTTGCCTTATGTATTGAGGTGCTCCTATGTTGGGTGCATATATATTTATAATTGTTATATCTTCTTGGATTGATCCCTTGATCATTATATAGTGTCCTTCCTTGTATCTGATATGAGTATTGCTACTCCAGCTTTCTTTTGATTTCCATTTGCATGGAATATCTTTTTCCATCCCCTCACTTTCAGTCTGTATGTGTCCCTAGGTCTGAAGTGGGTCTCTTGTAGACAGCATATATATGGATCTTGTTTTTGTATCCATTCAGCATGCCTATGTCTTTTGGTTGGAGCATTTAATCCATTCACTTTTAAGGTAATTATCGATATGTATGTTCCTATTACCATTTTCTTAATTGTTTTGGGTTTGTCTTTGTAGGTACTTGTCTTCCCTTCTGTTTCGCACTTAGAGAAGTTCCTTTAGCGTTTGTTGTAAAGCTGGTTTGGTGGTGCTGAGTTCTCTTAGCTTTTGCTTGTCTGTAAAGCATTTGATTTCTCCATCGTATCTGAATGAGATCCTTGCCGGGTAGAGGAATCTTTGTTGTAGGTTCTTCCCTTTCATCACTTTAAGTTTATCATGCCACTCCCTTTGGCTTGTAGAGTTTCTGCTGAGAAATCAGCTGTTAACTTTATGGGAGTTCCCTTGTATGTAATTTGTCATTTTTCCCTTGTTGCTTTCAATAATTTTTCTTTGTCTTTAATTTTTGCCAATTTGATTACTATGTGTCCTGGCTTGTTTCTTTTTGGATTTATCCTGTATGAGGCTCTCTGTGCTTCCTGGACTTGGGTGACTATTTCCTTTCCCATGTTAGAGAAGTTTTCGATTATTATCTCTTCATATATTTTCTGTGGTCATTTCTCTTTCTCTTCTCCTTCTGGGACCCCCTATAATGTGAATGTTGTTGTGTTTAATGTTGTCCCAGAGGTCTCTTAGGCTATCTTCATTTCTTTTCATTCTTTTTTCTTTATTCTGTTCTGCAGCAGTGAATTCCACCATTCTGCCTTCCAGGTCACTTATCCGTTCTTCTGCCTCAGTTATTCTGCTTTTGTTTCCTTCTAGTGTAGTTTTCATTTCAGTTATTGTATTGTTCATCTCTGTTTGTTTGTTCTTTAATTCTTCTAGGTCTTTGTTAAACATTTCTTGCGTCTTCTTGATCTTTGCCTCCATTCTTTTTCTGTGGTCCTGGATCATTTTCACTATCATTATTCTGAATTCTTTTTCTGGAATGTTGCCTATCTCTACTTCATTTAGTTGTTTTTCCAGGGTTTTATCTTGTTCCTTCATCTAGTACATAGCCCTCTGCCTTTTCATCTTGTCTATCTTTTTGTGAATGTGGTTTTTGTTCCACAGGCTTCAGGATTGTAGTTCTTCTTGCTTCTGCTGTCTGCCCTCTGGTGGATGAGGCTATCTAAGAGGCTTGTGTAAATTTCCTGATGGGAGGGACTGGTGGTGGGTAGAACTGACTGTTGCTCTGGTGGGCAGAGGTCAGTGAAACCTTTATCCATTTGACTGCTGAGGGGTGGGGCTGGGATCCCTCCCTGTTGCTCCTTTGGCCTGAGGCAACACAACACTGGAGCCTACCTGGGTTCTTTGGTGGTGCTAATGGCAGACTCTTGGAGGGCTCATGCCAAGTACTTTCCAGAACTTCTGCTGCCAGTGTCCTTGTCCCCACGGTGAGCCACGGCCACCCCCCGCCTCTGCAGGAGACCCTCCAACACTAGCAGGTAGGGCTGGTTCAGTCTCCCCTCGGGTCACTGCTCCTTCCCCTGGGTCCCAATGCGCATACTACTTTGTGTGGGCCCTCCAAGAGTGGAGTTTCTGTTTCCCCCAGTCCTGTCAAAATCCTGCAATCAAATCCCACTATCCTTCAAAGTCTGATTCTCTAGGAATTCCTCCTCCCGTTGCCGGAACCCCAGGTTGGAAAGCCTGATGTGGGGCTCAGAACCTTCACCCCAGTGGGTGGACTTCTGTGGTATAAGTGTTTTCCAGTCTGTGAGTCACCCACCCAGCAGTTATGGGATTTGATTTTACTGTGATTGTGCCCCTCCTACCGTCTCATTGTGGCTTCTCCTTTGTCTTTTGATGTGGAGTATCTTTTTTGGTGAGTTCCAGTATCTTCCTGTCGATGATTGTCCAGCAGCTAGTTGTGATTCTGGTGTTTTTGCAAGAGGGAGTGAGAGCACGTCCTTCTACTCCACCATCTTGGTTCAGCCCCTCACCTCTTTTAACTGGCTTCTCTGTCTTATTCTGACTATGGTGCCCCTCCTCACCTTCCTGTTCTCATGACACCCTCTGCAAATACCATCTCTGTGCTTCTCAAACAACATTGTGATTATCTACTTATCTATTTCTCTAAATTCTAAGTTCAATGAGGATAGAGGCTATGTTCTTTTCGTTTTTAAATTTCTGAGAGCTGAGCACAGAACTTAATATATAATGTATATTGAACAAATTTATTTTTAAATGAATGAATATATTTCTCAATGAGAGCCATTAAAGAAATACATTTCCCTTATCTCATTTTAGAAGAATCTCTTTTTTTATAGCTTTGTTGAATGTCTCTATTGGCTGATCTATCTATCTATCTATCTATAACTTGTGGTGTGTGCTAGACTTATGGAAAGTTATGTATGGATGCTTCTTAAACTCACTGAGAAGTATGTAAATTCTCAGATAAGTATAGATTTCCAGACCAATATTAATACTTGGTTCTGGTCAGAAAATCTCTTGATTTTGTCATCTTTCTTCTTTTGTGCGGGCAAGAGCTGACAGCTATTTAAATGAAAATTAAAAATAGGACCCTGTGAAGTACATGTTCTTTTTTTGCTGCCAGGATATAACTGACCACAGAACTGGGGTTATATATCTCTCTCTCTTAAAAAAAAAATGCCACAGGCTGTGCTATCAAGTTCTAGAAAAAAATCAGCGATGAAAAAATAACTCCTAAGAGATATTCCAGTGGTACAAATACTTTTCATTACTCCTAATAGAAAATATGTTTTTTTCCTCATTCTTGAAAGATATTCAAAGAATTTGAAGATTAAAGTGCCACCAGTTTATAGCCATTATAGTCTGTGATTCATCCACGTTGTGAGTTGGCTTTGACTGCTGGATGTGTCTTCCCTTTTTGTATCATCATCACAAATGGAAGAACTTCAGATTGTGGGAAGTTTGAGCTGGGGTGTTAGAGAAAAAAGGGTAATTCCATGTCAGAGAGGGAACTGTGTGAAAGCCTTTTGGCTTTGGGAAGGTGGATTCTTATTTATCATTGGCGCTAACTGACTAGAGCAGGCCTGGCTTAAGACTGGAACTGGGAACGGGCTCTAAGAACACTTTTACTAAAGATGTGACGTGTGGTTATTCATTTGTTTGCTCCTTCATCAGACAGTCATCTGGTTTTATGGCGAAGTCTATGATAGATCTATTGTGCTACCTCAGAGCTGCTGGTCACCCTGAACTAACAATATCTCAGGAAAGTGGGAATACAGTGGGAATGGCCTGTTGAACCCAGAAGCAGGCCATGTGTGCTCCAGTGATTCTAGAACATCCCCCAATTTGTTCATTCAGCAGACATTCACTGACATCTGCTAAGGGCCCAGTGCTGATTTAAGCCTGCTCTGCAAAGATGAACATGGCACATCGAGTGCCAAGTAGAGTTCCCTGTTTGGGGTGCTAGGAAGAGGTAACAGGACCATTAAAGAAAGCACTGAGGAGGGGGCATTAAGCTAGCTAAGGGGAGTCATGTAGCTTCCAGAGGACGTGACCACTGAGCTGACTAGCAAGGAGTTTGAGAGAGCAGTAGCCAAGGAAAGAGATGAGACCTTTAGACTTTACCCATTTTGTTGTTCTCTCTTTAGGGAGGCCATGGCTAACCATTCCTAACAGATTTATCAACTCTCTTATTTAAACATCTCTTAGAATGAGGTTTGACTCATTCTTTCTACAAGTAGTTCTCAGCAAATCTCCAACTGAGGAAGTTCTTCCTTATGTCTAATTTATAGCCACCCCTTCCCGGGAGTTCAAGTTCTCTCTTTGAGTTCTGACTTTTGTGGAAACCATGAGAAGGGTGTTGATGAGGAAGTTGAAAGGTTTGTGAATTTATCCCATGTTCCCCTGGGAGTCAGAATGTTCAGTGCTACATGGAGGGGCTCACTGGTAAGGTGCACAGTGCAGTTTCCTGCTACTGTTTTCTTCTTTTGGTTATTTCTCCCATAAGACAGTGTCTGCAAAACAGTCATATTAGCCAGTAGGTGGAGTACTTTATTAGAAATAGGAGGACCTAGTAGGTACGTATTAGTTTGTAGAGGGGAACTAACTTTCATAATTATGAGAAATGTTTATAGAGTATTTTGTATTTCTAGCTTTCTCTATGAGAGCCTGGAAGGGAATCAATAATCTTGATTAGATAGATTCTGGGTAGTTTACTTTTACTGGGACTTCCTGTGGAATGACACACCATGTGACTAAATACTGCCAGTCAGAACTTAAAACTATTTCATAAAAAAGCTGTCCAAGTCGCTTGCATGCCTCTGTTGAATTCTTATTATTCATGATGGGTCTAAGCTCTCTGTGGGTATTAAATATAGGTGTATCATTTCGGTGTTTCTCCTCAGATAAAGTCAAAATACATGTAGTGGGGTGTTGAGGGAGTGCGACACACAGATTGTGAGCTTCTCGAATGAGCTTTCTATTGTAACCAAGCAGCTTGACACATTAGACTCCCCTTCGCCATCAGCTTACATTCTCTGAGAACTTAGGTCAGTGCCTAAAATAACCCTGCTAATTGTGAGGGGCACATGTGGACTGAAATTCCAGTTAGCGGTCTGGGAGCTGGGGACTGAGGATTTGAAAGCTTACTATAGTTAACAGTTCAAAACACGCCTCTAGGCAGTTAGGCCCAAAGCATGTAAGTGTTCAGGTATGGAAAGAAAGTTATATGATGTGTTTTATACTCTCAGTTTGTGAAGCTGGTTGCCAGTGACAGCTGGTTAAAGACCAAGTCTAGAGTTATAAGATCTGGGCTTTCGGTGCCCTGCTTTCAATCTGTTGGTCGGTGGTGGAGTAACTGACAGAAGCGGATGCCTTGGCTGAGGGACATGAAACTTCCGCAGCCTGTGTAGGACCCCACGGTGCTTTGGATCTCTTCTTGCAGTGCAGTTCAGGTAGGCTGTTGTTTACGTGGAATTTTTTTATCAGTTGGACAGAGATCATAAAACTGTTGAGTTCCAGAGTTGGACATGGGATCTCAAATGCCTCTTCTGCACACGGTGTGTCTGTATTGGTGGGCACATTATTTCACTCCCTTCCTTGACATTTTGCAAATGAAAGTCTTCATTTTCTTACTCAGGTGCATGAAAATTCTAGGACATAAGGGAGATTGATGGAGTTCAGACAAGGTACAATTTATCTGGCACGTGGTGAAATGCCTCTTTAAAATGTACCTTCCTCTTTTCTGTTTTATTTCTCTTATCCTAGCTCCAAAAGACAGGCTTTATATTTGTGAGAAACAATGGGAGAAAATGTTAAGCCTCTTAGTGTAATTTTCATATATTTTAAAAACCACTTAAGAGGGTCTAGGTTTTTATCTTTAGACTAAGATGAAAATCAACACTACTCTTATCCAAATAACCTCACTTAGCCTTCTGTCTGTGCTCTGTATCAGTGTAACTAACATAAAATGCTGCAGTATTTTGCTCTTCTTGCTCCAATGTTGACCTATATTATAAAGTATCGAATTTAGTTTTGGCTTCCAGATATCTGGCACATAAAATAAGTATGTAAATGCTGTAAGTGATGCTTTGGAACTTCTGCCTGGGTGGGTTATTTAATCCAGCAGTTATTCAGATTTAAACGTATACCTCATATCATATGACAGACGTATTTCTGAAAGATATGTGCAAACAGGTTCTGTAATTGGAATAATTTAACACATACTTCAAAAGCTGATCATTTTTAAGGAATCTATGTATAAAATGAATAAGAAGTTATAACAAACTATGTTTAGATGGTTCTTTTTGTGCATCAGGTTCATAAACTGAGATACACTGATATTGCATGAACTTGGATAAATTTCTCAGGAGCAAAAACTGTCCTTTCATTATCAAGGAACATATAGGTGTATATATATGATCACATGAAGCCTTTTGGGTATCCTTAGAAGGATGTCTGTGGGGTTGGATTTGGGGGTGGCCTATTGGATATATTGGATATTAAATTGTAACCTTGGTGGGTAAAGATTTTCTAGAGACAAGGGTCATGGTCTGAGACTTAAGAAATTAAAAAAATAATAGCCGAAAAGAGTATTATCCTGCTTTTTGTGCATTATGTCTATTTAATAACCTTGAGAAGTTGCAATATTATTGCTTTTCTAACATTTATATCTATTGTAGTCTCAGGAATTATTACCTTGAACAATATGTAAGTGCCAGTATTTGATAATTTTGGACCTGTAAAAATGGCACTTTTGTGTGGCTTATTCTAAGTGATTTATGAACATTAACTCATTTTAATGAAAGTTTAGCCTTAAATCCCCAACAATAGTAGCAAGAGTGAAATATTCTCCTAAAGTATGAGAGCTATCTCGTTAAAAACATGCTCATCAAGGTTACTTCCTGTGAATACATCCAGTATGTCTGTGTTATATCCTTCTTTCAATTCTTAACTTCTTTGTTTGGTCTTCTAAAAAGAACTTTCTGTTTCTGCTAAGTGCTCCCTGCAGTGTTTGTCAAGCCTGGTGACTGTGGGCATACATCCTCAGTGGCTGAGAGTTGATATTTAGCAGGGATATCTTTGAGAAGGTTCATCCTTGGTAGCTTATCAATGACCAAATGTATATTATAGTTTTAGGGTTTCTCTACATATACTATCTCAGTGCTCTTCTTTTTCTGACTTCCTATGGTGGAATCTGAGGTCATTGATTTGAGTCTTTTCTTCAGTTTTCATATAGGTGTTTAGTGCTATAAATTTTCTCCTAAGTACTACTTTAGCAGCAGCATAAGAATTTTTATAGGTTGTATATTTATTTTTATCCATTTAAAAATGCTTTCTAATTTACTTTTTGATTTCTTCTTTGACTCATGAATTATTTAGAAGTGTATTATTTATTTCTCAAATATATGGGGATTTTCCAGAGGTCTTTTTGTTATTGTTTTTAGTATTCTAATTTAACTTCATTGTAGCCAAAGAACATAATTTTTATGGCTTAAATCTTTTAAAACTTATTGAGACGTGTTTTCTAATTATGATCTATCTTGGTAAACATTCTATGGGCACTTGAAAAGAATGTGTATCCTGCTCTTGTTTGAGAAAGATTTGTAAAATGTCAATTCTGTCAAGTTGGTTGCTAGTGTTGTTCAAATCTTCTCTGTGTATGTATCCTTACTGATTTTATGTCTATTGGTTCTATCAATTATTGAGAGAAGGGTGTTGAAATATCCAGTTATAATTGTGATCTATTGCTCTTTGCAGTTTTATCAATTTTTGCTTTATGTATTTTGAGGTACTCTCATTAGATGCATTGACATTTAGGATTGTTATGTCCCCTTGATGAACTTATCCCTTTATCATTATGATTCTTTATCTCTGGTAATATTCTTTGCTCTGAAATTTACTTTTTCTGATATTAATATAGTGACTCCAGCTTTGTTTTAAAGGCTTTTCTCTTTTAGGGACTTGCTGTCTAAGGTATTTATGCAAAAATAAACAGTATAACTATTTTATTTATTAATATATTTATTTTATTAATTACGGTATAAGTAGAATTCACTAACAGCTTTCAGATGTCCTTCTACAATTCTGTTTTCACAGTAGCAGGGTTTCTATAGCCATCCCTCCTCCACTGTTATGTGACTGTCATTTTACAGTAAGTAGCCTTCTTTCTATATAATGCATGATATTCATATGTTTAACATGTACCATAAAATGAGCACTGGCCAATCATAACTGATGTCAGCTATAAGCTATAAGCAAACTAAGGTGTGGCCTTAGTGCTGGATGCTGCCTGAATATCAGTCCTGAATATATAACAACTGATGACCCTTGAATTAGGTGCTGGAATCATTTTTCCAGTCATGCCTATAATATTCTACCTTCTTTTTTTTTTAACATCTTTATTGGAGTATAATTGCTTTACAATGGTGTGTTAGTTTCTGCTTTATAGCAAAGTGAATCAGCTATACATATACATATATCCCATATCTCTTCCTTCTTACATCTCCCTCCCTCCCACCCTGCCTATACCACCCCTCTAGGTGGTCACAAAGCACCGAGCTGATCCCCCTGTGCTATGTGGCTGCTTCCCACTAGCTATCGGTTTTACATTTGATAGTGTATATATGTCCATGCCACTCTCTCACTTTGTCCCAGCTTACACTTCCCCCTCCCCATGTCCTCAAGTCCATTCTCTTGCAGGTCTGCGTCTTTATTCCCATCCTGCCCCTAGGTTCTTCAAGACCATTTTTTGGTTTTTTTTTTTTAGGTTCCATATATATGTGTTACCATACGGTATTTGTTTTTCTCTTTCTGACTTACTTCACTCTGTATGACAGCCTCTAGGTCCATCCACCTCACTACGAATAACTCAATTTCATATCTTTTTATGGCTGAGTAATATTCCATTGTATATATGTGCCACATCTTCTTTATCCATTCATCTGTTGATAGACAATGTAGGTGCTTGCATGCCCTGTCTATTGTAAATAGAGCTGAGACAAAGATGTCACAAAGAAAGAAAACTACAGGCCAATTACCACTGATGAACATAGATGCAAAAATCCTCAACAAAATACTAGCAAACAGAATCCAATAGCACATTAAAGGGATCATACACCATGATCAAGTGGGGTTTATCCCAGGAATTCAAGGATTCTTCAGTATACACAAATCAATCAACGTGATACACCAGATTAACAAATTGAAGAAGAAAAACCATATGATCATCTCAATAGATGCAGAAAAAGCTGTTGACAGAATTCAACACCCATTTATGATAAAAACCCTCCAGAAAGTAGGCATAGAGGAAACTTACCTCAACATAATAAAGGCCATATATGACAAACCCACAGCAAACATCGTCCTCAACGGTGAAAAACTGAAACCATTTCCACTAAGATCAGGAACAAGACAAGGTTGCCCACTCTCACCACTATTATTCAACATAGTTTTGGAAGTTTTAGCCACAGCAGTCAGAGACGAAAAAGAAATAAAAGAATCCAAATAGGAAAAGAAGAAGTAAAGCTGTCACTGTTTGCAGATGACATGATACTATACATAGAGAATCCTAAAGATGCTAGAAAACTACTAGAAACTACCAGAAAACTGCTAGAGCTAATCAATGAATTTGGTTAAGTAGCAGGATACAAAATTAATGCACAGAAATCTCTTGCATTCCTGTACACTAATGATGAAAAATCTGAAAGTGTGAAATGAAGGAAACACTCCCATTTACCATTGAAACAAAAAGAATAAAATATCTAGGAATAAAGCTACCTAAGGAGACAAAAGACCTGTATGCAGAAAATTATAAGACACTGATGAAAGAAATTAAAGATGATACAAATAGATGGAGAGATATACCATGTTCTTGGATTGGAAGAATCAACATTGTGAAAACAACTATACTACCCAAAGCAATCTACAGATTCAATGCAATCCCTATCAAACTACCACTGGCATTTTTCACAGAACTAGAACAAAAAGTTTCACAATTTGGATGGAAACACAAAAGACCCCGAATAGCCAAAGCAATCTTGAGGAAGAAAAACGGAGCTGGAGGTATCAGGCTCCCTGACTTCGGACTATACTACAAAGCTACAATAATCAAGACAGTATGGTACTGGCACAAAAACAGAAATATAGATCAGTGGAACAGGATAGAAAGACCAGAGATAAATGCAGCACATATGGTCACCTTATTTTTGATAAAGGAGGCAAGGATGTACAATGGAGAAAAGACAGCCTCTTCAATAAGTGGTGCTGGAAAAACTAGACAGCTACATGTAAAAGAATGAAATTAGAACACTCCCTAACACCATACACAAAAATAAACTCAAAATGGATTAAAGACCTAAATGTAAGGCCACACACTATAAAAGTCTTAGAGGAAAACGTAGGCAGAACACTCTATGACATAAATCACAGCAAGATCCTTTTTGACCCACCTCTTAGAGAAATAGAAATATTCTACCTTCTGTTGGTACTTTTTGTTTGTTTGGTTTTGTTTTTTTGACCTTGCTGCATGGCTTGTAGGATCTTAGTTCCCCAACCAGGGATTGAACCCATGCTCTCGGCAGTGAAAACACGGAGTCGTAACCACTGCCAGGGAATTCCCTGTAGATACTTTTTATTAAAAAAGAATCTTTTTCTGTTTAGAATCCCTAGAGCTATTCAGTAATCAAGTTAACATGTATATCAACATATTAAGGCATAACTTCTTTATATAAGGGAAAATTCCATACGGGAACTTTTTTTTTAACTTTTATTTTAGATTTTAGCTTAAGTTTCAGGTAGCAAATACTTGTTCATTAATTTACCACTTATTTATTGAGGCCCTCCCATATGTCAGCCAATGGGAATTGGAGGATGAATGACACTGTGGTCCCTGCCCTTAAGAAGCTAGTGCAGTCAGGAAGAGAGGCCTATTGCATGTTCTAGCACACCTAGGCTGTGGTGCAGCAGCATGTGGCCATTGGAGTGTAAGAGGGCACCCTCTGGCCTCATAGGATCTCTTAGGATAGAAGAGCCCAAAATAAATTAATTCACCTATTTCCAAAGAGGTAGCAACTATTTTATAATATATATCCTACTTCCTTCTTCCAGAGATTTTTACCATTTACCTTGTAATCAGTGTATCTTCAATGATTACTTTTTTTGTCCATGTCCAGGTTTTTACTAGAGCTCTTACTCTGCTTACTATACTCCATGTCGCATATATTACCTAATGGAGTGCCTTACACAGTCTTGGAGCTCAATGAATATTTGTTGAATGAATGAGTATTTACCTCTGTGTATGGAAGATATAGGAAGAAATTGGAGCTTTTGTTCAGCTCTGTCATGAGCTGGGTGTTACCTAAAGGAAGTGATTATCACCAGAAGGCACTCCATGGCAGCACTTGGTGAGAAAGGTGTCTTCAGGGACCAGGAATGAGCTATCATGATATGCCTATGGGACTGAAATCAGAGCAACAAAATGATTTTGTGTGTAGAGCTGTTAGCGTACTGAGGACAGAGTTCAGAGAAAAGCAGCTTACAGAAGCTCAGACCCCAGGTGGGACTTACCTCTGTTCCTTTCCATACAGTATATATAGCATCTGCAATTTGGCCATGGGAATAAATTAGCTTCAGTTACCATCTAGGCCAGGGCAGCTCCAAGGCCCTGGGGTTAGGAGGTCAGCCTGGTTTGGTTGTATTACCGGCAAAGATGTTTAGAGGCTCTGAACTACCAACTTAATAATAGTTGGTAGTTAAATAGTTCTACATATCTTCCCTCCTTTTCTTTTTTTGTGAAAACATTTTGGAAACTGTTAAGCAAACCCAGTTTATAAATGACAGAAATTTCTAAAGCTGGGTGATGGACACATGAGTGTTCATTTTATTATTATTCTTTATACTTTACATATAAATTATATATTCTTCTATTTTTAGAACATTTCTTGTGATAGAAAACACACAGGATAGGAAAAAATCTTTTAAACTTAATGTCATATGAGAAAAGCAAGATGAGAATACACACTATATGATTACATTTATATAAAAATCAGAAACAGGATAAACTAAACTGTTTATTTAGGTGCCCATACTAACTAGGTAAAATGATAAAAAAAGAAGGAAGAAGTGGTTAAAATAAAGTAATAGGCTTAATCACCTCTAGACAAAGGGTATATGAGGAGCATCTTGGCTGTTAGCAATGTTCAGTTTCTTCAGCACAGTGATGGTTACACATGTATTCACTTTGTGATTATTAGTTAAAATTTAAATTTATGATTTATAAATTTTATCTTTGCAAGCTGTATTTCACAACACAAAAGTTTAAAACACTTGAGAAAAATAAAACTTAGTGCAACAAAAGGAGAGAGAGAGAAGGAATTTTCATTCTTAATCACTCATTTAGGCCTCTCATTCTTTATACAATTAGGAAGCTGCCCCTTGCTCAGCTTTTAGATGATGTTTGATTTTGATCTTACACACTCAGGTCTGTGTATATTATAATGTGACCTGTTCAGAAGATGAACGTGGTAGATAATGCAAAGCCTTGATATTGATGCTTAGAATAGAACTTGGATAACATTTTTTGATACAGTAGTAGTAATTAAATAAATATCACTATTAATATATTACATGAAGCTTGAGATATTACTATATGTTTATTATCATTTTTAATTATATATTTGATATTATCACATTTATTATCAAACTAAAAATGACATTGAGTTTTACATATTTCAAATGTTAAAGTTTTTCAAGCATTAATCAAAAAGAGAGACTAGACACAGTCTTTGTTACATGGTTTTTAATCTGAAAAATCTCACAATTGCAGTTAATTAATCCTCACTCATACCAAATACCTATTATTAAAAGTAGAACTTATTGAATAAATTTATATGTACATGATAAAAAATTAAAGCTTTTCAGTAAGAATTTGTATGAACTGGAACAGTGTATCTATATATAGGTATTATTTATAACAGTTTAACTGTAATTGACATGTCCAAGAAGTACCTGAGGCTCTGATTTTGCTCCTTTTCTTTAGTACCTTTGTGCTTGGTTCACTTATAAAAGATCTTTATGTTCAAAGAAAAAGAGACAAAAAGAGGGAGGGAAAAAATCACTAACGTGGTTTATCAGCTTGATCTGTGGAATTATCAACAGGAAATACAAACAGATTATTCTTAGCAATGATCTTGCTTACAAAAGACTTGTGTGGGCTTTGTGAAGAAGTAGTCGCCCACATACATCCCGTGACCTGACCATTTGGCAGATTGCTACAAAGCATTTACTTGGTAAGATTTTTTGTTGTTATTATGTGAAAATGAATATTGCAATATGTCTGAAGGAAAGAAGAAAAATATCATACTCAGCCAGTGGCTGTTTCCTGCACTTGTGACACTGAACATACTTCTCTCAAGCCTCTGGTAGGAAGGAGAGCATGCTCAGCGTCCAGGGTGCACAGGTGCCGATGGTTAAAATTGCATTCCTGTAATGAATCTACTCAGGATTGGTATGGTGTTGTCATTGTGGGGTGCCTGTACTAGTTAGAATGGTGAAGCTTTGGATGGGCAAATAGAACTGAGCAGTTCTGTACTTTAGTGTTGATCACCACCTATGTGGAGAAGTCTCTATATCCCCCAACTTTTATCCCTTCCTCTACCAGCTTTGCCAAATGTTTTCCAGAGTCTGAATGTATGATGGTCATAACCACATCATCTCATAAGATACTCTTCCCCCATCCCTTTTACCCTTGGTGTGAACAAATATCTTTCCTTTAGCTCAGCTGGAGCAGGTATGCATACAGGGGACATAGGTTGAACTCCCAAAGGAACAAGGGTTGAGCCCTGCAGTTTCTTCTTGCAAAAGCATTCTGGACTGGTGATGGCACAGCACTGTAGTGGAGCAGTTCTGCTCTTTGCAGTCATTCAGGGATCAAGGCTCCTAACATCTGGAGCAGCGTTGTCCAGTAAAAATATAATGTGGGCCACAAATGTGAATCATGTATGTGATTTTAAATTTTCTAGTAGCCACATTTAAAAAATAGGCAAAATAAATTTTAATAATATTATTTTATTTAACCCAGTTTGTCCAAAATATGATTCTAACATGCAATCATTATAAAAAGTATTAATAAGCTATTTAAAACTTTTTTATACTAAGTCTTCAAAATCTGGCATGTATTTTATATTTACAGTACGTCTCAGTTTGGAGTAGCCACATTTCAAGTGCTACCATATTGGACAGTGCAGTTCTTGAGACTTTGCCATTTTTCTATGACCTCAGATTTCTCCACTGGATCTTTTGAATCCAGCCAGAAGACAAGGAAGAGAGTTCCTAGAGTATCCCAAAGGAAGTTTTGGGGATTAGGCCTGGCAACAAAATATCACTTCCACCCACATTCCATTGGCCAGTACTCAGTCATATGACCCCACCTAACTCCCTGGGGCACCTGGGAAATTAGCCCTGTGCCCAAGAGGAAAAGGAAATGGGTTTAGTGAGCATATAGCAGAGTCTCTACCATAGCAAATAGGGTGTTATTATCCACATTTTACAAATCAGGAAACTGATGTCCAAGCAGACTGAATGATGGGCTAGTTAATGAGGAAATATAAGTAGAATGCAGGTCCCTAGAGTGATGTTTCTTCAATCAGACTGCCCAACCTTCATTTATTTATCCCTCAACCTACCCTTTAATTCTGTCCATGTAGATACAGTTCTTGCAGAAAACCTGATGTCTTCAATATTTTGTCTCATCAGTTCTCCTAGGCTGCTATATGACTTAATGACAGTATCCTATTACTGCTGTTTTGGAAGATGACAGGCACCCCAGTATATGAAGCAAATATGCCTTATTACTGAATGGTTCAACTAATTGTACTATTCTGAGCACTGCATTATCATTTTGAGTGGGCCTTTTCCTTCAGCATACTGAAGTTCCTCATTCAAAGCAGAGGATTATTAAGGTCTCATCAAGCTGTTTCAATCAATGTATAAATTGCATTTTATGTTATAATGAGCAGTCTGTTCAATTGAAGTTTTCAGCTTTTTAGAAGTGCTTAGAAGAATAGTAACAGAAGTGCTCTTAATGGTGAAACTGTTGAATTGAAGTGCTTGAATAAGCCGCTTTATTTCTTAGATGGAAGGGGATATTTTAGATGAAGAAAAGAGATAATATTCCTCAAAACAGAATAGTAGTAAAGAGTGATGGCTCTCCATGGACTGCTGATTATAGCACGAGTCCCTTAGGTAAGGTTTTATTGAAGATAATATAATTAGACCACTGACTGCCCTTTAGCTTTAAATTACCTATAGCAAACTAGTTTGGAGTTTTTGGTGTTGCCTTAAATTTTTGAATATGAAATACATTCACAGGCTTCAGAATTTTTTAAATATTAAAATATATATTTTGCAAGGTGCCCCTTGCATCCTCCAGTGCAGAGGGTTGGCCCTTCTGCCAAGCTTCTCCCTTCCCTACCCCAACCAGGTAGGTACTCATTCTTATCTGTTTCTTATAGATCCTTCCTGAGTTTGTATATGCATTTATAAGCAAATATGAATATATATTCTTTCTTCTGTGTTATTCTATACACACTATTCCAAACCTTGCTTTTTAAACTTAATGGAGGTCTTTCTGTGTCAGAATATAGAGATCCTTTTTATCATCACCATTCTTTTTGTATAGCTGTGTAGTATTCTACTGGATGAATGTACCATAATTTACTTAACTAGTCACCTATTAATGGACATTTAGTCTGTTTCCGATATTTTGATATTATAAATTGTATTATAATAAATAGGCTTGAACATGAGTCATTTCACAAATAGTGTAAATATATTAGAGACGTAAATTCTTAGAAGTAGGATTCTAAGTCAATGTGTGTATGCATTTGGAATTTGATAGAAGTAGCCAAAGAGCTCTCTACAGTGGTTGCAGTAATTTACCCTCTAACCAGGAATATATGAGTGTCTATTTCCTACACCTTTGCTAATAGTTTGTGTTATCAAATTTTTGAATTTTTGCCTCGTAGCTGAGAAATGATATTTTGGTGTAGTTTAAATTTATATTTCTCTTACTCTGAAAAAGGTTGAGCAACTTTTCATATGTTTAGGACCATTTGTATTACTTTTTCTATGAACTGTGCTCATTTCCTTTGCTTATTTTTCAGCTGTGTTGTTGGTTTTTTCTTTATTGATTTGTAGGGGCTCTGTGTTGATTAGGGGTATAAGCCCTGGGTTATGAGCCACAATATTTTTTTTCTGGTTTGTCATTTGTCATTGACTGTGCTTCAGGTATACTTTTTCACCATTATGCAGAACCTTTCTTTTTTCATTTTAGACAAGTTTATCTTTCTTTTAATAGCTCTGGATTTTGAATCCTGAAGGGCTTACTCATTCCAAGGTTATAAGTAATTTAGTTATTTTTTCCTAGTAATTTTTACATTTTTATTTCTTTACATTTAAATCTTTGATACATTTGGGATTTATTCAGGCATATGGTGGATCCAGCTTAAACTTTTTAGATATTTATCTAGTTGTTACTTTTTTCCTCACTTTTTTGAGATGCCCCATTTATCACATGCTCAAATACCCATGTGTATTTGGGTCTACTCCTGGACTTGTTTTGTCCATTTCTATATGACAGTATTACACAGTTTTAATTACTGAGACTTTATAACATATTTTGATATTTATTAGGCTAGTCTGCCCTTATTGTGTTTTTTTTAGGTTTTCTCTGGTTATTCCTGTTTATCCAGTTTTATGTGAGAATCAGACTGCCTGTTTTCAACCCCAACCTTTAACTCCTCCCCCACAATAAAAAGGGCAATCTGTTGTTATTTGTATTGGGACTTGTATCACATTTACAAAATAACTTAGAGAGGGCTGCTATTTAATGATGTGGAATCCAAGGACATATTTTGTTGCTCCACTTGTTTATCTTTTTTTAAAAAAATCGTCATTAGTGTTTTAAAGTTTTCTTCATTTAGGTCTTCTACATTTTTCTTAAGTTCATTACAAGGCACTTTATCTTCATTGTTGCTATATTGTTAATGAAATCTTCAGTTATAGCTTCCAAGAGCTTACTATTTGCAAATATGATAGCTATTGACTTCTAGGTATTAGTTTTTTACTCTACTCACTGATAGAATTTTCCTGTTTGTTGCAACTTTCCAAGTATGTAATCATATCATCTTTGAATAGTAGTAGGCTTACCTTCTCCTTCCCAATAGTCACTTTCCTGGTTCTGTTGGCTTTCTCCAAGTTATTTTGTGGCAAGAAACAACTCTCAGATCTTTTTTTATAAGTATAGTTGATTTACAATATTATATTAGTTTCAGGTGTACAGCATAGTGATTCAGTATTTTTACAGATTATGCTCCATTAAAAGTTATTACAAGATAATTGCTATAATTCCCTATGCTATACAGTATATCCTTGTTGCTTATCTATTTTTACATAGTAGTTGTATCTCTTAATCCCATACCCCTGATTTGCCCCTCCCCACTTCCCTTTCCCTTTTGGTAACCACTAGTTTGTTTTCTACATATGTCAGTCTGTTTCTGTTTTACATATATACTAATTTGTATTACTTATTAGATTCTACACATAAGTAATATCATGCAACATTTGCCTTTCTCTGTCTGACTCATTTTACTAAGCATAATATTCTCTAGGTCCATCCAGGTTGCTGCAAATGGCAGACTTTCATTCTTTTTTTTATGGTTGAGTAATAAACCGCTGTATATATATACCACATCTGCTTTATTCATTCGTCCATTGATGGGCATTTGGGTTGCTTCCATATCTTGGCTATCATAAATCAACTCCCAGATCTTCATGGTTTACAACAATGTGTGAACTCACATTACATGTCCATCATTACATGTCCATCACAGACTGGGCTTCAGCTCTGCTTCATGTCTTTATCATCTGAGATCAGGCTGAAGGAGTGGCTCTTTTGGTGATATTCAGGTCTCCTGAAATCAGAAAGGAAAGAGTGATGAGAGAGTCACTCTATGGTTATTAAAATTCTAACTACTTCATTTTGGCTCACATTTCATTGGCCAAAACAAAAGTCATATGACCAAGCCTGTTATCAATGGGGTGAGGAAGTATAATCCTTTCACAGAGAAGAGCATTAACTATTAGAAATCAGTAATACAATCTACTATAACTTCTCATTTATTTTTCCAGATAAGCAGTGAATTTTGAATAATATAATCGTAACTCTTAGAGTCTACTAGCCCCAAATACTTAATCTGTATAGACCTATAATTGTCATTGCTGTATCAGTTAGCTCTTGCTGCATGAGAAGCCACTCCACAATTCAGTGCCATATGGCAGCAAGCATTTATCTAGCTCATGTGTCTGTTGGTTGGCTGGTGGTGACCAATGTAGGCCTGGCTTAGCATGGGAGGTCTGTCATCTTCCTTAGCCAGTAGGTTAGCCAAAGCAGAGCTGAGATTAGTGTGAGGCAAGTGAGGGAATTGCCTCAGGCACAAAATTTCAGAGGGTGACAAAGAAACTTAGTAATCAAGATAAATAATATTTTAATGAAATATTTTAAATAACCAAAATCAATGTAGACAAATCATGATGAACAGAATATCAAAATTTTAAATAAAGATGTGATCAATAACACTGCTGTGTCAATAACACTGATCCTGTACTTAGGAACAATTATTGAAAAAGTATATTAATTGAGTATTATGTACAAGGCATTCTGATACATGCATAATGTATATGCATATCTTATTTATGAGTTATATGTAAATATGAATGATTCCATTTAGTTGCTCAGTCATAAGGAATTTGTATCAAATGTACTCATTTTCACAATCATAGTCCAATAATATGCACAGTTGTTTGAGAATCCATTTTTTGGAATCTCCTTTAGAGACATCTGCATACTTCTTTGAAAGTCCTTAGTGGTGTCTAATTCTCAAACTTTTTATAGTAAATTTGATTTTTGGAAACAGGCAAAAGTTATTTAGGGCCAAGTGTAGGGTGAGTAAGCTGGGTTACTAAGCTGGGTATTATTGGTCAAAATAAGAAATGAATGTGAAGACATGACATTCATTTTACTGTGCAATTTGTGAACTTGTCCTGAAGGCTGTTCTGAAAGTGGAATTCTAGAAATTTCTATTTTAACTGTACTGTTGAAAAAGGCAGATAGCTCCACAGAGTGACGACTTTGAGAGAAAACATTACTTTTGGATGTATAAACTCTAGCATTAATCCTCCTCCATATCAATGACTTGAAGGAATGTCCTAAAGTCCTGACGAATGGAAGGGAATATAATTGTCGGAAACTTAATAGAATTATCCTAAGAACATTGAATCAGCTTTGTAGATAGAGTGTAAAACAAAAGTCATAGTTCTATTTGTTCTGCCATGGTGTAGAAAGTGAAAATAAAAATAGACTGCAACGATTATGGTAAATGCTCTACTATGAAGATACCAGCTCCTACCACATCCACATAACCTGCACTTCCTCCCCCAACCCCTCCAGAATTTCAGTCATGCCATGGCTGTAAGATCTGGCCTTGATTTTGTGTGCATATGTGGGTATCTAGACATATGTAGATTTGTTGGCCGATAGTGGGGGATGGTCCATTCACGCATCAATAAATCTGTGAATGGATCAATTATCCATTCCCTGATTCAGAAATACATAAAGAGACATTAGATCCCAAACTTGTGTATCAATATTTCGATAACAAATAACAGTTTTATGGCATATGTAACGGCCATATATGTATATCTCATTTTAATTCTTCAGTCTAAAGGAAGTTCCCTATCTCTTTTCCTGTGTGCATATATCATTATACACACAGCCCCCCACACATACTTCTTAGGAAGACCTTAAGGAAAAGAAAAAAATTGTCTATGCGTGGTGCCTAAAAAGCAGTACTTCCCCTGAGTTATGGTATTGGTATAAGAATAGACAGTGGTGACTCGAATAAGGTAAATTAACAGGGTAAGGTAATACAGGGTTTTGTTTGTTCTTTGGCATAATAGTAACTATAGTAAAATTTTTTGACCATCTTCTTTCCATCTTGGTCGGTATTGTGATTATCTATCCAGTAATTGCTCATTACTTGTCAAAAATATTAATCAGGGGATCATACCATAGCAAATCTCAATTTGGGCATTTGTAGAATTACTTATAGAAAAGTAATCAGATTTGTTCCAAAATTTGTAGTCTAATGCTTTGCACAAGGCACTATTGTGAATACTAAAATAAGTAAGGCACAGTTGTTCCCCTCGAAGGTCTTACCATCCAGTGCCTCAAAGTATAAAAAATAATCTTGCCTTGAAGGTGGAAGGCTTTTGCAGAAATTAGCAAACCAGAAACACTGGCCTTAAATTAAGTTCCACATTTAAAATAAGGAAGGGTGAAAGGAAGCATCAAGATGTAATGCCTGGGTGGCTGTGCTTATTAAGTGGCCTGCTTCCAGCATCAGAATGTATTTGGCTGGCTCAGCACATTGTATGGTGTTTTTTCCATTTCCACCATTCTTTTCCTTCTTACACATGCAGTAAGCTACTTCACTCAGCTGTGAAGTATTTCCCATTGCGAGGCAATGCATAATTAAGTGCTGGAATGAGTGGGGTAGGCACGTGCTATTGGAGATCAGAGGACTAAGAATTGAGCTTGGCCTGGGAAAAGAATTGTGGAGGAGGCAGGGCTTGAACTGGGCCTTGAAAAAGATTAGATCAGGCACAGAAGCCAGACAGGAGGACAGTTTAGGCAATAGTAATGCTCTGAGCAAAAGGCAAGAGCCAGGCGAGTCAGGCTTATTTCAGAACAGTCTGAAAACTGTCTCCTCTGAAGTGAGGATCTGGGTAGGAGATGAAGCTGGCAAGGTAGACTGGGACACAGCTGACATGGCCTGAAGGAACAAGCTGTGGCCTGCCAAAGACCTGGGTTCTACCACTGGCCAGCCATGTGTCCTTGGCAGGTCATTGAAACTTGTAAGCTTCAGTTACCTCATATGTGAAATGATGGTTTCAGACTGAAAAATCTCTATGGTAGCTTCCCATTTTTAAAGTATTCTGTGATTATTTTATGGCGGTCCTTGATAAACTAGAATAAAGACTTTTGAATTTATCCTTGCATTGCAGAGACTTTAAGGTTGTTCTGAGCAAGGGAATCACATGATGAAAGGGGGAATTCATCACATAATTAAAGGGGCATGTATTGGTATTTAACTCAGTAAAGGAATTAGGGAACGTGCCTTAGGAAAGGTGGTTAGACATATTAGAAGAAGGAAACCAGCTTGTGGGCTTTGCCAATGGTTCAGACAGGAGCAGGGCCATTGAAATAGGAATCAAAGGAAGAGGACAGACAAGTGTCATTGCTTATTCATTCTTTATTGATCTTTAGAAACTGTACTAGGTTCTGGAGATCCAGTGACAAGTAAGACAGAAAAGGTTCCTATTCTCATGGAACTTAATATTCTACCAAAAGGAAAAATCAGAATTTAGTGATTGACCAATAGGATATTTGTGCTGTTAAAAGAATGACACTCCAAGGCCAACATCCAGCTACAAAGGATTGATTCAAACAATACTCTGTTTTCATAAAGGGGAATGCTGTGCAGCCATAAAGAATTATGAAACATATTTATTGACATGAAAGAATATTCATGTTATGCCACTGAGTGAAAAACAGCACAAAAATAGAATACAATCTAGAAAGTTATGCACTACTTTGTATGAAGAGTAGGTTATTGGAGATTTATTTAATCTTCATTCAGTGATTATTTACTTATTGAGAGCCTACTATGTGCCAGGCGTTGTTTTGGGACCTAGGGATAAATGGTAAATGAGACAGACATGGTCCCTGATTAATTATTTTGTCTTAGCTTTTCTAACTTTTTTGCAGTAAACTTCTGTTGAACAATAATTTTTTTTAAGTTTTAAAAAATCCTTTAATTGGCCATTTGTGTGGTATATAAGTGTATTTTATGACTCCTCCTTGGCTGTATAAGTGAAGTGCAGGTTGCGCTGTTACAAATGACACTGTCCTGGCCTGTGTCTCATCGAGGCGCTTACACAACAGGGGAGGTGGCTCCAGGACACCAGCCTCTTGCTTGGGCTGGACCAGGGCACTGCCTGCTCGTCGGTGGCTGGAGTGGTCACAACTCCCAGACTCAATCTGGCTCCAAGGCAACTAGAGTCCTGATGATGAGATGTGCAACTCTGCTGGCTTTTTATAGTCCATCTGAGGGCTGGTCATTCCAGCCTTGGTGTCAGTTTACACTTGCTGTATGTTACTTGACACTCTTTTATTCTCACTGAGGTTGCCTCTCCCGGAAATCTTTGTCATTCCATAAGCCCTAGCAGCTGACCTCCCACAGTTTGAAAAACAAGATGTATTCTGGCTACATTTAAAGGAAGTTTTAGGGTGAGTTCATGGGTCAGGACTTGGCTGTAATATCTTTGTGGGCAGAACACCCTGAGGGGGATCTGGCACTGGTCATCACCTCGGTTCCGGGGCCCTCACACAAAAGGCTTTGTGTTAGTTTTTCCCTCCTTCTGCCCAGCTCTTCTCCCATGACTACTGCTAACCATGTCTTTCTGCTGCAATGCACTTATTGCCTCCTATTTTTAAAAGACAGGATCTTTGTGTATATGCTGAAGAACAAACAAGCAGGCAAAAAGACCACCAAATGATTATTTTTTGAAAAATATTCCATGTTCCTTACGCTAATATATAAATAAACATATGGATACATATAAAGAAAAAATTACCTACAATCCTGTTTCCCAGAGATATTTTGATACTTATTTTACATTCTGCTCACATAGTTGTTGTCAGCTTTTGTTCTGCCCCTTTCATAGCCTATTTATAGACCTTAAGCTGTATCCATGCTAATATTTCCACCTAAGACTGACCTGTTCTATAGAGAACGAATGCTATTATAATTAGGTGCTTAGCTGCTTTTTCCAACATCAAGATGGCCTTTTTGCTCTCATCATATGATGACAGAATGTTTGTCAGTTTCAGGGAAGCATCTGTTTATTTTCTCATGTCAGCCCCGGATGAAGGAAATCACTGGAGTCAAGCTGACCTGTCAAATCCTCATTCTTTGTTGCTCTGTGATGAAACCCCAGGGGCATTTTGATATAGAGGGCTCCTCGGGCTCACTGGTGATCTTGACCTTTGTACCAACCTGCGGGAGAAAGGAGGAAAAGAGGTCCCTCTGGATCACATCTTCCTGCACATACCTTCTACCCTCTGCTTGGAGTGTGAGAACCTTCTTGATGTTTGTGTGAGCAAACCTGGAGAACAAATCCTCTATAGAGTATAAGTAGACAAACACCATGGACAAAGTTTAATTACAGAATCCACTTTTCACTAGTTGCAGAGATAAATTTTCCTTAGGAATTTCCTTGTTGTCAATGTTCTCCCTCTGATTTCAATTCAGCCATTTCCAGTCTAGGTAGGCCTCTCTGCACCTGACTTTCTCAGTTAAACTTTGGTTCTGCTTTGCACTCAAAGTCTGAATTATTGCCAAGAAGATGTTGTGCAATTCCAAAGAAGCAGGATCTTCCATGTTAGGTTGTTCCAGGTCCTTAGTTCACTCTACTCACAGAAACCATTTACTGCCACCCTCTTGTGTTAACTATTGATAATTCCTTTATGTCTCAAATTTCCCACACCAGGTCTTTTTCTTCAGCCATCCACTTCTGGTCACACATCTTCTATTCCTTCCATAGAGCTGAACTGAGTGCTTGAATGCAGCAACTGTATCATTTTAAGTGTCTTATTTATCTTTCTCCCTCCTGTCCTTTTTCAAACTTTAACAGTAAACTTTACTATTTGTAAACCACCTTCCTCTCTCCCCCTTTTTTGGGCAAAGGTAAGACCTAAATCATGGAGAAACAATCTAAGTTACCTTATCCTTGTAAATCTCTCTTATAGTCTTTCCTTACTCTTATTTTCTGATCTCCAAGTCATTTGCCCCTTTTATTTTATTTCTTTAATTTTATTACTCATTATTAATTTACTTGTACACACCAGAATTTTCACTAGACATTCACAAGACGGTTTCTGTCTGCAATTTGGTAGGGGTAGAGGGGCTTAAGAGTTAGGATACTAGAGGGAGGAGCTTTTTAATCATGGATTAAATGTTGAAAGGAGTACCCTGAGGTTTGGTTGGTCTTTGTGCTTGCTCAGAGCTCATTTACTGGTCCTGCTTTTCCTTTTGTGTGCTTTCTGCTCCTTGTGAGATATGAATAGAATTCTGTGTGTGTGTAGTCAGAAAAAAGAAAGTTCTTCCTCACTAAGTTTAAAGTCAAACTAAGTAAGCAGTGAGGTTAAAATGATTTTATAGGTAAAATTAATCTGGAAGTTTGGAAAGTGCAATTGAAATTGAATTTATTTCTCAATTGGTTGCTGATTTCAAAAGTAAAGTACAATGTCCTTTGAGGAGCCTGAATCAGTGTTATAAGACTATTTGAATGGATCCTTCGTCTTTCATTTTGGTGTGTCATTGGGACATTAATAATGGATGGTTTCTGTACTTGGTGGTCAGATATGTTATTTTGATCCATTTTTATTTCCCAAAGGGGCCTCTGGAAAAGGGCAATGAGGGTAGATTTAAAACCACATTATTGGAATTCAGTAACTTTCATCTTGCTTCCTATGTCTAGTTCTTGCTGAAGAGTAGTTCTGATACAGAGTCAGTCAAGCATGACAGAGCAGGCAAAATACCAAAATGGATTTTCTTAACTAAGATATAAGCTGAATTCTATGTTTTCATTTAGGCTTTGATGCTCAGCATTAAATTTTTCAGAAAATGTGCTAGATGTATGCTTTTTGCTCTTTGTGGTTCTGTGGATGAAGGGATGAGCATAGGAACAAAACAAATCCACCAGTACAAGTTATTTACATTTATGGAAATAAATAAAAGTTTATATAAATCGATCAGCAAAAATTGTGTATTTCAATAATTCCTAAGCAATTGTGAAGAACTGTTACTTTAGTTATGTAAAGTATACCCCCAAGGGAGCGCTGAGTTCTCTTTAGATGTCTTCACTTCTCCAGTAATTACTCAAAGGCTGTAGTAGCTTGAAAAAGTGGAAGATTCTGAATCCTAGGATATTGAGGTCACTCCTGGAGATAAACAAGGTCTTACTTTGTCAAGTAATGGAATCTTTCCCCAGAAACATCCCTCCCTTATGGGTTTATATGAAAATATAGAAGAGGGTTAATGATCTATGCAGTCATGCTCTGGGACAAATCAATCAATCAAATTAGGAGAGAGGATGAGTAATACATACATTCTCACTCATTTCAGGTGATTAATGTCTTTCCCTCACCTGTATCTTTATATCAATTCTGTTAAACTTTAAAAAAGGCAATCAAAATGAAAACAGAGCTGAAAGTCTTAATAACCACTGATTAATGATATGTTATTTATCTGTTAGTACTTGGCTAGTAACACCTGGCCATCTGACATAGAGCCCTAAGAGAATGCTGATAGGATATCTGTGATGAAGTGACAGGTCTATCCCTACACAAAAAGAATGCCAGGAGTCTGGGATCCTGTTGCTCTGACATTGATCTTCTTCAGTAAATGATTTTGACTCTATTGATATTGTACTCTACATATTACTTACTCTGCATAACCGTGCATTCCTTGACATGTTGCCATAGAAACTAACTTCTTCATTGTTGTTTACTTTTTACTTCTTTTTTTTCACAAAAGAAATGAATCTCTAGTGGAGAAAAACAGTACATTAAAAATCATTTGCAATGCTGCCACCTAGAGAGTATACTATGAACAGCTTTAACATATTTTTCAGTTCTTTCCCTATGAGTATACATAACTATAATTTTTAATAGAACTCTTATATAACTTAGTTTTTCTCAGTTAACAATATATCTCGAACATCCGACACGCATATTGTTGTATCTGTCTATTTTTTCATTGTATGGAACACCACATCATGTTAAACCAATCTCCTCTCTTTTGATCTTTTGGTTGTTAGATTTTCTTCACAATTAAAAAAACAACTCTGTGATAGCATTTCAGTAGGTAAATGCATTACTGCCTTAGGAGAGTTTCCTGGAAATGAAATTATTGGGTCCGTGGGAGGCAGTGGGAGTTTTTCAGAAGGTTAATTGATGACCTGCGTTCCCATCTACCTTACATAAAAGGGTAGTATTGGCTTCAGAATATGGATTTGTTGTTATCTCATTCACAGGGTGTTAACCATGGCCCCTAAAATTAGTTCTTCACAGGACTCTAATCCTATGAGGTTTCATTTCCTGTTCCGGACTCTCAGATGTGAGATCTAAAAACTTGTGTCTATAATGTTAGCTTCCAACAGGCATGCTGTAGGTGTTTAAATACAAATCAACAGCCAAGCTAGTTGCTGTGGATATATTTATGTGGGGGAGGAAGACATAGAAACACATCCTTAGAAGCTGTGCCATGTTCTTAGTGATCTAAATATATAGAGAGTGCATCTAAGAAAGAGGTTGACCTTTCCAAGGTCACATCATGAGTCAGCAATGAAATCCCAAATAGGACTTTCATCCTCTTAACTTCTTTCTCCCAGTATGAAGAGCATTTATGAATAGGTCAAAAGAAAGCATTTGCAGATGAACTTATAAGACCATTTATAACTTGAAATGCTCCAAAATTTCAAGAGAGTTACTAGAAAATTTCCATCTCAGGTAAATAAATCTAAGTTGCTAAAAATTTTGATAAATTTTTAGAAAATAAAATCTTAAGTGACTGGAATGAAGAGGTAGTAGTGGGTGGTATAGGCAGATGGGAATGAGCCTCAAAGGAATATGTGTACACGCACAGGCGTGCGTGTGTGTGTGTGTGTGTGTGTGTGTTTGCAGGAATGGGGGAATAGGAAAGTGGAAGAATAATGGCCTGAGTCTATCATGGTGACTAAGGAAAACACAACCAAAGGGGCTCCTCAGGACATTAACCCTGGGGTGGAAGTGTAGGGGTCTTAGCTCTCATTTTGAATGAATCATAGATCTTTCCTCCTCAGCCTGCTGGTATGGATCAGTGCTGTTATTTCAAATGTTATGGGAGGGTCACCTGCAGAACCCAGAGAGATACTTTTCAATGTCCCCAGGACTGGAACTCAGGTCTCCTGATTTGTAGTCTAGTGCTTGTTCTACTACTAGAAGGAAGTAGCAGTCATGTTACAAGGATTTTCAGAGATACACAAAAACTTCTGGGTAATGAAAATTCAGGCTATGTATTATGGGAGGGCTACACAAAATAAAAGAAAAAGAAAACAAAAGAAAATTTTAGAGCTTGATGGTGGTGGATGGAACAGCTTGGTGGATGGTATTCCATCTACCACTTTATTGCAGATGAGGAAACTGAGACTCAGTGATCTACTGGGACAAGGATAACCTGGACACAGCAAGACCAAGAACTAAGACCTTCTAATATTCATCCTGGTGCAGAGTAATCTAGATACATATTATGATTCATTTTTTCTTTCTCATGATCACCTTACAAGCTCCTATTTCATGGTTCGTGAATTAAGTATCACTAACATCAGCATGTGTTAAGAATCTATTTGCTTGTGGTACTATACTCTGTAAAGCAAAATAGACAAATGCAGTGCTTGCCACACAAGAATTTTCTAAGGCAGACAGACCTCATAGAAATAGACAGAAATAACCTATAGATCACTGAACAAACAAAGCAAATATGTGAAGTGCACAACTTTGGCCATGTGAGATGGAAAATGAAGAGATCTTCACAGTCCATGGCTTAAAGAGAAGATCCATCTTCATCTCTGGTCAGCCCTAAACTAATAAGTAATAAGAATCACCCTATGCTCTGTAGGTGTTATACTGGAAAGGAAAAGAAATAGTGCTTTATCTGGCAAACCCAGCACTCAAGTTCATGTAATGGTGCAGTCTCTTTGGAATATTGTTGATTACTACTTTCATTGATTTTTGTCCTTTTGCATATTCTGTGATGATCTGCAAAGATTAGAAGGGTCTGCTGAGGCAGGAAGTCTCTTAAGGCATGCCTTCTAAAAGCAAAGTCTTTTCCCTCCTTGTAGGAAAACTAATGGTCATGTGGTTATATTTTTATTGAGGCTTTTTTTCCCTTCGAAAAGGACCTTGATTAATGTGGGAACCTACAAAACCCACAAATGTTTATTTAAACTGTATAATATGAACAATCATGAATGTGAGACTAGGGTATAAGTTCTGTTCTCTCAAAGACCAGTTAAAGACAAACCAAAGGTGACCCAGCTCTCTTCTGTGGTAACAAAAGCCACCTTGACCAGAATTTTTTTTCTTTTTTTTTTGTTCCTATTAGTTTTAATTTTGTTGGTTTGGACACTTGACCAGATCTTTTACATGCCTATCTTAGTCATTTGCTTCAGGGCCAGTATTAATAGTAGTATTAGCATTAGTATTCTGAAACTGTCATATGTATAATGTGAGATAAAACAAATGAGTAATTATGGGATTCTCTAATTGCATCACCCCCTGTGTTCTTGAGAATCAGAATTCTTGGTGTGGAAGAAAGGAGATAGAGATGTCATATAGAAGATATTAGGTTAAAACCCTGTGGTCATGAATTTGAATTGGAAATATCAGTTATGAACTCATAAAGTGTTTTTTTTTAAATATACATATCTACTAGCTCTGTTAATTAAAAAAAAAAAGCCTAGAAACAATCACTAACCTAGAAGTAATGAGCATCCCTACTGTCCAGATGGTAGTCTGAAAAAACTTTTCTCATTAAAGGAAACCAAGGCTTATTAGAAAAATAGCTGATTTCAAGTCTGGAAATATACAAGATGAGCAAGGAAGCTATCAAAGTCTACTTAGAATAGCCAACCTGAAGTCAAATTGAAGGGGATACTACTGGCCAAAGATGGGCAGTTTGCCCTTCAATAAGGTTGAGAATTGCTATGGATCAAAATCCATCGAATATGTTTAAATCCATGAGTACAACATGATATTAAAAACCGACTGGTTGGTTACCTTCTGAATGTAACAGAGAACCAGTACATTGTCTTGAAAACCAATTCATTATCTTGAAAACTGGTAAAGAAAAGGAAAGAATCAAGCATATATCTTGACTTTCCTTTATGAATTATATCACTGTAACCAAATTTTCCATAAAGAGAAGCATCTTCTATTCCAGCTAGTAAATGAAAACAAATTGATAGAATATCATCATTTTACAATCCCCAATACATTAACAGTTTTAGGTACAGAGCATCAACTGTCAAAATAGTTGATAGCATCAACAATCAAAAAAGAGCAAAAACCAAAGTTAAATTCCTCTTGATGAAAGAACACAATACTACTGATGGTTTAGTCAAGGACATTGTACCTTAAACTAATCAGGCCTTAGGATCCAGCTGCCAGTTTGTAGGAAGAGGACCAACACACTGACTGTTTTCACATGGCTGCAACCAACAAATCCAAGTTATGGGAAACTCTGCAAGTCTAATGCCATAGGACTTTCAACAGGTGAATTGTATGAAAAAAACCAAAAGGAATAGAGATGGACTCTGTAGACTTAAAAAGACTTACAGACAGCAAGTGAAAATATGGGCAACAGTAAATTATAGTACCAGGCGTGCATACTTGGGTGATAAAACCGTAAAGAGATGCAGGAAAGTGATTGCTCTTCAAGTCAGGATAGTGATCACTTTTTTGAGGCTTGGAGGGTCTGTGATGGGGAGGGGGCACATGGAGGCACTTCTGGGGTGGCTGGCAAAGTTCTAATTTTTGACCTGGATAGTTGTTTGCCTTATCATAATTCATTAAGCTATATATTTTCATGTGTGATATTTTGTATCTGTTTTATTATATTTAAAAAGTGTAAAAAATCAGAAAAAAAAGCATGTTAGAGAAACCTGCAAACCTGATGCTACCCTAGAGATTATCACAACACTGTAAGCAGTAGATAAATAAGGTTGTGGAAAATTGTGTTCTGGAACACAGAGAATGTAAATTCTCTGGTAGAGACATCTGTGTAATGTCAGTGGCAGACTGCCTTTCAAGTCGCTGGGTTTTGTTCTTAGGGTTGTGTAGCAACAGGCTTGCATGTAGCTCCTGTTTCTAGACAGATGACCCATCTCTGGCTCAGTGTTTTTCAATTGTGGTTGGTGCTTAGAACACAGGCATAATGACCACTGCATGCTTAAGAAAATGCAGATTTCTTCATCCCATCTCTCTTCAAAAGGAGCAGTCCTGGAATCTGCATGATTAACACATGATTATACTGCACACTTCAGTATAAAAACCGCCACTGACTTCTCTGTCAATTTCTACCTGAAATCAGTTCTATAAAGATGTCCTGGGGAAAGTACAGACCTTCTGAGCAATTTCCAGATGAGCTATTGAGTGTTGAGGCCATAGCTGTGATTTTCACTAGTGAATGAACTTATATTTTGAACCTTTATCTAGAACACTGAATATGAATGTGACTAAGCATAGCTCAGTTAGAAAAAGTGGTTTTTCCAGTGTGCAATAGCAATTATCAATTTTCCTCTTGTCTTTTTGCTCAGGATTTTTTCCCTCTTGAATAAGTCAGAGCCTGGGATTAAGAATTTAAAGTGGAATCTTCATCAGTGAACTCTCTGATGCTTTTAAACTAACAATTTTAAACCAAAAAAATTTCAGTAATGGAAAGCAGAAGAATCCTGATTTGGATATGGCCAGGTATGGCCAAGCAGAACTTTTAATTGGTTCTTTCTCAATTTAAGGCAAAGGAGGCTTTCAGATCATGGAAGCAGAAGTGTGCAGGCTTCCAAGTCTGTATTAAGCATCTTCATCCTCCTCTTTCTGCAATCTCTTTCACTCTCCCAAATCCATGTGCTTTCTTCATCACCTCTCCTAATCAAAACAGGAGATGATGTCAGTTACTTACATTTGCGGATTGCATACTGATTAGTGTGGATATACTTGGAAGAGGAAGCTAAACTAGTACTTGCTTTTTAAGGATTTTACATTGATTTGTGAAATACAGTATTTTATCCAATTGAATCCAACTCTACAGGCATCCTTTGGACACTGCCCACATGTATGGTGGTGTCCTAGCAGTGCAGACGAGTAAGATACATTTCCTGCTTCCAGAAAGGTGCAATCTAGTGAGGGAGGTAGATGAGTACTAGCTAACAATAACAGAAAAATCACTTCTGCATAAATAATCTCATTTCAGTCCTCATACTTGCAGAATTTTAGTAATTAAAAGGATAACCACTCTTTATAATCATAAAGTTCTTCAAACTTTGGAGAGAAGTACTATGATGATTATAAAAGTCTCAGCATCCCTCCCACCAGTCTTCATCACAGTCATTCTCAATATGACAAGAAAGAAACTAGGACCATTAGAAAGTGAAGAGGAATAGGACTTCCCTGGTGGTCCAGTGGTAAAGAGTCCGCCTTCCAATGCAGGGGACGTGGGTTTGATCCCTGGTCAGGGAACTAAGATCCCACATGCCACGGGGCAACTAAGCCCATGCGCCACAACTACTGAGCCCATGTGCCTCAACTAGAGAGCCCACGTATGGCAAACTACAGAGCCCACGCGATCTGGAGCCTGCGTGCCACAACTAGAAAGAGAAAACCTGCACGCTGCAACTAGAGAGAAGTCAATGCGCTGCAACGAAGAGACTACGCGCCACAACAAAAAGATCTTGCATGCTGCAATGAAGATCCCGCATGCCACAGTAAAGACCTGTTGCAACCAAAAATAAAAATAAGTAAATAAAATAAATATTTTAAAAATACAGCTATAATTAAAAGAAAAAAAGAAAAGTGTAGAGGAAGGGAAAAAAGAGGGGGTAGTCTACTTTTGGGGAAATAAAAATACCTTGTCAAAGAAACATCTATTAATCTGTCTTTTGGAGAAAGTACAGTTTTGAAAGTCAACTGAAGGTGACATCAATACTCTGCAATATTTTTTATATGAGGTTGCAAGTTTTAGTTCACATGGTTCACTTGCAAGTTTTTTTAAACAAGTAACTGCTATTCCCTTGATCTGTATTTTAAAATACAAAGTACATGTATTAGGTAAGAATCTCTTTTCAGCTTTTTCTAATGAACACACACATATGGTGAGCATATGGGTAAAAGACACTTTAATCACTCATTTCTACAATTGCTAGTAAACAAAATGAGCAGTCATGATGATGTGGTATTTTGCAGTAAGACTAAATTATGTACACAAAATACATCTTATATTTACTTATCTCTTGCTTACTGACTTTAGAACATAAAAACTCTTTATTTTAAATGTAATGGTATCCTCTGGATAAGATGAGGGCTCAAGGTTTTTGAAACTCTGATAGGGAAAAAGATGGAAGTGGGAGTGAGGAGACCTATCCTTTAAAAGTAGACTTTAATTCATGTTTGTTTTAGAAAAACCATCTGAATGTGTCCTGCAGTTATACAAATGTAACTCAAGAGTGTTTCAATTCTACGAGGCCACCATCACCTTGATACCAAAACCAGGCAAGGATGTCACAAAGAAAGAAAACTACAGGCCAATATCACTGATGAACATAGATGCAAAAATCCTCAACAAAATACTAGCAAACAGAATCCAATAGCACATTAAAAGGATCATACACCATGATCAAGTGGGGTTTATTCCAGGAATGCAAGGATTCTTCAATATACGCAAATCAATCAATGTGATAAACCATATTAACAAGTTGAAGAAGAAAAACCATATGATCATCTCAATAGATGCAGAGAAAGCTTTCGACAAAATTCAACACCCATTTATGATAAAAACCCTGCAGAAAGTAGGCACAGAGGGAACTTTCCTCAACATAATAAAGGCCATATATGACAAACCCACAGCCAACATCATCCTCAATGGTGAAAAACTGAAACCATTTCCACTAAGATCAGGAACAAGACAAGGCTGCCCACTCTCACCACTCTTATTCAACTTAGTTTTGGAAGTTTTAGCCACAGCAATCAGAGAAGAAAAGGAAATAAAAGGAATCCAAATTGGAAAAGAAGAAGTAAAGCTGTCACTATTTGCAGATGACATGATACTATACATAGAGAATCCCAAAGATGCTACCAGAAAACTACTAGAGCTAATCAATGAATGTGGTAAAGTAGCAGGATACAAAATTAATGCACAGAAATCTCTGGCATTCCTGTACACTAATGATGAGAAATCTGAAAGTGAAATCAAGGAAACACTCCCATTTACCATTGCAACAAAAAGAATAAAATATCTAGGAATAAAGCTACCTAAGGAGACAAAAGACCTGTATGCAGTAAATTATAAGACACTGATGAAAGAAATTAAAGATGATACAAATAGATGGAGAGATATACCATGCTCCTGGATTGGAAGAATCAATATTGTGAAAATGACTCTACTACCCAAAGCAATCTACAGATTCAATGCAATCCCTATCAAACTACCACTGGCATTTTTCACAGAACTAGAACAAAAAATTTCAAAATTTGTTTGGAAAAACAAAAGACCCCAAATAGCCAAAGCAATCTTGAGAACGAAAAACGGAGCTGGAGGAATCAGGCTCCCTGACTTCAGACTATACTACAAAGCTACAGTAATCAAGACAGTGTGGTACTGGCACAAAAACAGAAAGATAGATCAATGGAACAGGATAGAAAGCCCAGAGATAAACCCACGCACATATGGTCAACTTATCTTTGATAAAGGAGGCAGGAATGTACAGTGGAGAAAGGACAGCCTCTTCAATAAGTGGTGCTGGGAAAACTGGACAGGGACATGTAAAAGTATGAGATTAGATCATTCCCTAACACCATACACAAAAATAAGCTCAAAATGGATTAAAGACCTAAATGTAAGGCCAGAAACTATCAAACTCTTAGCGGAAAACATAGGCAGAACACTCTATGACATAAATCACAGCAAGATCCTTTTGGACCCACCTCCTAGAGAAATGGAAATAAAAACAAAGATAAACAAATGGGACCTAATGAAACTTCAAAGCTTTTGCACAGCAAAGGAAACCATAAAGAAGACCAAAAGACAACCCTCAGAATGGGAGAAAATATTTGCAAATGAAGCAACTGACAAAGGATTAATCTCCAAAATTTATAAGCAGCTCATGCAGCTCAATAGCAAAAAAACAAACAACCCAATCCAAAAATGGGCAGAAGACTTAAATAGGCATTTCTCCAAAGAAGATATACAGACTGCCAACAAACACATGAAAGAATGCTCAACATCATTAATCATTAGAGAAATGCAAATCAAAACTACAATGAGATATCATCTCACACCAGTCAGAATGGCCATCATCAAGAAATCTAGAAACAATAAATGCTGGAGAGGGTGTGGAGAAAAGGGAACACTTGCACTGCTGGTGGGAATGTGAATTGGTACAGCCACTATGGAGAACAGTATGGAGGTTCCTTAAAAAACTAAAAATAGAACTACCATATGACCCAGCAATCCCACTACTAGTCATATACCCTGAGAAAACCATAATTCAAAAAGAGACATGTACCAAAATGTTCATTGCAGCTCTATTCACAATAGCCCGGAGATGGAAACAACCTAAGTGTCCATCATCGGATGAATGGATAAAGAAGATGTGGCACATATATACAATGGAATATTACTCAGCCATAAAAAGAAACGAAACTGAGCTATTTGTAACGAGGTGGATCGACCTAGAGTCTGTCATACAGAGCGAAGTAACTCAGAAAGAGAAAGACAAATAATGTATGCTAACACATATATACGGAATTTAAGAAAAAAAAATGTCATGAAGAACCTAGGGGTACAACAGGAATAAAGACACAGACCTACTTGAGAATGGACTTGAGGATATGGGGAGGGGGAAGGGTAAGCTGTGACAAAGCGAAAGAGAGGCATGGACATATATACAGTACCAAACATAAGGTAAATAGATAGTGGGAAGCAGCTGCATAGCACAGGGAGATCAGCTGGGTGCTTTGTGACCGCCTGGAGGGGTGGGATAGGGAGGGTGGGAGGGAGGGAGACGCAAGAGGGAAGGGATGTGGGAACAGATGTATATGTATGACTGATTCACTTTGTTATAAAGCAGAAACTAATAAAAATAAATAAATAAATAAATAAAATCTCTTGAGACTTGGGGGAAAAAAAGAGTGTTTCAAGAGAAACAGTGAAATTATTTGGGGGAAGAGAAAGAAACATTATTTGGGTAGTAGAAGAATGCAGAAATGACTGTTGATGTCTGTTTGTCCCATGGAGAGGCAGTTTGTAGGTACTGGAGTGATTTGCTATGTTTTCTCACTTGGGGGTTGCACGTAGGGAAGCAAGAAACAAGAGAGAAGTGGAAGTGGCTGCATTTGTGGGACTTAGTGAAACTGAGGTGCCCAGTGTTGCTTTAGGACCTGGGCGAGAAAGTTGCTGGAAGGGCAGGTTTCCCTCCACATTCTCATGGAGCCCTTGGAGACTGGTAATTTGGGGCACTTTGGCAGAATGTTGATCCACAGATACTTGTAATTTCATGAGGAAACCTTCAAGATGTTTTGAGAATGGTTGGAAATGGGCATGGTGGCCTAATGATGAGGCAGCAAACAGATCCCCTCCCAGGGACAGTTAGCAGGAGCTGGGACAGTCATACTTAGAGTTATTAGAGTAAGCAGTCAGAGCGCTCACAGGAAGGACACCCTCACTTCTATCTCACTCTGGTGAAAACTGGACATACTGGTTAAATACATAACAGGTATCTTTTTTTTTTTTTTTTTTTTTTTGCGGTACGTGGGCCTCTCACAGCTGTGGCCTCTCCCATTGCGGAGCACAGGCTCTGTATGCGCAGGCTCACGGGCCTAGCACTCCGCGGCATGTGGGATCTTCCTGGACTGGGGCACGAACCCGTGTCCCCTGCATCGGCAGGTGGACTCTCAACCACTGCGCCACCAGGGAAGACCATATAACAGGTATCTTAAAAGCCCTATATCTGTCTAGAAGAAATAAGATACAACTGGAAAATACATATACAACAATCTTACCAAAAAAAGACACCTCTCTCACATAAACATACAACTAAATTAAAGGAAAAATACTGACCCAACCAGCTGGAGTTTATTTGTAAACAGTCTCAGGTCCTCAGTGTTTGTATCAGCTGCTAGGTAACCAGAGAAGAGTCCTGTTTCAGTGACAGGCAGCAGCAGCTGCAATTTTGAGACCACAAGGTGTCATGAAGGTTGAGTGAAGTGGGCAGTTGGCAACATAATGTATTCAGTGCATTTTGTGCTGTGAGTAATACTGAATGCCACAGGGGCTACTGTGCTGTATGTGAATTAAACAAGAAAATAACATCACTTTCCCACATTAATGCAGTAATACCTATGGGAAAACTTTTCATGCAACTTTTGAATATACCTTGTTTCCACTGTCTTTTGCTTTAATTCACTTTGAGATGGGCTCCAGATGAGCCTCATTTTCCTTTATACTTGCCAGAAACTAATGTGGAAGCTACAGAATCAGAGATGATGATAGTAGTGCCATGACCTTAAGGGCTGTGCTATTTGTCATTTCCAAGAATATGAAGGGAATGTGTGACCCCAAATTAATTTTTACATGCATTTTACTAAGACTATAAACTGGCTTCCTTTTGTTTCATTAGTTTTAAAATTATCATACAGCAAAATTGTGGGGGGTTTTGATGTACTGTTCTACAAGTTTTAACCCATGTGTAGATTTCTATTACCTCCTCCATAATCAGAATTCAGAACAGTTCCATCAGCCCAAAAAACTCCCTCATGCTATCAGTCGATAGTCATTCCCTCTCCACCCCCAATCCCTGGCAACCACTGATATATTCTTCATTGCTGTAGTTTTGTCTTTTGAGAATGTTGTATAAATGGAATTATACAGTGTATACCCTTTTGAGACTAGCTTCTTTCACTTAGCCTACTGCTTTTGAGGTTTATCCAAATTGTTGCATGTATCAATAGTTCTTCTTTTCCCTGATTGATGTGTATTGTATAGATGTACTGTAGTTTGTTTATCCATTTATCCACTGAAGGACATTTAGGTTTTGGTTTTTATGAATAGAGCGTCTTTTCATTTTTGTGTGTACCTGAATTATCATTTCTCTAGGATAAACACCCAGGAGTGGGATTGCTGGGTCAGATTGTAAGTGTATGTCTAACTTCATAAGAAACTGCTAAACTGTTTTCAAGTATGACTGTACCATTTTGCATTCTCATCATCAGTGTAGGAGAGTTCCAACTGCTCTGGAACTCCTCAGCACTTGGTATTGTCAGCAATTTTTTATTCTAATCAGTCTAGTAAGTATAAACTGGTATCTCACTATGGTTTTAGTTTGCATTTCCCTAATGGCTAATGAGGCTGAAGATTGTTTCATGTGCTTATTTACCAACATTATATCCACTTAGGTAAAGTGTTTGTTCAAGTCTTTTGCCTATTTTAGAATTGGGTTGGTTGTTTTCTACTGTTGAGTTTTGAGAAGTCTCTGTATGTTCTGGATATAAATCCTTTGTTGGGTAAGTAATTTGCAAATATTTTTCTCAATCTGTAGTTTATCTTTTCCTTTTCTTAAAAATATCTTTCATGAGCCAAAGTTTTAAATTTTGATGAAGTCAAAATTTGTTCTTTTATGGACAGTGTGTAATATGCCGTGCCTAAGAAATTGGTGCTAAACCCCAGGTCCACAGTTATGGAGACAACATTGACACCTGCTACTTCCTGGCATGTTCTTCTCTGTCTCATCCTCCTGGTTGTCTTCTTCAAGACCCAAACTTTACTTCCTTTGAAAAGCGCTTGTGCCCCTTTCCTCTTTGCCCCTGTGGACACAATAATTTCCTCCTCGTCTGTGAACCCTTTGTGAACACTTAACTTTCCTGACTATAATTTCTAATTATATGCCCCCTCCCACCAGGCAGGGAACTCCAGGGGACCAAACCCTGGCATTATTCACCTTTGTTTCCCCAGCACATGGGTTAGTACATAGTAGGTACTCAATACATTCACTGAAAAAAACAGAAGTAATTAATTCCTAAAGACATTATCCTTCTATCCTTAATTGTGCTGGGGACAATTTGAGTAGCTATAAAAAATGTTATTGCTTTAAGGACATTTAAAAACTATCTTCAGTTTAAAATTAAAGTTTGTTATTCTTTGAGACATCTGTTGATTTAGTCATTTAAATGAGCTTGCTGGAGAACATCTTTTCTCAGAGGAAAGGATATAAGAGAATGAATGAAATTCATGTTAGAATTATGGGAGATTTTAAGTAGCTAAAGCAGTTGATACCAATTGATGATATTGAAAAATAAACTAAGAAATTTTATCTACTGAAATTAAGTTTTTGTTCATTATTAGTCTGTTAAAGTAAGATCCATATCATCAAAATTCTTGACTGTCCAATTTAATGGTAGCCACTTATTATACAAAGAGGTCCTGAGGAACCAGTCCTCTACTTGGGGAAAACATTCACATGCTGAAATAAATCCTCTGGGAATGAAGCTACCTTCTGATGATATAAAATCTTCATTAATTATGCGAAACAGCCTCCTGTTGCCAAATAATAATATTCATAGGAAGTTAGATTTTTAGCTTTCCTTTGTCTGTAACAGAACAAGATAATGGGACCAACTCCAGGTGAGCTTCTGAAGGTAAACAGTTTGTCTTGGTATCCTTGGCCCCTCTCTCTGGATCTGCCTTTCCTCCACCTCTACATTCTCAGAGTCCTCCAGCTCTCTGTGGACTTGGTTTACAAGGAGTGCGAGCTGCCTTTAAGGGCGATAGACTGAATCTAGAGTGCTAAGAGTGTGAGAAGTCTGGGCTGGTGGATCTGTCCATGGTTGCATCATTCCAGATGATGCATACTTGAGAATCAGGAGAGGAGTCTAGAAGTCAGAGAAGAAAGGTCTAACACAGACAACATTGGGGAGAGGGACTGGAACTGTTGGAAGTAGTGACCAGAATTAGGTGTGAACAGGAGAAATGGGATAATTTCAGGCTACGACTATGAAATCAGAGCCTGGAATACATTGCTTTATAGAAGATGGACCAGTGGACCTAACCATTTTTCTCATGGATGCTGGAAAGGGCTCCTTGGCTGTCACTCATAGAATCTTTAGCATCCTCATCCCTTTCTTGACCTTACCTCTTCTGTAGACATTCAATTTTCTGCCTACTAACACCCTCTATCAAAATAGGAAAGAATCTGAAATCAAACATTAACATTTTTTGGGCAATTACACTTCACTATGAATCTTAGTCACTGTATCAGCATAACTAGTCATTACCATGTTAAGTGTTTTAAACCTCCAACTATGAATGAAAGATTTTATTTCCTGTTAATACTCTTAGTAAACAGATAGGGAGAAATATTTTTGCTTATAGGTTCTTCAGATATATATTATGTATCTCCAGTCCCAAAGGGATTGTTTCTTTTCATATTCCTAAAAAACTGTGAATTTATTCTAAAGTTACCACTTTGTTTCCACCAAGTAGCACTGAAGTGCTCCAAAGTTTGTTATACACTGAGCAGTTCAGTCATGTGAGTTGAGTCCAGTTTGCAGTTGCTATCCGCTCAAATTAAACATCCGGTAGAAGCTGAAACGCCAGCGATTCCTTACATGCATCAGTTGGGCTCCAATCCAACTCCACACCCAAGCTTCTACTTCATCTTATTAATCTAGTGCCCACAGGGCCTCCAACAAGTCAGATCTCTCAGTGCCTTTTAATTGCAAACAATCTCTGCTGGGAGGAAGCCATTCAGCAAATCATTTTTTAAAGTTTCTGATACCTGGTTATCTGACTGAATGTCCGTAATCTTCAGCATGTTTCATATAACATCCAACAAACTGGCAGTAGTTAAGGGCCAAAGCACCAGAAGCTTCAGACTGAATATTTTAAAAAATATTTGTTTGACATTTATATAGAGGGACAGGGAAAAGCAGATCTTCTGTGATTAAAACCTAGATATAGATTCAGAATTAGTTACCTTTCTCTAAACAAACATCTCATCAAGTGTTCAAAGCACAGTCCCTGTTTAGAGGGAGAGGGAGTATATACACTCACACACTTGAACATACAACCTACACATTTATCTGTAGTTCTTGTTCTATAATTTGTGCGTGCATGTAATTTTGTCAAGCCAGACAACCAGTGGCAAAGTAGAGGGCATAAAAGTAATTAAATAAATTAATAGACTCCAGAAAATTGCACCATGCTATGCATTTAGTTTCAGAATTTTAGCAGATCCTTCGTGTGCATATTGCCAAAATACTCAACAGAGTGAGGTCAGCACTTGTGGGGAGGGTGTTTCTTTCTCCTCAGGGCCCATCTGCTTCTGTGGGAACAGGGCTAATTCACATTTCACAGTTACTAAGGAAGAGGGTATAAAAACCTAAGTTAACTGGCACCATTGATGCTTTAGTGCCCCTTACACATAGTTTCCCCTGGATGGTTGCCTGACATCTTGACCCATGAACTGACTCTGACTAGATTCCTGCATCTATTATGAAGGAGCCAAATGTGTGTAAATAGAGTGGATGACATGTGCTTTGGCATGAAGTTTTCATGGTACCAAGGCTATACATATAACTTTCTGTATTGGGGGATGAGCGTAGGATGGTGTAGAAATGCCTATTTAGCTCTTCTGAGCAGGTGGCAGAGGGTTACTCAAACCTTTTTCTCTCTTAGGTATGTCATTTTTCTGCATTGCTAGATTGCAGTGGGGCCTAAGAGACAGAGGCTCACAAATTCTGAGTCATGGAATCAAGAGTGTGAGGCAGTTGAGCACACTGCCGAGAGAGTGGTTGAAGTAACCACTGTGGAAGCTGTGCTAGGAGACAGGGGGTGTATGAGGAAAGCGGCTGGAGGGGATGGTGGCCTGTAGGGGGCTGAAAAGCACCTGTAGTGGGGGAATGGGAGTAAAAAAGTCTGTCAAAGAGAGGTTGGGGGCACAAGGGACTTTCTGTTATTGTTCCCCAGGTGAAGTGACGACCAGGTCCAGAGTGGAGCGATGGCAGAGGGTCATCCCGGTACAATGGCGTGAAGGTCTTAGGAGTAGTGAAGTAAAGGAAATCCGAGGCTAGAGTGTTGGCTGGCTCCTCAGTGTGACTGCTGAAATTACCTAAGATAATGGTGTGCTCAGCATAGAGAGGAAAACCATGAACCAGATGCATTCTTCAGTGCAGAGGAGTGAGAGAGAAGAATGTAGATAACAGTAGTAAGGGAGGATGACAGGAAGGCTTAGCAGACAGTAGGCACCTACGAAGAAAGAAGGCAAAAGAGTAATGATCAGAAAGTGACAAAAAAGCACTGAGGTCTGCCCTTCCCCCCTCAGCTCCCCTCCTTCCTCCACCCTTCCCCATCTCTCAGCTGAGGCCTGGGAGAATGAGCAGCTTCCCCTGGGAGAGCAGTGGAGGAAGCAGAAGCCTTGGGCAAAGTCAAGTTTGGGTAGGAACAGGAGGTAGAGGTAGCATTCGTGAAGAGGTTAGGGCACGTTTTTACAATGGATTGGGGATATTAGCCAGGAGAGTACTGAGAATTTGGAAGAGGTCAGCAGTGGGAGGAAGGGCGTTTTCCAAGGCAACACAGTACTACATAGAAATGAGCATCCTAATAGGACAAAGCATGGAGGGCATTTGCTTTGGGGTGGTGGTTGAGGCATCAGGAATAAAATGCGTGGGGTAAATGGAGTAGATGTCCAAACAAGCATCAGCTAAGACCCCAGGCTACATAGAATACCTGATGGTAGTTAGAGGCCTGCTTTTTTCTGCCTAAGGTCAGCAGAGACTAGCTAATCTGGCTGTGATTGGTTCTTATGTACTGGTTAATAGGGTATTATAATTTTTGCCCCAAGTCTCTATTGGACTGCATAAGCCCATGGGCCATATTTTTTTCTAAGAAATTTACCTAATCAGAACTCCAAAGTCTATTTAGTTTAAACTTTTAATCTGGTTCAAGTTATTATCACCAATTTATTACCAGTTAGGTCTTGGATTTCAAGAACTAATGTTGGAGCATGTATTGGAATTGTACGATAATTTTTGTTCAGAATTCAGCACAACTTTCTATCATTATTCAATAGTTTTTTTGGCTTATTATTACACATTGTCAAATACAGGTTACATTTTAGTTTTTCTTTGAAAACAAGTAATTGAATTGTATGAAATCAGAAGGTTATGTTTCCAGCATAGAATGACTGTTTTGATACTCAAGATAGGGCTCAGAACTCAAAGGCTGTCTTAGAATTTTAGCTTTAACAAAAATCATAAATAAAAGCTGCACTTAAAAGAAAGCACTGATACATAACTAAAAGTGAGTAACTGAGCACGTTTTGCTGACATCTGCATCATTTTGATGCTTAATGGATTCCAATTGCTCAAGTAAGTATTACCAGTGATGCTGCCCATTTCATGCTGCTGGCCTCTGACAGCACAATGAAAATGTGGGAACTTGTAAGGACAAGTGACACATCAGATAAAATCTGCCTACCTAATAGTATGTGAGGAGGACATTGAAACTTTGATATAGTAATGGTTTTATTTTAAATGTCTGAGTCTTAAAAACCAAACCAAACTGTACTTTGTTTTTGTTCACTCTTGGGGTTTCTCTGGTTTTCCTTCTTAAGAGTGATTTTGTTTGCAAAGCGTGGATATCCATTAAGAATTTAAATATTAAATTGTGTCCCTGTGGGAAAGTGACAATTATCCCTTACCTTGAAGATCCCATGGCTCACTGAGAATGGCTAGGAGTTCCAGTGCAGCACACATTCTAGCCCATTTTTCTTCATGCTACATGTCTGGAGGATGCTTCTATCCTAAGATATTATGTGTTCGGTGGAGCTCACCAGTAGCAAAGAGAAGAGCCGTTGGCTCCCTTACCTAAATCCCAAACTAACAGTAAATAAAGAGAACAGAGAGCAGATTTGTGAGGTAACCTCTCACCTTGGATGAACTTTCAATGTGAGTATCTGAAAAATAGTAGGATTTTCGTGGCTTAGAAAGAGATCAACTTACCTGTGTGCACTGAAGGCCCAGTGCCCAGGAATATGGCCTGTGACTCTATCTGAACTGAAACAAAGGCCAGCTATCCAACATGTGCTCACCTGACCTGTTGGCCCTGATCATTGGTGTCAGGTGAAGGAGTGACCTTTCTATCATCCTCTTCCCAGGTTAAGGCAAAGGAGTCATCGTATATTTGCTTTTCTTTATTGCAGGACATTTGTGAAGACATTTCTGATCATGTTGAGCAAATCCATGCCCTCCTTGAAACGGAGTTCTCCCTGAAGCTGCTATCCTACTCCGTCAACGTGATTGTGGACATCCACGCGGTGCAGCTCCTCTGGCACCAGCTCCGCGTCTCAGTGCTGGTTCTGCGGGAGCGCATTCTGCAAGGTCTGCAGGACGCCAATGGCAACTACACCAGACAAACGGACATTCTGCAAGCTTTCTCTGAAGAGACAAAGGAGGTGGGTGTTTTCCTTGAAGCCAAATAGTGCATTGTCAGGTGTGATTATTTGAGGATGTTTTCAGTTCAGAGGTGTGGGATAGGAATTCTTCATAGGTAAATAAGCAGGTCCTAAGCCGGGTGTTGAATCTAGGTATAGTGACTAGAGGCTTGGGCACTTCTAATGTGAATGAAGCTAAAAACCAGAGTTCATTCACTCCCGGTAGTTTGCACAGATACCACCCGTAGCTGTTGGTGCTAACCTGGCTTCCTGTTCCTCGTTCAATTATTTGATAAATATTCATTGAGTGCTTATATGGGCCAGGCACTAGGTGCTAAGAGTGTAATAGTGATCAAAGCATGGCCTTTGCCTTCAAAGAGCTGAGACTAGTGGGGAGTGGAGGCAAGTGGACAGACATTAAGACCAGACTGTGATCTGCGTGATCTACATGCAGATACAATGGTCTACATGATGCCACTGGAGGACACAGAAGGGGCACCTAATTCAGACAGGGAAGCCTTTACAGGAGGAGTGAGTCTAACCTGAGACCTGAAGGAGAAGCAGGATTAGACTGATGAACAGAGGTAGAAACTGTCCTAGACAGAAGGAATGGCATGATCAAAGATCCAGAGGTAAGAGAGAGAATGACAGCCTCAGAGAGGAAAAAGTTCAAGGGACCAGGAAGCAGGATTTGAAGTAATATGTAAGCAGAGGTTAGATCATGAAGATGAAAAGCCGTATTAAAAAGTCATATTAAGAGAAGTGGACTTTATTTTGAGGATAACAGAAGAGTTTGTTCAGGGAATTGATGCAATTCAATTCATGGTTTAGAAAAATCATTCTGGTTGCAGTGAGTCATATGGACTTTAGAATTTTGCACAACCAGTATATTTAGATTTTTTTGTACTCATAGTAAGCATAGTTTAAAGAGTTTGTTGCTGTTAATCTTGATTCATAGCTTAAGAATGAACACTGTAAAGTTAAGTCCAAGTGAACTTTCCTATTCCCAAATAAAACTGACATATATGTCAGAGCGAGAGAGAAAGAGAGAGAGGGAGAGGCATTGTGCTAGCTTAGGGGCTATATATACGTGTGTGTGGATGGATGGATGGATAGATGGATGGATGGATAGGTAGGTAGGTAGATAGATAGATAGATAGATACCGTGTATAGATACATAGAGTGTGTGTGTATGTATATAGTCCCTTGGCTCTTGAAACCCAGTTTAGTGCTCTACTGTTGATTTTGTGGAAAATATGTATTATACAAATTTAGAAGGCATTTATATAAATGTGGATTAAAAGGCCTTATAAAGAGTGTTGCATCTCATTAAGTTATTAATGTTTCAGTGGCTCCAACATTATCAACAACACAAAACAAATCTGGGCTTCTTCTCATAAATGATTTATATTTGTTGATTATTGTTTTTGTAATAATGATGCTCTTGCTGTGGCAAATTCCCTGCAGGCCCTGGAAGTTTCTGGGAATGAAAATCTACTGGGCTCACTTCTAACTTTAGGTCACAGTCTTTGTTTTCATTTAGCTTTTCCTAATATTGTGGCAATGAGGGAGGTGATACAGACTTTGGTAGAGTTCCTTTTAAAATCGTAGAATGAATATGTAGGTGTGTGAGATAGTCCTCAGATGCCATCCATCCCAAGTGGGATCCCTAGAAGGTCCCTGATTGGGACCCTTGTGGTTATGGAAAACTACACAGAATCCCAAACTAGTCAACTCTGCCCTAAATCTGGTGTTTAGGAGGAGGTGTATGCTAATGAGGTGGGAGATCAGAGATGGGGAAGGTTTGTCTAAACTCTGAAGAGACAGTACTTTAGATATCTACCTGGTATCTCCAATCTGTACATTCTTTTTTTGTTTCTACCCATGTGTTCTCCTGGCTCTGTCCAAAATCCAGTATTGATCAGTCATCAGATCTGCCCACTTCCAACCACTTAGCGGGGGCATTAGAAATCATTGAGTCAAACCAACTCATATTACATATTTATTTATTCATTCAATAAACATTTACCGATCACAACTCTGATTAGAGCTGGGGATAAGAAAGTGCTCTAGGGTTTATTGTTATTGTTGTTATTGTCGCTTTGTGAAATATGTTCATCATGTGTTTATTTGAACTTGTATTATTCACAGAGTGGTAGCCCAAGAAAGATGAAAAGCCATTGAGACTAACTAATTGTTACTGGCCACTATTTTCACAGCTATGTAGCGAGTTTATATTAAGTAGTACCCATCATGGGTCTCACAATGTGAGCTCAACAATTACTTACAGATTAGATTGAAAGCAATTTAGTGCATTTTCATGTTTGAAGTCAGTCTTTAGTCCTGTTGTAGAGATGCAGGAATGCGTTGTATGACGGGTAAAGGAACAGTGGATTCTCAACCATCTGCTTTGTGGACATTTCTCTGTGAATTGAAGCACTGTCTCCATTACCATCTTTCCTGAAGCAATGGATTCCTGATCCTATTTGTTAGTGTTATTTGTTTCTGTCAGCACACTGGAACTGGGGAAAGTAGGAAGAGAATTAGGATAAAATTCTCAGCTTTATCAGAATAAATTCAGCTGTGAAAGATTTATAGAATGAAGAGGGAGATGGCGTAAAACATGCTGATAAACTAGAATAGTAAATGTCCTTCCAGTGAAGGTACATTCATTTTTCTCTTCTTGGAAGTCAGTTGAGTTTCATAGTCCATTAGATAATAGGTTTGGAAGTCAAGAAAGTGTCAAGTTCTCTTTCTGTCTGTACAAAAACAAAGTGAGTTTTATTCCTTTACTTAAATATGGAACAGACCATATCTTGTAAACAAATTGGCAAATGCCTTACTGAAACAAAACCAGCTGAACAAACAAAAAATACTTTAGGGCAAAGCCCCACATTGTGTAAAAAATGTGTTATACTGAAATTTTCTATATTTCAGATACTGTGATAAGCAATTTATATTTATTGTTTTATTTAGTAAGGAGAGTAATGGGTATTAAAAGTAGTTCCATTTCGATATTACTCATCCATAAAAAAGAATGAAAGATTGCCATTTGCAGCAACATGGATGGACCTAGAGATTATCATACTAATGAAGTAAGTCAGACAGAGAAGGACAAATACTATATGATTATCACTTATATGTGGAATCTAAAAAATAATATAAATGAATTTATTCACAAAACAGAAACAGACTCAGAGACATAGAAAACAAACTTATGGTTACCAAAGGGGAAAGGGAGGGAGGAGGGATGAATTAGGAGTATGGGATTAACAGATACAAACCACTGTATATAAATTAGATAAAACAAGGATTTACTGTATAGCACAGGGAAGTATATTCAGTATCTTGTAATAATCTATAATGGAAAAGAGACTGAAAAAATATATATGTAACGGAATCACTTTGCTGTACACCTGAAAATAACACAATATTGTGAATCAGCTATACGTCAATTTAAAAAAATAGTTCCGGGCTTCCCTGGTGGTGCAATGGTTAAGAATCCGCCTGCCAATGTAGGGGACACGGGTTCGAGCCCTGGTCCAGGAAGATCCCACATGCCGCGGAGCAGCTAAGCCCGTGCACCACAACTACTGAGCCTGCTCTCTAGAGCCCGTGAGCCACAGCTCCTGAGTCCACGCGCCTAGAGCCTGTGCTCTGCAGCAAGAGAAGCCACCACAATGAGAAGCCCGTGCACCGCCATGAATAGTAGCCCCTGCTCGCCACAACCAGAGAAAGCCCGAGCGCAGCAACGAAGACCCAACTTAGCCAAAAATAAATAAAATAAATAAATTTTAAAAAGCTCAATTTTATAGATAGAAAAACTGAATTTAAGAGAGGCCAAGCGAATGCTTAAGGGCATAAACCTAAGAATAATTAAATAAAACAAGCAAAACCAGCCCTTAACTGATCTCTTTGGTAAAAATAATAATAATTATTTCCTTCTTCCTTTCCTTCCTACTTTCCTTTCTACCTCCCCTAAATATTTATTGATTTCTTACTCTTTATAAGGCACTAGGCATTCAAAGATGAATAACACATGCTATTAAATGTTAGGAATCACTGTCATAATTTTGTTAGATCCTCAAACAGTTCTGGGAGGTTGGCAGGGCAAGTGCTGTTATCCTTATTTTACAGATGATATTATTGTATCTGTCTTACAGATAAGAAGACTGAGGCTGAGAGAGGTAGTCACACAGGTAGTGATAACTGTTAATAGTAGTAACACAATAGCGAACATTGATTAAGAACTTACCATATGCCAGATGGTGTGGTAAGCACTTTACCTAAATGATACTCACCCTCTCAGTGGGAACACATTGGTCCTTCCAGAGTACTCACATCATTGCACTTTGTGTGTTCTTCCACGAGCACTTATCACAGGGCAATTTATATTACGACAAAGTGTGTGCTAGATTTGAACTTAGTGATTGTTGACACCAGATTATAATCATCTCTGTATCTCCCACAGCACCTAGTTCGTATCGCTGTATATAAAAGTCGATGACTTGAACTGAAGTAAATAATGCAGATAATAACTGCTTTAAGTGTGGAAGAGGGAGATATCACTGTAGGTTGGTTGACTGGGATTGATCATGGAGTTTAGTTATTTGACTCATAATTTCAGCCTGTAGAAAATGGAAATTGTCAAGAATTATTACTATAGTATAAATAAAAATATTGAAAGACTTTGTCTATTTTCCCTTTTCCCATCAGAAACTAAACTTTGCCTTGCTTCCCATTTCCCTATCATTGCTTGTTCCTCTTAGTCCACTGCTGCTGTCTGGAAGGCAGTCAGAATCAGAGCACCAACATGGGAGTGCTGAAAGGAATCTGAGCAAGGGCCTCGACCTTGTGGTCTGAGGACTCTGGGGGGCTGTAGCCTTCTTGTACAAGGTCTATGAATTTATATGTTAGTAATTGAAGCATAACAAACACCATGTAGTGAAATTAGGGGAGGAAGGGAAGAGAGGGGCATACAAAATTTTTTGCCGTAACCATAATTAAAACAGTGAAATTCTGTTTTCAACTCTTCTGAGTGAGGTCACTAAATCAGGGCACAAACTCAACTCTGAAATGGCAGTGGACACTAATATAAACCTTGGGGGCATTTCAGTAGGGAGATCTTCAAATCTCTAAATTAGAAGTATCAAATCTCATGTTCAACTGGTGACAGAATTCACTGTTAAACAAAGAAAGATCTGAGAAGGCATTTGGAATTAGAACTTCACTTAACTTATTTATGGGCAAGGAGCAAAGCAAAATTTCTTGTTTCAAATTAGGGAGGAAAAAGGGTTTCCTTGATGTCTGAGACAATATTGAAGCCAGCAGTAAAGTGAATAAATTGCTCATCAATAAAGTGAATAAGTTACCATCTCCATAAAACATAACCTTCATCTGAGAAACTGCTTCATAACATATTAAATGGGGGCCTGTCTGAGTTTGGACATTGCTAGGCTGCCATGACACAGCTAAAAGCACTACAAAATAAAATGTGGTATTTCTAAAATAAAAAGGCCAGTAAAAACAACATGCACTCTTCCCCCACCTCCATATCCACCTGTGACTTTATTACTTACATGCATTAGAAAACTATCTGGGAAGGTGGTCCAGTAGAAAGCAGTGGGACTAAAATATTAGTATTACTAAACAATATTTTAAGAAATGAAACTCATTATTTATCGGCTCTGAGAAACTTCAGAGAACTTTATTTTTTTTAAATTGCCTCTGCACTGTGAAATGTAGAAAAATACTTTTGAGGAGTGCTCTTAAATAATAGCCAACTGTGTTAAAATATATGGGTAGATGCTTGCCACTTGGTCTTTAGGATATGAAATGCATATGCTATGTGCTGTTTTTTGTTTTTCAGGGAGGGATTTTTTTTTTCACATTAAAAAATGCAGTATGAATTAAAACTAGTTACCCTTGAATGACAGTCAGCCATGCACAGCAGTAGTTGGCCTTATTGGGAACAGAACGGGAGAGGGCTCCCTTTGGAGCATTAAGTGTTTTTGAGTATGGTATTTTCTTTTCCAAACGAAGGACTGGCTAGGGAAGGGATCTTCAGGGGAAGACTTAATTAGGAAAAGGCATCCATACCCTATTATCTAGATGTCTTATGCCATATGTTCAGCTAACATCATTTATTGAGTACCTGTTATTTTTGAACAAGACAGTATCCCCTGGTCTTAACGTTCTGTGACCACCAAAATTGGGATCAAATACTTTCCCACGGTTATGGTATTCCTTGCCTGTCCAGAAGCAGGGAGCTGACATTTTCATGGGTCTAATTTTTACCTGAACTCTCACATCTCTTTTTTTCTATTCATCATAGGAACATTTTTCCTTAATGCCTCTTTGACCTCACTTAAGTAGGTACAGTGCTGTAAATTTGTGATAAAAATGATTAAAAATAATGTAAATTTCAAATAGTTAATAATTTAAATACTAACTTATGGGATAGCTTTGGAGCTTAATCGCTATTTATAGTACTATTTTTGTAAAGGAGTAAGTTCTGAACATTGAACAACCAAATAAAAAAAATTTTAGTAAATACAACCTGCTTTTAAATTGGAATTTCCTCTATTATCCTCTTGAAAATTGCATGAACTGTGACTTTTGTTTGACTGGCTCATTCCTTGGTGTTTTGGGCTTCTGACTTTTTTCTTTAAAGATCCTGTTCCAGATATGAAGCATAAAAGCCAAACAATTCTAGTTAGACCATTTTTTGTTGATATTGGCAGTTAATATTGGTTTCTTACTTTGTGCAGTATAATTTAGCATAGGGACACCTCTCATTTTGATGAAACTTCCCCCCTTGATATATTTGATTAGTAAAAAAATACATAATAAGTCATAAGAGTAAGCATTCATTGAGTACCCATCCATGTGCCAGACTTGTGTCTTACATATTCTGTCTTCTTTAAGCCTCACAACAGCCCTATGGCATGGCTTATTGTTTCATTTTTACAGATGAGGGAAATGAGGCTTAGTGATATCAAGCTACTGGTTCCTGATCACATGAATAATTAGTGCTTGAGCTAGAATTTAACTCTGAGGTTTGGGCTTTTAATTACTGGAATCAATGAAAACTACATAATCAGGGGAATAAACTTCATGAAGGCATAGAGATACATTCCAAAATGTCTTCATTCATTCATTCATTCATTCAACAGATGTATCTTTGAATTCTGTGTAGCTCACTATGCTAAGTGTTGCAGGTATCCTGGAAAGTCAGCCATTTTCTATGTGATTTATACTCTTGTGGTGCTTACAAACTATTGGGATAAACAGATTAATCAAATAATCACAATAATATATATTTAAAGCTTTAGATAAATATTTAAAGAAAAAAACATAGTTTTGTTTTTTTTTTGCTGTACACGGGTCTCTCCCTGTTGTGGCCTCTCCCGTTGTGGAGCACAAGCTCCAGACGCGCAGGCTCAGCGGCCATGGCTCACGGGCCCAGCCGCTCCACGGCATGTGGGATCTTCCTGGACCGGGGCACGAACCTGTGTCCCCTGCATTGGCAGGCGGACTCTCAACCACTGTGCCACCAGGGAAGCCCAAAACAGCATAGTTTTATGAACACTTACAAGAAAAGATTCTGACTTAGGTGGGTGTTTGGAATCTTGCAGAAGTGAAGCTTGATCTGAGGTCTGAGGGGTGAGTAAAAATTAACTAGTTAAGGGTTTTACAGGTGGGAAGCTTTCTTGGCAGTGGAAATAGCATGTGCAAAGGCTCTGGGGCAGGAGGAACACATTCAAAAACTGGAAGGATGATACCGTAGCCGGGTGCAGCCAGGGAGGGGAGAGTGGCTTGAGAGAGGCCTCTTCATATCTGTTCTTAAAGGGTTTGGGTTTTAACCTAGCAGCAGGAAGTTAATAAAGGATTTTAAGCAGAGAAGTAATAGCATCAAGACTTGAAATTTGTAAAGGTTACTCTGGTGGCAATGTGCAGGACAAACTGGAGGAGAGGGCATGTCCGTTTAAAATAACATCCAGTGAATCAGAGAAAATTATGGCACAGGGGTCAAATTATGGGTCAGACAGCCTTTGTTTAAGGCTTAGCTCAGCCTTAGTCCCGAGGCTATGTCCTAGTTATGCACCTTCTTTTGGCTCAGGCTCCACTTACGTAAAACAGGGACAATCGTACAGACCCCAGAAGAAAATTGTTTTGAGGATTAAATGAAAAAGTAGTAGTGGTAATCAACCACCCCCATTTATAAGATGAGGACATTGAGGCCTAGAAAGGTAAAATGAGGTTTTTCATCATTATTATTTATCTGGATGTTGTGGAATAAGAGTGAAGGGAGTAGGAGGTAAAGGCAAGGTAAAGGTCTGAAGGGAGAGAACAAAGCAAAACAAACAATTGACCCCCAAAACTTGATGTAAGGTCCTGGAAAGGCCAGATCTTGGGATAACCTGGTTGAAATGATACAGGGTCCTGCTCACTCCATTCCTCCTCCAGGAGAGCAGAGATCAGGGGATATAGCCACCCTTTACATTTCAGTTTTCTTCCTTCATCTCCTGAGGGCCTCAATTAGACCAGCTATCCTTCAGCCTGGTAGGCATGAAGGATTCCAGGGGCCCTTCTGCCCCGAACAGATCATCAAGTAAAAGTCTCCCCATTTGTTGTGTGATACCAGCACCTGCATTAGTAATGAGAAAAGAACCTGAATTATACAACTAAAGATTAAAAAATTAAAAACACTTACTTATAATACTATTTTTTAGCATAGGGGAATTTCAAATCAGCCTACCCTGAAGGAAGGTGGGCACTTGGCATCTAGCACACACAAATGGAAATGGGGGTGGGGGTGGAGGGTAGGGGAGAGTGCACACAGAGGGCGGGGATGGGGGCTAAGATGATACACTTTTGACTCATTAATTTTCTCCAGGATTTCCTCTGTTTACCTTTAAAAGGTGGGGACAAACAGAAGTTGGCCTTGAACTATTTTTGTTATGTATGCAAATTCAATAGTTCATCTTCTTGTGATTTGTGAATATATATTTAACACAACAGACTTATTCTAATTAATTATTCTACTTTAAAATATTTACTGAGCATCTACTATGAGCCCACCACTGTGGTAGGTGATGGAGTGATAAGCAAAAGAGACATCCATGGAGATTTTACTCTCATATTATTTTGTTTTCAGAAATGTTATTACTTAAGGCATCACTTAAGAAATGCTTACTAAATGAAAAATATACCATTTTAAAATAGAAAGTTAGGGTAAGAATGGTTATTTTTGGCTTGGCCTTAACCATTTCTATCAAGGCTCTGTTCTCCAGATTAAAGAAAAATCCTTAAATATTTAAGAACAGGATACTATATAAAGCAATATGATAATTAATTGAATATGCCTTTCTGTATCTCAAACCAGAAGCAATTGAGATTGATGCATTTTTGACCTTTATAGTGGCCTCTGCTGAGATTTCATGTGAGCAGCAGTTGAATATAATGTTGCATTTACTGAAACCATTTCCGTTGTCTGTTTCAGGACCGGCTTGATGCTCTAACAGAAGTGGATGACTCAGGACAGTTAACTATCAAATGCTCTCAGAATTACTTGTCTCTGGATTGTGGCATTACTGCTTTCGAACTGTCTGACTACAGTCCAAGTGAGGATTTGCTCAGTGGCCTGGGTGATATGACCTCTAGCCAGGTCAAAACCAAACCCTTTGACTCTTGGAGCTACAGTGAAATGGAAAAGGAGTTCCCTGAGCTTATCCGAAGTGTTGGGTTACTTACGGTGGCTCCTGATGCGGTCCCTTCCAACTGCAGCGAAGCAGTTAGTGAGGAGGTGCCTCAGGTGTCTCTTTCAGCAGATGACAGAGGTGGATGTGAGGAAAACAGTGCGGCCACAGCGGAGGAGCAGCCAGGCTTAACGCAGGGGCCGTCATCTTCAGGGGAAGCTCTGACAAATGCTGGACAACCCTCTCTGGAGACTGTGAAGCAAGCATCTGATTCCTCTTCCCAACTTGGGGCAAAGAATCAACAGCCTCTTCCTTGTGAAAATGCAACCCCCAAGCGATCCATCAGAGATTGCTTTAATTATAACGAGGACTCTCCCACACAGCCCACGTTGCCCAAAAGAGGGCTTTTCCTTAAAGAGGAGACTTTTAAGAATAATCTGAAAGGCACTAGTGGAAAGAAGCAGGTGGTTGATCTCAAGCCTGAGATGAGCAGGAGCACCCCTTCCCTGGCGGACCCTCGTGACAGAGCTAAACTTTGCCTGGTGTTACAGTCTTCTTACCCCAACGGACCTTCTACTGCCAGCTGCTCATATGAGTGTTTGCACAAGGTGGGGGATGGGAATCTTGAAAACACAGTCACAAGTCACATTAAGGAGATCTCCTCCAGCCTGGGGAGGCTGAATGACCATAAAGAGAAACTTCGACTTAAAAAGCCTCACAAGACCGTAGAAGAGGTGCCTTCATGCCAGACACCTAAACGGGACCCCAGTTCAGGCAAGCAAGCCAAAACCACTAAGGGCTCAGTAGTGCCGAATGGAATTCCTTCTAGCACTTCCAAGGCCATAGAGGGGCCAGAAACAGATTCTGCTTCCATGTCCTCACTTGAGCCATATAACCAGAGTAGTTGGAATGCCAAATTGCCAGTGCAGTCAGAATCATCCAGTTCACCACCTTTTAGTCAAAGCAGTGAGTCCTCTGCTGGCTCAGACAACGTCACGTCTCCGGTACCCCTTCTTTCAGAACACAAAAGCAAAAAAAGCTACACCTCCTCCCCAAGTCACGTCACCAGGAACGGTCAGGTTGTGGAGGCCTGGTATGGCTCTGATGAGTACCTAGCACTGCCCTCTCACCTTAAGCAGACAGAAGTATTAGCTTTGAAGTTGGAAAACCTAACAAAGCTTCTGCCTCAGAAACCCAGGGGAGAAACCATTCAGAATATTGATGACTGGGAACTGTCTGAAATGAATTCAGATTCTGAGATCTATCCAACATACCATGTCAAGAAGAAGCATACAAGGCTAGGCAGGGTGTCTCCAAGCTCATCCAGTGATATAGCCTCTTCGCTCGGGGAGAGCATTGAATCTGGCCCCCTCAGTGACCTTCCTTCCGACGAGGAGTTGTGCGTGCCTCTCTCTGGCATGAAAAAATACATTGATGAGAAGTCAGAGAGAGCTTCATCCTCTGAGAAAAATGAGAGCCATTCCACTACAAAGTCTGCTTTAATTCAGAAACTGATGCAAGATATTCAACACCAAGACAACTATGAAGCCATATGGGAAAAAATAGAGGTAAGGGTGGTCTTCTTAATCTGAATGATTTCTTACCTGATTTTTGGAAGTATTGCTGGGAAAAGGTGAACTCTTCTCCACCCCATGATAAAATGTGTTGCTATTTTTGATAAACATAACCGATTCCCTAAAGAAAGAAAAGAAAAAACACACGATGATCACTGAGTTGTAACAGTGGCATCACTAGGAACTGCCCTTGTCCGTGCATTAGCTTGATGTGTCCCTGCTGGTATACATCTCTCTGTTGATATTGCTCAAACCTAACATGGCTCCTGATGAGTGGTGGACCCCCTTGAACAGAATACAAAATAAGGTAGAACAGTAGCTGTGCACACGCCAGTACCTCAGGAATACATGGATGGAAAGTTCCAGTTACCCTCAGTGCTTTTTTGATTTGTTGGTTCTAACCCCAGAATAGCTCTCACATCTCCAATATTAACTTCTTGTAGAAAAAGACCAGATATTTCTAATTTATCAGGAATTTTTGTCTTCAGTCTTCCTCCTCTGGCTAATAACCATGCTACCTATACTGTGTACCATCTATGGGCTCTGAGATTGGGGAGTTGATATTTTGGGTAAATCTGTACTTTTAGAACAAATTGTTATGTGATGAAATCTTTAAGGACAGACATCAAAATTCTCAGAATTCAGCTCCTTAATGTAAGCTGTGATTTAAGATACTGGATAAAAGTATAGTACATATGGACAGAATGACCTGGAGGAAGAAAATGAAGGTACATAAAACAAAGAGGGTAAAGCTAACAGCAATATATAATAATCGTAACATATATTAATAATTGTTTACTAAGTATTTATGTGTCCAACCCTCACAACAGCCCTAATATTAACCCCATTTTACGTAGAGGAGACTGAGGCTGAGAGAGACCAGGCAGTCTGCTCTACAACCCATACTATTAACTAAATGCTCCCATGCCTCTCCATTAGGAAGTGACTAGTACGTACTCCATGTAAATACTGTAGTATTGTAGAGAAGAAATAATATCAGTAGAGCTAGGATTTGCCTGGGAAGTTCTTGTGAAATAATAAACCTTCATTGGGGCTTTGAAGGATGTGCCAGGATTTAGAGAGAAGGAAGGTGGGCATTTCAGGTAGAAGGAGCAAAAACCAAAACGCAGAGGTGGGTATTGGGAATGAGCATGGTATTGGGGTCCACAGCTGTCTTGACTGGAAGGTCAGTGAGCAGAGAGCAATAAAAGTTTCCATACATTTAATAGACCTGGTAGCTGCAAGGCCCTGATGGCCAGACCAAGGCAGTTAGGATTTGTCTACCAGGCATCCATGGTAACTTCTCTGAAAGGGACTGAGAATAGTTATACAACTAACAATAACTCATGTTCCTTGGGCTCTTATTTTGTGCTGGTTCTGTGCTAACGGCTTTACATGCCTTATTCTACTTAAGTCCTGGGAGGTAAGAACTTTTCAGATGAAGATGCTAAGGCAGATTGTGGTTAGGAAACTTGCTCAAGGCCTCACAGCTAGTGAGTGCAGAGCCAGAATTTGAACCCAGAGCCGGCACACTTAAAACAGTGTGTGCCATGGCCTCCAGTAGCCTTTCTGGAAGGCCTAATTGGCAGTAACAGGAAAGACGGTCATGGCAGCCATGGCGGTGACCAGTGCAGAGATGCCTGTGGCAGCCAGTGTTAGGGGCTGCTGTGATGGGGGATGAGCGAATGGGGGGCGCTGTTGATAAAGTGAATGGGATCCAGGAAACTGGTTCCAGCCCTTGCTCAGTCATTAAAGCCAGGAGTGGCCCACAGCTAATGCTGCTCCATTCTGGGCCTCGTTTCTTTTTTGTAAATAGAGATGTTTTAAGTAGATGATGGCTATTATACCAACTTCCAATGGAAGCATCCTTTTATTCCATAGTTGTACAAAGATGAAGCTAAGTTTTCAGTCTCTAGGGACTGGTATACTTTTGGTTTTTTTTTGTTTTTTTGTTTTTTTTTGTGGTACACGGGCCTCACACTGCTGTGGCCTCTCCCGTTGCGGAGCACAGGCTCCGGATGCGCAGGCTCAGTGGCCATGGCTCAGGGCCCAGCTGCTCCACGGCATGTGGGATCTTCCCAGACCGGGGCACGAACCTGTGTCCCCTGCATCGGCAGGTGGACTCTCAACCACTGCGCCACCAGGGAAGCCCTGTAGTTTTAATAGAAGGAAACATTTGGATGGGTAGCTGCTTGAGGTGGAGGTGAGGCAGGTAATTTTAAAAAATGCATGCACTGATATTGAGTATACGATGAAACTTTTAAGAGGAAATGTAGGCCATTGGAAATACTGTCTTAGAGTTGGGATATGAAATGAAACCTAAAAGGGGATTAAGCCCCTTCCTCAGCCCAACTTCCTTTCAATGCTTCAGGCAGGGGTGACTACAAATCCCCATGTCAGTTGACCTTGGGTATCACATTCTAGCTTTGACCTCCTCCATATAGTGACCCAGAAAACGTATTCAACCAGGAAAATATAACATAATAAGAGAGGGTATTATTTAACATCTTCCTTGTATCAGGCAAATACTTGGCACTTTACCTGAAGTAGTGCTCTCATAAGATTCTCAAAACAATCCTACAAGGTAGGTTTTATTATCTTACATTGACCACTTCTCTACCTCTCCAGTGCTCCCGTCTGGTCCTAGCCACCATCACTTCCTGCCTGGATTACTGAGGTAGTCTCCTAACTGGTTTCCCTGCTTCCATTCTGCTCCCCTTACAGTCTATTCCCAACAAAGCAGCCAGAGTGATCCTTTTAAAACATAAATCAGGGATTTCCCTGGTGGTCCAGTGGTTAAGAATCCACCTTCCAATGCAGGGAATGCAGGTTCGATCTCTGTTCGGCTGTGGGGGGCGACTAAGATCCCACATGCCGTGGGGTAGCTAAGCCTGCACGCCACAACTACTGAGCCCGTGTGCTTCTATTAGAGGGCCCGCGAGCTGCAAACTACAGAGCCCACACATTCTGGAGCCCATGCGCCACAACTAAGACCCAACACAGCCAAAAAAAACAAAAACATAAATCAGATCATGTCACCCCTCTGCTCAAAACTCTGCAACAGCTCCCATGGCATTCAGAGGTCCTACATGGACTGGTCCCCTGATTTCCTCTCTGACTCATTTCCAACTGCTCTTTCCCATGCTCACTTCACTCCATTCCCCCTGGACCCTTTGCCGTTCCTGGAACAAGCTGGGTACACCCCTGCCTTTCAGACCTTTGTCAGCTCCCTCTGGCTGCACATTCTCTGTCAGATGCATTTTTTTTTCTAATTCCTCCACCTCTTCTGAGACTTGGTCAAATAATAATTTCTTAGGGAAGGTTACCTTGACCACCTTTTAAAAAGTGTGACCTAACTTCTTTTTCTTTTCTTCTACGGCTTTCACCATATTCTGTAATTTTATATAATTCTCTTATTTAGCATGTGTATTATTATTAATTTTTGTCTCCCCTTGCTAGACTGGGAGATCTGTGAAGGCAGACATTTTTATCTGTTTAGCTTGCTAATGAATCTCATGTACCTAGAACATTGCCTGCTACATAGTAGGTGCTCAATAAAGGTTGTTGAATGAAAGAATGAATGAGTCCCCATTTTGGAGTGGAGGAGAGGAGTTCAGGGAGATGAAATCACCTCTCCTAAGCTGCACAGTTAATAAGTCATAGAGCCATGCTTCAAGCCCTATCTGCTTTGCTCTTCCCACTAGATAAAGTCTTGGGAATAGAAGAATTCCCTGAGAGACTGAGGATAGATGGAGAAGAGAAGAGGAGGACAACTGACTTTCAAGTTTTAGCCCAGTTACGAGGCAGGAGTAAGGAAGAGGCCTAGTTGTGGGGACCAGGAAGGAACAGGATTCTCGGGTATTAAGTAAATGAAGGGAGAAGAGATGTTTAGTATGATGAACACTAGCTTCATTCTTTGCAAAATGGAGATCAAGAAGAATAAGGATAAAGAAAAAAAATAACCTTCAACCTTTAGATTTGTTTTAAAGAGTCAGTGAGGACCTTAGAACTCATCCTGGAAGACATGGCTCCATTAGGTTGGACTCATTGGTACCAAGTTAATGGATGCATGACGTAGCTGATTCCTTTTCTCCCCAGAGATATAAATGTCTTCAAATGCTGGATTATGGTGTCCCAGCTATAGTTCAGTGACTCAGCTGTTTGTTAGCATTTTATCTCAGAGACATCTATAACCCAATTTAAAAACTTCTTTGGTGCCAGCTAAGAATGTCCTTGCACATAAATTATTTCAGATTCATTGCAGCAAATATTTGTCTGAGTGCTTGATCTTTGTAACTAGGCTATGTAAAATTGCAGTCTAGTCTGTGGTAGCAGCACAAAGACAGTCACCCTTGCTGCTGCCTAGAGGTAGAGCTGGGATGTGGTCAGTAATACCAGGTTAATGGGAATGTAGAGGAGGTTTGGTCCTGGGATTAACTTGGCACTGATTTCTGCATTTCTTTTTCCAAGAGGTAAAATGGTCCAGATAGGATCCATCCTATCTTTCACCCTCATTTCGACCATATGTTGACACATCAATGATACCACACTGATGATGGCAGTCATTAAAGAAATATCATGTTGTCCTGTGTTCTCTTTTCCTTCTTCTTCCATTGCGGTAAAAAAACATAACATAAAATTTGCCTCCTAACCATTTTTAAGTGTACAGTTCAGTAGTAAGTGTATTCATATTGTTGTGAAACAGATCTCCAGAACTTTTTCATCTTGCAAATCTGAAACTCCATACCAAAAACAACTGCCCTTTTCCCCTCTCCTCCAGCCCCTGTTAGGCACAATTCTACTTTTTGTTTCAATGAATTTGACTACTTTAGATGCCTCATATAATTGGAATCATATAGTATTTGTCTTTTTGTGACTGGTTTGTTTCACTTAGCATAATGTCCTCAAGATTCATCCATGTTGTAACATATGACAGGATTTCCTTCCTTTTTAAGGGTGAATAATTCCACTGTATGTATATACCACATTTTGTTTACCCATTCATCTGTGGAGGGATATTTGACTTGCTTCCACTTCTTGGCTATTGTGAATAATGCTGTTATGAACATAGGTGTGCAAATACCTCTTCAAGACCCTGCTTTCAATTCTGTGGGTATATACCCAGAAATTGGATAGGATTGCTGCTGGACCATATGGTAGTTGTACTTTTAATTTTTTGAGAAATCACCATACCATTTTCCGTCATGGTTGCTCCATTTTACAATCCCAACAACAGTGCACAAGAGTTTCAGTTTCTCCATATCCTCATCAGCAATTGTTATTTTCTGGGTTTTTTTTTTTTTTTAAGATAGTAACCATCCTAATGGGTGTGAGGTAATATCTCATTATGCTTTATTGGAGTATAATTGCTTTACAATGGTGTGTTAGTTTCTGCTGTATAACAGAGTGAATCAGCTATACGTATACATATACCCCCATATCCCCTCCCTCTTGCATTTCCCTCCCACCCTCCCTATCCCACCCTTCTAGGGGGTCACAGAGCACGGAGCTGATTTCCCTGTGATATGCGGCTGCTTCCCACTAGCTATCTGTTTTACATTTGGATTTGGTAGTGTACATATGTCAATGCTACTCTCTCACTTTGTCCCAGCTTACCCTTTCCCCTCCCCATGTCCTCAAGTACATTCTCTACGTCTGCGTCTTTATTCCTGTCCTGCTCCTAGGTTCTTCAGAACCACTTTCTTTTTTAGATTCCATATATATGTGTTAGCATATGGTATTTGTTTTTCTCTTTCTGACTTACTTCACTCTGTATGACAGTCTCTAGGTCCATCCACCTGACTACAAATAACTCAATTTCGTTTCTTTTTATGGCTGAGTACTATTCCATTGTATATATGTGCCATATCTTCTTTAACCATTCATCTGTCGAGGGACACTTAGGTTGCTTCCATGTCCTGGCTATTGTCAATAGAGCTGCAGTGAACATTGTGGCACATCACTCTTTTGAATTATCTCATTATGATTTTGATTTGCGTTTCTCTGATGATTAGTGATGTTGAACATCTTTACATATGCTTGTTGGCCATTTGTATATCCTCTTTGGAAGAATGTCTATTCAAGTATGTTGTCCACTTTTTAAATTGGGTTATTTGATTTTTTGTTGTTGAGTTCTTTATATTCTGGATCTTAACCTTTTATTATATATTTGATTTGCAAACGTTTTCTCCCATTCCTTTTCTCTCTGTTGATTGGGCCCTTTGCTGCACAAAATTTTTAAAGGATGATGTGGCCCCATTTGTCTATTTTTGCTTTTGTTGGCTGTGCTTTTGGTGTCATATCCAAGAAATCATTGCCAAGACCCATGTCATGAGGCTTTTATTTTATGTTTTCTTTTAGGAGTTTTACAGTTCAAGTCTTAGGTTTAAGTCTTTGAGTTATTTTTTTTTTGTATCTCAGTGTGATTACCTCTCGTGCTTTAAAGATCTCACCCCTAGCTTTTTCGTGTGGTAGGACACAACTTCAAGAGACAAGATTCGTCTTTAGGAAGACACTTGGGAGTCACTCTTTTTAAAAAGTCCTGTCTGCCATTCTTTACTTGATTTGAAACAGCTGTATTTTTCTTTATTTGTCCCCAGAGTAACTTATAATCAAGATCTGCTGTAAATTTAATTTTCACTTGCCTTTGATGTTTCTTTTATACCAACCACATAGCAGTTTTCCTAGAGTTGGTGGAGTGGTAGTCTGCACTTTGGTGTTTATAATGATCTCTGAAGAGCATCCTATCAGATAGGAAGCATTTTAAGGTTATTGGATTCCACTGTTCTTCACTGGCATTTCGTTTTGTATGTGCCTTTCCCGTATGCTAACCTTTTCCCTCACAGTTGCTAGTCTTCCTCCGATATCTGAATTCTCTCTCTTCCTTATATCTTCTCTCCTATTCTTTTTCTTTACTATTCTTCTGGAATATATAGTTTTCACTCTCTGGCACCTATTTTCCCTTTTAATTTCCTTCCCCAAGAGTATCTTCTACTTTCTTCCTCTGATGTTGTCCTAGAGATTCTCAGATTCCAAATATGAGAGGACTATGAGTTGGCTCTTCATCACCATTCGAGCTTGAACCCTTGATCTTCTCAGTACATTTCTTAGTCTTAGAAATATGTATCCAGAGGGTTGAGGAACTGTTTAGATGCAAGAATAAACAATTCAGTTTAAATATCAAGGAAGAAGCCACATTTTTAAAGAGTTGGGAAGGCTCAGCTTTGTAATTAAAATTGGAAGATTCAGGAGTCCTAAAAGATCACAAATTGGACATGAATTGATAGTACAGATTATTATTCAACAAGCGGTGTTAGTAGCAGAATGCTGTAGGAATCTGAATATTCTTCTTTATGCTATGAACAATCTAAACTTTTCTTTTAAATTCTGGACTTAGAATTTGAAAGAGGTAGGACAACATAATTCTAGGCTCTGTTTATTAAAGAAGATAATATTTGATAAGTCTCAAGTGGAAAGTTACACAAGGGAGAGCGAGGAAGGAAGAGAACAAGTGTACCTAGACCAAGCATCACGGGAGGTGGACTACTTGAGCTGGACCTTGAATAATGAGTAGAATTTAGAAGAGATGAGAAGGCAGAATGTTAGTGACAGAAGCTTTGGTATAAGCTAAGGTTGAGGGCAAGAATGTTTAAGGTATATTTGGGAAATAGTAAAGGGTGTAGGCTAAACTGCTATAAACAAAGAGATCCCCAAATACAATAAGATAGAAGGCTTTTTCTCTCTCACATAACAAGAGGTAGGCAGACAATCCAGGGAAGATAGAGGCCATCTAGGGATTCAGGTGCTTTCTCCCTGTTGCTCTTGTATTATGGTGCACCAATGCTGTATCTGTGTTCCATCTCACCAGAAGGGGAACGTGGAGAGCACCCAGCTTTCTTCTCACAGACAGGACTTGGAAGTTGTACACATTTCTTCTGTTCACATCCCATTGGTCCAGACTTTGTCATATGGCATCACCTAACTGCAAAGGAGTCTGGGAAATTAGCCTCTAGGCTATGAACTTTAGGAGGGAGATGTTCTCTTAAACCAATTGCTGGTTAGAATAGAGTTAGTTGAAGGGAAGGGGAATATAAAGTTAGAAAGAAAGGACCAAAATATGAACTTTGAATTCCAAGTGTTTACGTAGCACAGACATAAAATAAATACCTGTCTAATGAATGCATGAATAAATGAATAAGTGAGTGAGTGAATGTATTATTCAGATTGAACTTTTTCCTTTAGACCAGGAGTTACAAACTAAAATGACTCTAAGAGGGGCAGACAGATAATATAAATGAGTCATACAGCCGGGTGGAAGTGGGGAGTGAAAGAGACTGAGTAACGGAGGGTAAGTGCCAGGTCTAGAGGGCAGCCAACTGCTCAGTTCCAAGTGATTGTTGCACGGGAGTGTGGGCGCTGTGTGGCAAGATCTTGCAATTTTTAAAAAGAAATAGCAAATCTGGGGATTCCCTGGTGGCGCAGTGGTTGGGAGTCCGCCTGCCGATGCAGGGGACACGGGTGTGTGCCCTGGTCCGGGAGGATCCCGCATGCCGCGGAGCGGCTGGGCCTGTGAGCCATGGCGTCTGGAGCCTGTGCTCTGCAACAGGAGAGGCCACAACAGTGAGAGGCCCGCGTACCGCAAAAAAAAAAGAAATAGCAAATCTGGGTTGTATGTGACATCTCCCAATTTGTTAATTTTTGGTCTGAACATTTACAAACGGGCCAAATAAAACACATCCATAGGATAGGTTTAGCCTTCAAGTCACTAATTTGCAATCTTTCTGAAGAGGAGACATTACTTAAAATTTTTGGCTCAGGTGGTTGGTAGTTTAAGGTTCATCTGGCCATGGTGTGCTGGATACAGCTCTAGCGAAGTGGTTCTTGATTGTGGCTGCACAGTATAATCACTGGGGTACTTTGAAAAAAAATTCCAACTTCAGCCTCCACCCAGAGCTATTAAATCAGACTCTTGAGGGATAGGTATTTTTTAAAGCTCCTTCATGCATTTCTGATGTACAGTCAAGGTTGGTAGCTAATGCTCTAAGACTAATTTTGAAGGTTATTGCTAAAAGGGTCTGAACTGTGGTTTTGGAAGCCAACTAAGGAAAATAAAGAAACAGAGGTGGGCTTCCCTGGTGGCACAGTGGTTGAGAGTCCGCCTGCTGATGCAGGGGATTCGGGTTCGTGTCCTGGTCTGGGAAGATCCCACATGCCACGGAGTCGCTGGGCCCGTGAGCCATGGCCGCTGAGCTTGCGCGTCCGGAGCCTGTGCTCCGCAACGGGAGAGGCCACAACAGTGAGAGGCCCGCGTACCGCAAAAAAAAAAAAAAAAAAAAGAAAAAAAAAAAAGAAACAGAGGTGGGAGATGTTATAAAAGACAAATCAATAGAATTTTGTGGCTTTTAAAAAATGAAATAGTGGAGGAAGGGGGTCAAAAGAGTTGAGATTTCAAGCTGAGGTTTGGGGCAGGGAGATGTAAGGACTTTAATAAATGATTCCAAGGGACATAAGAAATTAAGATACACAGTTGATGAACAGGGCAAAGGTAAATGTTATCTTATATGCAAATGCTGTGGCCAAATCCAAGTTGAGAATTCTCAATAACATTAAAAAATAAAGCTACACAGTTCTTTTTAAGGGTAATATTGTATATATTTGTGTATAATTTATTTGTTGCAATGCCAGGAAGAAAACTGAATTAACATTACTAATGGATTTGTTGGGACAGTTGTCAAGGTCATTGCTCAAGGTTGCTGGAGAAGAACCATAGGGATCCAAAGCAAATACCTTCCTGGTTAACCCAGTAGGAATGTTTCAATCCTGCGTCAGTTTGGTTTCTGCAGAGCTTTAGCTGGGTCTCGAGCCTTTATCAGTGGTGATTTAGCACCACCGTGAGGCTGCATCCAGTCAGTGCGTCTCGTTTTTACCTTCTGAAATGTATGCGGAAGGTGCAGTTTTTTGTTTGCAGTTTTAAACATTAAGATGAAAATAGTTCTTTGTTATTTTCTTGGTGTGAAAAAGCTATGATTAAATTACATTTTGCTGTGTCAAGATGATGAAAGTTTCTAACTGCATTTGACAGCAAATATTTCTATGATGATGAAAATCAAAAGAGGAATAAACTTAGTGTTGTATTTTTAAATTCAACTAAAATTATTATTAGGATATTAGTGAATTCTTCTTTAACCTTAAGCCTAGAGTAATGACTCTGTATTAACTGTAGGATGTTTTAGAAAGGTAGCAATTAAAAAAACAAACAAAACCTTGACATATATTGCCTACTTATAACATGTCAGGCAAAAGATGCTAAGAGTTTTATTCATTTAACACATTTAATTCTCAAGAAAAAAAATCCTTCTTTGATGAAGACACTTTTATTATATCCTCATTTTACCAATGAGGACAGAGATATTATACATAGAGAAGTTAGTTATTTACTTAAGGGTACAAGACTTAAAAGCAGGAACTTTGGGCTCAATTCACAGCCCCCTACTGTTTAATTATGAAAACTAGAATAAGTTGCTGAAAGTTTACTGTTTAAATCTCCTAGTCTTTAAAATGGGATATTAATTATGTTTGTTACGCCATTACACAGATTATTGTATGAAATTACAAAGAGCAGCAGTTCATTGTAAACTCTAAAGGCTACATACATACTAGTCTTATCACTATTGTGACTTTTCCTATGAATTCAGGGAATAGCATAAACAATAATAGGAAGAACTAGAATAAGAATCTTAATTCTGCCCCTGTGTAGCATTGTGACCTTGGAAACTTAACTCCCAAGCCTCAGTTTCGAAAAATAAACATTAGTAAAGAAATTGAATTGGCTGACCTCTTAAGATACATCTCAGTTCTGAAATTTTATAAGAGACTAAGAGGCATAACTAAGAGATGCAGCCAGTTCTCTGCAAAATATTCACTGGAATATATCACTTCAACATGGAATTTCTTTCTGTTGCATGGAATTCTGGGTGAATCTCCCTTAGAAGACTGTAATGGTAAGTGAGTGTGAGGCTATGGCATTAGTGAGCTTGGAGGTATGCAACTATTCATGCTGCATTCCCAGCACTGTAATGTGAGAAGAACCAGACATCCTAGAGGAATTTGGGGCCTGGCTAGTGTTTGCTAGATGCCAGGAGACCATGGACAATGGTGAACGGCAAACAAGTGAGTAACCCAGTAAGAATTAGATATGGATTAAGGTCAGCTAAATGGAGCAGATTGGAAACATTCATCTTGGCAGATTTGCCGTTGTGATGTCTTAAAATTAACTGTCAGCACTGCTGTTTGTGCTCTGTTCTGACAATATGGGGGCAGATCATTCCAAGAGTGTGGATTCTGTGTCTGGCTCACTCATGATGTCAGATCATGTCTGAGGCTCTTGATCTCATTCTATAAAGATGATTGGCGTGAGATTTGCATGGTGAATAAGCAACTTTACCCAGGAAAGGTGCTGCCTGTATGCTGAGGCCCAGGTGCTTTCCATCTTTCAGGTAGATGAGGTTCTGTGTATTATCCCCTATGTTATCTTGAGCAAGTGACTTGATCTCTCTTGCCCCAGTTTCCTCCCTTGCAAAATAGGGTTAAAAGTGTATCTTCCACATAGAGTTTTTTTTTGTTTTGTTTTTTGTTTTTGGACCATTAAATGTGTTAAAATGTGTAAAGAGCTCATAATAGTACCTGGCATGTAGTAAGCGTTCAATAAATGTTAGCTCTTGTGGTTGTTATTATTATTACTATTATGGGAGGGGAGGGGTGAGGCCTCCGCAGCTCTTTGTATGTAGATGGCTCTGGCCTTTTGGGATCAAATGCTACCACCCTATTTTCTCCTCCTACCTTCAGGCATCTTGGTCATTATGAAGCTTCAACCTCCTACTCACCCCCAACCCACAATGGTTAAGGCCGCCTGTCCTCCTTCCTGGGACCTGTGATAGTCGCCCTAGACTCCTGCACCCCTCTTCCCTGTGAGACTCTGGGCCTTCTGCCTTGACAGATGATTCTTATGTTGTGTTAGAGATAATTCTCCTCTAACTGGCCCAATAATTTTAGTTAATGCACTTCTCTGACGTCTTAGAAAGTTTATGTAGGGGAATTTATGCTATGAATGTGTGTTCAGATAAACACAAACAACCTTCTAGTTTATAATATTGTCACACAACAACTTATAAATAATATGTACTTATTTGTGTATAATTTGTATTTATACATATTTATAATACATATTTATAATTATGTACTTATAAATAGTAGTTCCCACAGCACTCTAACCAGAGGAATCTCATTACAACGTATTATGGGAAGAAAAAGGAAGGGACTACAATAAGTTTACAATTGCCCCTGAGACCCCTGACTGCTAAAGATGGAAAAATGAAGCAAGTGTTTTGAAGAGGTAGCACTAGGTTGAGATCATTTGCTGGGAGAGGAGCACTGAAGCTGGGTTCTGAAGGATAGATATGGTGAGAGGATAGAAGGCATTGGGAAGGTATATGGAAGTCACCAAAGATCAGTTCCCTGTGTAACTAAGAGAGAACAGGTAAATCATCTGAACATCTCTGGCTCTGAAGGAGGCTCTATACGCAAGAACCACAGATGGTAACAGTAAGAAAGGCATGAGAAATTGTCCAACTTAATTCCCTCATTTTACAACTAGAACATGCCTCTCTCAGGAGTGCTTCCTATTAGCACATCCTATTTTCTGGTTATACCAGATTTTGCGAGCTTGTCACAAAGGGGCAGCAAGTACTTTTTTTTTTTTTTTTTTTCAAGATCAACATGAATATGTTCCTAGTGCCCCTCAGCTGTTGGCTTTTTATCTTTGTTGCCCTGATGGACTTTGAAGCAGATTTCCCTTCTCTGAATTTGGTGTATGTTTCACAGTTTAATTTAGGGACACAGCCGGTGTCGAGAACCACTGAGACAGACACAGGATGAGGGACTGGGGTGAATAAAATTGAGTGCTTTGCACTGTGGGGCCTCAATCTGTAGAAGACCCAGCGGATATGCCCCTACACACTGTTCCTAGGTTCTCTCCATGCCCATGGTCTCCAGTACCACCTGTATGTTGCTTTCTCCAACCTAGATCTTGCTCCACACCTCAGAAGCCAAACTCATGCTATCTAATACCATGTTTATTATATACCTGCAAATTACTTCTTCCTTCTGAATATCTTATTGCTTCTTTCAGAGAATAGTACCTCCAACGAAAATTGAAAGCTGGCAGTCATCTCAGATTGTAACAAATTTCTCAAATTTTTTAATCCATCACATTCAACTGGTCCTGTCCATTTTAACTTCTGTCTCTCTCTGCAGTCTTGCATGTTCCCTCCATGTCCACTGCTGCTACTCAGTCTAGCCCTCATCGACTTTTTCATGGAGTAGTGTAGTAGCCTCTTTACTGGCTTTTCTGATCTCAGCCTGACACCTGGCAATCCACTCTCCACACTGCAGTCAGAGCAAGTCTTCTTAGATGCTAATCAGATTCTCCCTCTCTTCTGCTTCAGACCTGCAGTGACCACCCCCCTCGTTCTTAGGATAAAGTCCTAACTCCGGAGCGAGGTGTATGTGCCTGGCTCTTGGCCAGACTCTCCAACCTCATTTCTCAGTTTCCCTATTTGCCTCCAGAGTGTTAGCCATCGGCTACTTAGATTTCTCAGAATGAACTGTTCTCTACTGGATTTTATCTGCCAAGAATGTTCTCTGTTCCTTTCAGTGCCCTCTATTCTTTTTCAGCTGGTCCAATGCCACCCAATCTAGATACTATACCCAATTAGGTAAACCAACAGTACTCAGGAATTTTACATTATTCTTTAAAACTCTAATTCTGTCCTCTTTTTTGAACTCTAGAAATTTTGTTCAAAAGATGTCCACGGGGCTTCCCTGGTGGCGCAGTGGTTGAGAGTCCACCTGCCGATGCAGGGGACATGGGTTCGTGCCCCGGTCTGGGAAGATCCCACATGCCGTGGAGTGGCTAGGCCCATGAGCCATGGCCGCTGAGCCTGCGCATCCGGAGCCTGTGCTCCGCAATGGGAGAGGCCACAGCAGTGAGAGGCCCGCATACCGCAAAAAAAAAAAAAGATGTCCACGAAAACTTTAAAGTGAACAATTAGAGTTCTATACTTAAGGACACAGCACCTGAGTTCTTCTGCCTCAGCTACCACCTGGCTGCCTGTTACCAATCAAGTAGTTAACCTTTCTGAGCCTCGGTTTCCTCACCTGTAAGATGGGGGCATTGAACTAGATGGGATGTAAAGGCCTTTTGAAAATCAGGTCTGTGCTTCTAATCTGCATGGGAATGCTTCTCCTTTTAAAGCAGATGTATTTAGTAAATGCTGTTTTCTATCTTCTTGGCTCCAATGATAGTGCAGTGGCTGAGCTGTTACCCTTTACTGACTCACGGCCCTGAACTTCTCTGGTAGAAAGTTGGTTATTTTCTTGCTCATTCAATGTGATAAACTCTCCGCATTGAATTCCATTTTTTTCCTAAAAATATAACTTTGTTATTACTGAAGAACTGTATGTCCCCTAGAAAAAATTTAGAATATTTAGATAAATAAGACTCAACAATCACAAGTAATGTTTTTAATACTTTCAGTATCTACAAACACTCCCATCTTGCTACATGCATTCTTGTTCCAGTTATTAGATTTACAAGGAGGTTTTACTAATCAGGAAAGTATTTATATCTAAACACAAGATTATAACAACATTTCAGCTCTGTACTTCAGTGTCAAGGAGACAGCCCTTTTCATTAAAACTGTATGGACATGTGAGGAAATGTTATTTGTTAAAAAGTGATTGGTTAGCTCCAACAATCAATTGTTGGGGGAGATTTTGAGCTATAGAAAAAAGAGAGAAGGAAGAGGAGAGGAGAGGAAGGGAGGGGAGTGAAAGAAAGGAGGGAGGAGTGAAGAACAAGGGAGTAAAGGGACTAGGGGGAGAGGAAAGAGAAGGAAAAGGCAAAAGAGAACAGTAGTCAAGAAAGAAAGGAGAAAAGGAAGATGGAAAAGAGCTCAGAGTAGGGAGAATTACCTAGAACACAGGCGGCTGTGATGGGAACGTGGAAGTCATGTGGCATAGGCTGGGCTTCTCACAGAGGCTTGGGAAGTAAGAATGGACAACAGTGCATGTTTCTGTCCTTTGTTTTTCTCTGTGAACCTCAGGGTGAGTCTGCTTAGAAAGACGGTGTGGTGTAGCAGTTCAGAGCTTGAGCCCTGGAACAAAACTACTTAATAGCTATTTAATGGCTTTATGACCTTGAATAAATTGTATAACTCTTCTATGCTTCAGCCTCTTCCTCTGTACAGTAGAGAAATTTGTGAAGATTAAAGGACTACATAAATTATCAGAAGAATAGTTGGTAGATAGTCAGCACCCAAATGTTTAGTACTGTTATTTACAATACTGGATATAAAATACCTATAAGTAAACTATTAAATGATCATCATCCTAAATTCTAAAGTGTGAGCATCTTAGGTCTTTGTTTGGGATTTAGAGGGAGATGAAGATGATCTGATATGCTCATCCAGTGCCTCTGGAGGATTGGGGGTGCTTGAAACAAGGTCTTACACAGAGCCAGTGAGCAAAGCTATGTGGGAGAATCCCCAGCTTCACTGCTGACAGCCGTTGAGTATTTGAGCTTGTCTGTGCTTCAGTTTTCTCCTCTGTAAAATGGAGAGTGTGGGAATCTTACAGCATAGAGTAGTTGTAAGTATTAAATAAGTGCCTGACATATCATTGGTACTCAGTTAATATTATTATTAGTTCCAGTTTATTCCCAATTCTTTTATTCATTCCTATTTTTATTAGACTTTGATGATATGCATTCCAAACTTGTTTTTCCCTTAAAATGGTCGATTATTTCTTCTTAGAAATCAATAGGGAGCAACTGAAGTCAAAGCCTCTGGATTTGTTGGAGGAAATTCTTTCCCATTATGAGAGTCAGGGATCTTTCTGGGCTCTTCTTTTCCCAGTTGAAACCACTGTCATTAGTGTTTGAAGAAATTGGGGATTCAGCTCAATTTATCCCTTCCACATGATACTGAGTTCAGAATAGAACTTCCTGCCTGGTCAGTTTTAGATAATACCATTCGATGCCCTTTTTATTCTCTCTTTCCAACTGACAGCCTTTATTCTGGGATAATTTTATCAGAAATATTTTAAAATTCTAAAGACACTCCATTCAACCTTTAGAAGAGAAGCTAAATATTTCATAAGACATTTCAGTATTTGAGTTTTCTTGTGGCAACAGAGTTAAAACTGCCTTAAACCATTTCATTTTCTCTTCAGTCTTTCTTCTAAGAGTACACGCCATATCCTCCCTTCTGTCAATTACTTGTACTGCGTTGCATTTTATAGGTAAGGATGTGGGTAAATGTGTGAGTTGGTTGAGTCCAAAGTACCACTTTTAACTCGCTTTGATTTTATCTTGAGCCTCTGTCTTGGTGGCACATTAAGTACACTGATGTGTGGTTAGGAAAGGTAAATTACATTTGAGTGCTATTGTGTAAAAAGCTTAATTAGTCATTTCATATAGGAATTAGGTGTATAAGAATTAAGCAAAAATGGAAGATTAAATATATATGTTGGTAGATGTACATAAAATCTCAATGCATAAGTTTGCTTCTAAGGGGAGTTCTAATTTTACCAGCTGTCAGAGCCTAAATTAAGCTTCCTTGTGGGTAGGGTAAGAGGATTGCAGTTACTCATTGGTAACCATTACTAATGTAAAGGCTGGCTCCAAAGCATGTGTCCTGTTTCGAAAAATTAAGCCAGATTATTCTTAAACTTGTAGCTGTTTAATAGAGAAATGTGATCCCCTTCGGACTTGCTGGTGGAATAAGGAGGTAGGGAAATCTTTGCTAACCTGCAGGTTCAGATGCTGCCCCTGCTACACCGCCTCATGTGATGATCTGAGACAGAAGTCATGACTCCCTCCTCTGCACCCCCAGAGTGGTTGGTGCCACCTCTCATATTGTGGCTGTGAGAAGACTTTTCTCTCCATTTTCCCTGGACACCTAGCAGAGTGCTGTATGCTTAGTGAGTAACCAAAAGTTTTGAGTGAATGACATAAAAGATCAAATTGGAACCTGTTAATTAGGAATGGTTTTTAAAAATCATTTATCAAGCCAGTCTTTAAAATATAATTTCTCTTGAAATCCTCACATAAACCCCAAATGGATATCCCTGTCCCTGTCTTGTAGATGAAGAAACTGAAGTTCAGAGACATCAAGTAGCTCATTTAGTTTATACTGTTAGTAAGAGGTGGATGGAGCCTGGAATCAAATTCAGTTTCGTCTGGTTGTAGCAGCTATTCTCTTATCATTATCCACACTGGTTGATGATAAGCATGTTTTTTTCTCTTTTACTATACCCTCTCCTGCTGCCACAATTATTCCTCATTTAAATGTTTTCCAAGTTCTAATTTCTGCCAGGGACTTAGACAAATTGTTAGATCAGCTGGCCCAACTAGATCATTTGAGTCTCATAAAGACCCTGTGGGGTGGGTACTACTGTCACCCCATTTTCCAGATGAGAAGACTGAGGCCCTGAGAAGTAAGGAGACATGCCCAGTGCCATGTGCCCAATACCTGGCACATAGTGAATGTTGTATGAGGATTACTTATTGTTTCATCTAGCATTGTTCAGATGAGGTCATTCACTGAATCCTTTAATCTTGGAATACTAAGAAAGGGGTAAATAGTTTTTTTGAATGGTTTAAAAAGTTCAACAGCAGAGGCTGCCCTTTTTTATTTTCAAAAATACAGTGAAAATAGTTCACTTCTTGATGATATTCAGCAGGTCCCTCTCTGAAGGCAGCTGACTTGATCTGGACTAGGTCAGATTTCACATTTGATTTCTCTGTCCACTGAGAAACGTACATCCTTCTGGGGCTGAACACACACATGTTCACACACACAGCCAAACAACAAATACTGAGAGGACATTAGCAGTTGAGCCCATTGGCTAAACTATCTCCTGAGAACCAGGGGCCATCTCCTCTGTGATTAAACTGAGTCAAACTCATCTGTAATTAAGGCACTGTTAGAATGGGCTTGCTTAAGCATGTAACTGCCTTAAAGTTTTGGTTTAAATTTTCTATAAATTAGAAATGAAATTTACAGAGATTTTTGCTTGCTTTAAAAAAAAAGTTTTTGTTGTGTCTAACCTCATCACCCATCCCCTTTCAGAAAAATTAACAGAAAATAGTGAATGTGAAGGGGGAAGGACTTAGAACATAGTTTTATCTCAGCGGTAAGAATGTGGGAGTGGCAAGAAATGTTTCTTCGCCCTCATCTGGGTCAGATAATGTGTCTCTAGGAGCGCTGTTTCTAGAGGGCACCGTGGTACCATGAGAGGAATAGACTTTGGAATGAGATATGGGTTCAGATCCCAACGCTGCCAGTGAGCTAGTCACCTTCTTTGACCCTCAGTTTTCTCATCTGTAAAATGACCATAATCAGCACCACTTCACAGAATTGTGTTGACAAGTGTCTACTTCCTGTTGTATACTTCCCCTTTTAGAGGAATAGTTTTCAATTTCAGTTTGTTCTAAAAATCATGTAATTCTATAAAAAATTACCCCTGGGCTTTTAACTCCATAAGGCAGGGACCATGTCTTGTTTCCTACTATGTCACTGTTTCCTGGTCCCACGTCTGATACAAGGAAGGCCCTCCTTTTTGTCCCAGCTGCACATGACAGCTTTGTCAAAGGGCAACAGTAATCACCCACACAGTTTCTAGTTAACCAGACTAGGTTTGTCATAGAAGAGAAGTAGTTAGGAAAATAAAAGAAATAATAAGTATTCTTCTTTAAATTGAAGCATAGTTGATTTACAACATTGTGTTCGTTTCAGGTGTACAACAAAGTGATTCAGATACATATATATATATATTTTTTCAGATTATTTTCCATTATAGGATATTACAGGATATTGAATATAGTTCCCTGTGCTATACAGTAAATCCTTATTGTTTATTTTATATATGGTAGTGTGCATCTGTTAATCCTGTACTCCTAAGTTATCCCTGCCCCCCAATTTATGCCTCCCCCCCTTTCCCCTTTGGTAACTATAAGTTTGTTTCCTTTGTCTGTGAATCTGTTTCTGTTTTGTACATAGATTCATTTGTGCTATTTTTTAGATTCCATATATAAGTGATATAATATTTGTCCTTGTCTGGTTTACTTCACTTACTATGATTATCTCTAGGTCTACCCATGTTGCTGCAAACGGCAATATTTCATTCTTTTTCATGGCTGAGTAGTATTCCATTTTGTGTGTGTGTGTGTGTGTGTGTGTGTGTGTGTGTGTGTGTATACCACTTCCTTATCCATTCATCTGTCATTGGACACTTAGGTTGCTTCCATGTCTTTGTAAATAGTGCTGCTATGAACATTGGGGTGCATACATCTTTTCGAATTAGAGTTCTCTCTTTTTTTTTCTTTTTTGGATATATGCCCAGGAGTGGAATTGCTGGATCATATTGGTATTTTTTAGCTCTTTTTTTAGTTTTTAAAGGAACCTCCCTACTGTTTTCCATAATGGCTGCGCCAGTTTACATTCCCACTGATAGTGCAGGAGGGTTCAATAATGGGTACTTAACCTGTTATGAGAGTGTAGCTGTTTGCAAGACTAACTTTATATTTTCCTTGCAAATATAATCTTCAAATGTATGTTAACCAGCTGAGGGCTCTAGCAAATTATTTTTCACAAACCTGAAAGTGTACCTTTACATACGCTTGCACTGTGCTTCTTAGTCTTTAAAGAGACTGATGCTTTAGAAAGTTTAAGAGTAAGATTCTTTAAAAGCACCTCATTAAGGAACTTTCAAAATGCAAATGATTTGATTCCTCCAGCAAATGATTTGGAAGTGGGAAGTGTGCTGTCAACTGATGGTAGTAACAGGCTAACGGCTGTTCCATTTTCTCCCAAGTTGGATGACCAAGGTTTCTTCCAGGGGTTGAATCCTGGCTTGGCTCCAATCATCAGGCTCTCAGAACATGTATCAAATATGAGTATGGCAAGGGGCTCACCGAGGAGGAAACAATTAAGGGGGTAGCCCAAGAGGACTGGGACCTGTGGACTGGTCACCCTCAGTGTGCCCCTGGAGAGCTCGGCAGGGAGTCAGAGAAAGGTAATGGAAGAGGTGCAAAAAGGGACGAGAAGGACACCAGTGGTAGAAAGTGACAGGAGAGAGACTGAACAGATGAGATACAGGAGTCTGAATGACGAAGGCTAAAATGTGGCCTTTCAAAGGTTTGTAATTCAGCCTGTAGCAGTGAGTCGAACGTGTGTAAAATGTGCTTTTTATGTAGTACAGCATTGAATTGTGCCGTGAAGAAAATGTGATTTTTATAGTTGTCTTTGACTCTCCAGGTAAGTACGTGTGAACTCAGAATATTAGAGAAACAAACAGACAGGTCAAATACTAAAAACAGAAACAAATTTGGGTATAGACAGAATTATGATACGGACAGAGTACATTTCACAGGAAAATCCGGGAGTGTGTCCCAACTCTTTATTGCTTATAAAACTTTTTCTAATGATTAAAATTACCTGAATTCAGTAGACCAGTGCTTAGACATGCTTTATGTTCAGCTGAAATTTTTACTTCAGTGATATTTATCATTTTATTCCCAGTTATGTCCAACAGTGTGCTTTACACAGAGTAAGTGCTGAATAAATATTTGTTAAAAGAATGAATGTGTGACCACTATATCTCTTGTACTAGGATTTGATTTATATTACAAAATAAGTAAAATTTTGTATTTTTTTCTCATTTTCCTATGTTGTTACTTATGTCAGCCTCATTTTCTTTCATTCACACCACAAAGCCTCTAGCAGAGCTTCTGAAAATGAGCATCAAATATTCATTGTCTGCATCCAAATGTGAATTCTGCACATTGCATGGTTCGGTATATAGAGTGGAGACTACTTGGTTTCTCTAGGAATAGCTGTCTCATGATATGGGGATAGTAGTCAGTACACTGTCCACTACACAGAACACTGGTGACAGTACACACAGAAGGGGGCTGGGAGAGGTGGAGAAATAGCAGGTGACAAAGGTATCAAGAATCGGATGGACTACCGTTTCACTTGCTTTCATGATTTCTGTTTATATTTTTGTGGCTACACATGTAAGCAAGAGGGGAGGTGGAAAGCTAAGATTCCCCCTGATAGGGAGGAGTGTTTAGCTTTTTATTACAAGTTAACTCACAAGTTGAGCATTAAAATATTAACCAAAATTAATCAAAAGGTAAATCTGAAAAATGGGTTAAGTTCAATAGGGATATAGCTCTCAAGCCATCTCAATGAGTTCAAATGTAGAAGCCTGTCCTTTCTCCTTTCGACCTCCAGGTGGTGCTGTTTACCCAGCTATGGCGAGCAGGTGCCCAGCCCCGTTTCCTTCCCCTAAGGTTCACAGCTGGGCTTTCATTTTTCCAAAATATTTTCAGTTTCCACAGATGTGTTCTCTTAAATGGTCAATAAATTTTTATAACCACTATTTGAAAACTTGCAAGATTTCTGTGAATTGTGCTTCTTAGCCAAGAATATTTTTTTTTATGTCCAGGACACACCCAGAGTTAGGCGTTTACATTTGTTCATTGGTCCTCTACCTTTCCTTGCTTCTTAGAACCCAGATTCAGTCACAGACATTTGGGCTGTTAGTAGAACTCATCACTCATCCAAGTCCCTTTAAACACTTTTGTAATTTAAAAACAGATTTCTAGTTCAGTTAAGGCACCTCAACTCCATGGGCTTCTGAGTAAAGAACACCATCTTTATAGGAGTACTTTTATCCCCCAAAGCCAATGAGTGTTCCTAGAAGACCTGACCTGATTTTTTGGTGAGGGGGCGCTTGCCAGACACCCAGAAATGTTTTGATGATTTGAGGTCACCTTTCCAATGACACCCTGCAGTCCAATCCAAGTTCCTCAAAAAAAGTGTTCCTAGGAAAGAACTAAGAGGGAGTCATGGACAGTTTCTTTCCATTTTAATAGATTTCAGTGGCAAGAATGGTGGGAATTTTGTTGTACAACGTGGACATAGGATGGGAGTACAATGGTATCAATTTTACCATCGACAAGGTTTGGAATTTTTAATATTGGCTTTAAAAAAATAACCAGTTAACATGCTTTTCTTGTCCTTTTTTCCTCTTTTCTGTCACAAGGGGTTTGTAAACAAGCTGGATGAATTTATTCAATGGTTAAACGAAGCCATGGAAACCACTGAGAATTGGACACCTCCCAAAGCAGAGACGGATGGCCTTAAATTGTACCTGGAGACGCACTTGGTAGGCAAGATTGTGCTGCTCTTGCTGTTAGTTAGGGAAGGATTTTAATGTGCTACTTGTTTGTTTATGGAGAATATCAGTTTTACTTATCAGAAGTCATTATATGCTAATAAACCAAGTTTTAATGGGGTAAACTGCAGAAGCTGAAAATTAACAGGCATTTCAAGTAATACTATGAAATCTAAATCCTCCATATTTCAAGCTATTTTTTCAAAACTTTTTCCAGAAAGGTAAGTAATTATTTTTAAAAATACCTTAGAAAATTTTACTAGACCTTTGCTCTCTAAAGTGACAATTGAAGGTTTTCCTCTTCTTAAAAAAAAAAATGAAAGAGGTAATTTTGATGACCATTCTAAGTTTTCTAGAATTCTTGTAAAATTAATGAACCTCTCATTATCAAGAGAGTCTACTTTATCTGTTCTACATTGGGTTATTTTAATAAAATATTTAAAACGATGATCTCCATCATTTTTGCTGCTATGTGGGTTTTTCAGCATATAATTAATACAACTGTCATTACACTGGTCCCTGTGCACAGGGAAATCCATGGAGAGGAAGTAGAAAACACTTGGATGAATATGCTTCTGAATATGTTAGAAGCAAGAATTATAGACTGGGGGACATTTGATGAACCTCATGAGGTTTTTACTGAATGCTTCAAATGGCCGATATCAATTATGAAGGGGTGGAAACCAAGTAGTGGAGTGTGATAAAGCATGAAGAAAAAGCACGTTGTCATAGGAAATGAAAATTCAAGCTTTAAGGATCTCATCTTTATTCCTTTCACTGATAGCATAAAATCGACAAAGGCAATGAACACGAATCCTTGGGTACCCGACTGTGGGGCTGATTTTCTGCCCCTCTTACATACTCAGAATTTGGATTGAGTAAACAGTGTGTGGGAGTCCTGCATGTACGTTAGTTAGTTCACAGGGTTCCAGAACTGTTCCCTGTGATATTAAGTGAGAGAAGGAGAGAGAGGGAGAAGAGAGAAGGAGAGAAGAGGGGGAAGACAGAGAGGATGTTTTAGTTTTTTGCTGTTTGCATTTTGCAGTGTATTTTATATCATTGCAAGAAAAACAGCCTCAAAATCCTATTGCTGAATGCAAATAGTCTTGTGAAAGATTAAAAAAGAAAATCACAAAACTGGTAGAGGATGCTTCTGTTTTTAGAGACCTGGGTTGATGGTGTGTAAATATGCCAGTGACCCTAACCACCTCTCTTGTACGTGGGTTTTTAAATACTGCCCTTAGTATTCAATTCCCTGTTGAGTAGAGCCTTGATTTTTTTTTAAAGAGGGCATTTCATAATAGCAAGATAAAGATATTCAGTGCTTTATAATGTAAATTGTATTAATTAGAATGTCAACTTTTCACTGGCATTGTTCTGACAGAAATTCTAATCTGTGTTTAAACAGGAGTATATGAACTTTATTTCACATTAAGTGTGCTGTCTTAATTTCTCTTGGTTTAATATTTTATGGAAAACACACATTTAGTTTTTGAGGTCCCAGAGGGCATGGGGACACAAAGGGCACTTTAACGCTAGACTATTTATTGAAATGAAAGCCAGGCTAGGAGAATATGAACCAAGGTCTCTCCTCTCTTTGGGAGTTGAGTGACACAACCTCTTTGTAACCAACGTGCACTCCTGGTCTCAAATCCGTACTACAGAATTCTTTACTTAGCATCCCTGTGTTGGCCTCTGTCTCATTCTAGCCCAACACTATCCACTAGAGCTTTCTGTGATGATGGAATATTCTATATTGCACATCCAATGTGCAATAACTAACCACACCTATCTACTGAGCACTTGAAATGTGGCTAGAGTAACTGAGGAAATGAATTTCTAACTCTGATTAACTTACGTTTGCATTTAAATTGCCACATGTGGCTTGTGACGACTGTATTCTAGTCCTGTAAATTGTGGAACTCTTTACAGAAGTAATGAATGGCAAGTATCCAGTACCTGCCTCATAATGACATTCTCATTCAAAATGTGAAAATCATTATCCCCTTTGCTGTGGATCTCTACCTCAGATCCACAACAAACAGCCCTTCTTGAAATGTTTATCTCTTAAAGAATAACCTTATTCCCGCCTAATGGTCAACACTTTCTTGAATGAATTTTCTCCACCATCATGTCTGTATTAGTTGGGCTAGAGATAACATGGGAACATCTTTACCTCTGCTTTGCGAATAGTGAGGGACTGTAATCTCCAGATTTTTTTTTTTTTTTTTTTGCGGTACGTGGGCCTCTCACTGTTGTGGCCTCTCCCGTTGCAGAGCACAGGCTCTGGACGCACAGGCTCAGAGGCCATGGCTCACGGGCCCAGCTGCTCCGTGGCATGTGGGATCTTCCCGGACCGGGGCATGAACCCGTGTCCTCTGCATCGGCAGGCGGGCTCTCAACCACTGTGCCACCAGGGAAGCCCTGTAATCTCCAGATAATTTCAGGGGCTGAAATTATGAATAATACTGTTTAACAGTTACTGAAGACCTACTGGGTGTGGATTACCATTGAATGATACTTAAAGACAATTATTGAGTCACTCTTTTACTGCATGCTGTGTCTGCTAGTCTAGATACAGCCTGTTGTTTAAACATCTTTCAAACTCTGAGTTACTGTCTATATGAGCACAATGTCTATCTACATATCTCCTGAGCAATATTGTCATTTATATTTTTTATTGTATTTCCTTACTGTGGTGCTGAGTTAATATTAGGTTATTCTTCTCAAAAGAAGGCATAAAGGGCTTCCCTGGTGGCGCAGTGGTTGAGAGTCCGCCTGCCGATGCAGGGGACACGGGTTCGTGCCCCGGTCCAGGAGGATCCCACATGCCGCAGAGCGGCTGGGTGCGTGAGCCATGGCCACTGAGCCTGTGTGTCCGGAGCCTGTGCTCCACAACGGGAGAGGCCACAACAGTGAGAGGCCAGCATACAGCAAAAAAAAAAAAAAAAAAAAAAAAGGCAAAAAATATCTACCTTTCCATAAAGAAAGTATACAACTAAGTCTAGAGATTTATATTTCTTAGTTCACACTGTATAAGTCATTACTGCTCCTTAATGAGTGGGCAAGAGGTATTTATTTGCAAGATTATCTAGTATGTAGACTTAGCTACATGAGTTTCATTAAACATCTCTATAGAGTCTATAATTTAAACATTAAACCAACAGATGTACAAGCCTCTGAGTCCGGTGTCTCCCCTGAGTTAATAATGTGTTAGAATAGTTGGCACCCTGCAATATCTATGATAAACAAAAGCAAATAAACAATAACAAAAGTTGTACATTTATATTTTGATACTTAATTCAATTCTTTTCCATAACAGTAACCAAGGGTTTTCACCAACACAAATCAATTAAACCTTCACAATACCTTTATGAGAGATATGAAGGAGCTTTATTCTAACTGTAAGAAATACTGTGAAATTGCAATGATACATCAATGATTTTCCATGATAATTAATCATCTGCTTGCAACCTGGCTGCTCCTTCAAAAATACAATTCCTATCTTTTTAGAAAATGACATTTGCAGGAAAATGTTTGAATTTTGCAAGTATTGAGCATATTGGACATTGCTCTTTGAAAACCACTTTTAAAATAGCATTGTATACATATCTTCTTGAATGGATTCCCTTCTTCTTCACTTCTGTCCACTTTTTTAACAGCTTCGTTGAGGTATAATTGGCATACTAAATTGTATATACTTAATGTAAACAATTTTGCAAGTTTTGACAAATGACAAATGTATACACCCATGAAACCGTCACCACAGTCAAGGTGGTGAACATATCCATCACCTCCAAAAGCCTCTTCATGACCCTTTGTAATTGCTCCCTCCCTTCCCTCTCAGCCTTTCCTTCATCCCTAAGTAATCAAGGGTCTACTTTCTGTCACTGTTAGATTGTACTTTCTAGAATTTTGCATAAATGGAATCAAACAATATGTTCTCTTTCTCTCTCTTTTTTTTTCTTTTTTGGTCTGGTTTCTTTCACCCAGCATACTTATTTTGATGTTGTATGTTCCAATTGTTCATTCATTTTTATTGCTGAATAGTATTCCATTGCATAGTTATAACACAATTTGTTTACCCATTCAACCGATGGTGGACACTAAGGTTGTTTCCCTCACCACCATTTTTATTGGCTAAAGAAGCAAAAGTCACCAAAAGATACATGTAAGTAGAAGCATCATAAATAGTTCTTTGTGGGCTATTTAGATTTTTTTCCTTGGAAAGAATTTATATTATCTTCAGAGTTAGACTGCTGAAGAGTAAAGCAGCAGAGCATGACAGCAACTTCTCCCTCAAGAGATTACATTTCATGTCCGTTTGCTTCCGAAAAGATAACTGTCATCTCCCAAATAGTTTTTATACATGCCTAATTCACAAAATGGTACCACATCATATGCAATCAATTGCAGGAAAACAAAGCAGAAGTTTTTTTTAAAATCTGTAGCCAATCAGAGTATCTAGTAGGAGAAAGCAAAGTCAAACTGACACCAGACATCTGTGTGATAATTAGGAAAAAGAGCCAAGCATAAAGGCCTGGCTTAAACTTGGGAGATAAATTTGCATAGGTAGCACCATGCCATGTTGGGCAAACATTAACCAACCACATAGAAATAGCCGTGGAAAAACAATATTCTTAATTCAATTTGATAAATGAGAAAATGGGGGTAATGGTGATGATGAATTCATATATGTTAAGCACCTGCGAGTGCCAGGCAGTTGTTTATGTGTTAGGAATACATGATGAATGAGTTTCGCTTCTTTCTTCTAGGGATTTGCAATCTAAGGGAGATGACCATAGATTAAATGTAGTCATCTGTGGACCCATAAATGATGAATGTAATAAAATTTTGAGCAGTAAATTTCTTGTAGGATAAGCAAAGTACTGTTTAGAGCACAGAGCAAAGTTTTCTTGGTTCTTCCTCAGAGTAGGGAAGGCTCAGAGAGGTAATTTGACGTAGACCTCACAAGCCATATATGATTTGTTGGATAAAGAGGGAAGGAGAGGAGATGGGAGGACATTTTATGGGCAAGTAAGGGTGGTGGGGTGAGCCATCTGGTGTGGCTGAGGCTAAGTTGTGTCCTGCAGGTTAGGGCTGGGTGGTAAAAGAGATTGAATGTCCTTTTAATGGATTGAACTTTTCTCTGGGGGCAATGGGGACTCATTGAAGGTTTGATTTTATTTTAAAACAGGAGAGTGACAAGAATCAACTAAATCCCATGGGGAAGGGTCAGCTTGCCATAGATTAACTGGATAAGTCCATGGCTTAAATGAGAGAATAACAATGGGCATAATGGAAAATGAATATGAGTATAACAATCTGCCCTTGAAGGGTCTGAAATTTTTTCCTCATTCCTTATTGTGTCATTATTCTAAGTACTTATAAAAACAGACTGAACTAAACTAATAATATGACTGGCTAACAAAAGCTCAGTACAGATGTTTTCCTGCCTTTACCATCTATATTTAGGTATTTGTATCATTTTTTTAAAATAGCTTTCATTTGTATCATAAGAAAAACAATATACTTCTCACAAAGTTTTTAGTCATACCAGAAAATTTCCCAAAATACATTCAGCTGTGTTTCTTTTGCTTGCCCTTCTGTGTCTACCTGTGTTCCATTTCTCATTGATTGAAGTGAAGAGATGACAGGCTCTCTGTTTTCCCACTTCCCGGTGCCCAGCTCTCCCTGCCTACCCTCCTCTGCTGAGAGGACAGGCAGCTCTGGTCCAAGAAAGCTGAGCTTCACAACACGAGCAGCTACCACATGCCTGTACTCTTCAGTTAACAACAGACACTTGATTACGCTTCAAAAGCCTGAGCTGTCTCAGTTTGGCTGCCACCTCCCCTTAGCCTTGCTGAGTAGGGCTGGTGACCTCATAGGAGCTTTGAAGTTCCATTTGCTTGTCCCCCTTGATTCCTGTCAGTTTAAAGTGAGTAGCTGAGAGTTTAGCAGGCAGAAGCATTACTTCTGTTTGAGGGATTTGAGATACTTGACTCCCAGCCTTGAGTTACTTACTTTGGTAGCTTGTGGATCTTGTGGATGGAAAGATCTGCTGGAAATTTATAGCACTTAGGCATTTTGAGGTTGATGCCTGGGGACAGGAGGCTCATTTTGGACATGTGAAAGTCCTGGACCACATTCTTTTGCTCATATAACTTATTCTATGCATTGAGGAGACAAATAGTGTTGTCTTCCTCTTCAGTTAAAAAGGATCCCTGAACTGTTCCAAGCACCTGGGAACGTACTTTTTGCCTGACTCAGTTTAGGGACTCTTGTTCCCATCATTTTAAAAATTGCTGTCGGAGATTGGTTCAAGGTGGCGGAGTAGAAGGATGTGCGCTAACTCCCTCTTGCGAGAGCACTGGAATCACAACTAACAGCTGAACAGTCATCGACAGGAAGACACTGGAACTCACCAAAAAAGATACCCCACATCCAGAGACAAAGGAGAAGCCACAATGAGACGGTAGGAGGGGCGCAATCACAATAAAATAAAATCCCATAACTGCTGGATGAGTGACTCACAAACTGGAGAACACTTATACCACAGAAGTCCACCCACTGGAGTGAAGATTCTGAGCCCCACATCAGACTTCCCAACCTGGGGGTCCGGCAACGGGAGGAAGAATTCCTAGAGAATCAGACTTTGAAGGATAGTGGGATTTGATTGCAGGACTTCTACAGGACTGGGGGAAACAGAGACTCCACTCTTGGAGGGCACACACCAAGTAGTGTGTGCATCGGGATCCAGGGGAAGGAGCAGTGACCCCAGGGGAGACTGAACCAGCCCTACCTGCTAGTGCTGGAGGGTCTCCTGCAGAGGCGAGGGTGGCTGTGGCTCACTGTGAGGACAAGGACACTGGCAACCGAAGTTCTGGGAAGTACTCCTTGGCATGAGCCCTCCCAGAGTCTGCCATTAGCCCCACCAAAGAGCTGGGTAGCCTCCAGCATTGGGTCGCCTCAGTCCAAACAACTAACATGGAGGGAACCCAGCCCCACCCATTAGCAGAGAAGCAGATTAAAGTTTTACTGAGCTCTGCCCACCAGAGCAACACCCAGCTCTGCCCACCACCAGTCCCTTCCATCAGGAAACTTACACAAGCCTCTTAGATAGCCTCATCCACCAGAGGGCAGACAGCAGAAGCAAGAAGAACTACAATCCTGCAACCTGTGGAACAAAAAACACATTCACAGAAAGATAGACAAGATGAAAAGGCAGAGGGCTACGTACCAGATGAAGGAACAAGATAAAACCCCAGAAAAACAACTAAATGAAGTGGAGATAGGCAACCTTCCAGAAAAAGACTTCAGAATAATGATAGTGAAAATGATCCAGGACCTCGGAAAAAGAATGGAGGCAAAGATTGAGAAGATGCAAGAAATGTTTAACACAGACCTAGAAGAATTAAAAAAGAAACACTAGAAGAATTAAAGAACAAACAAACAGAGGTGAACAGTACACTAACTGAAATGAAAAATACACTAGAAAGAATTAATAGCAGAATAACTGAGGCAGAAGAACGGATAAGTGACCTGGAAGACAGAATGGTGGAATTTCTGCCACAGAACAGAATAAAGAAAAAAGAATGAAAATAAATGACGACAGCCTCAGAGACCTCTGGGACAATATTAAACACAACATTCACATTATAGGGGGTCCCAGAAGGAGAAGAGAGAGAGAAAGGAACCGAGAAAATATTTGAAGAGATTTTAGTCGAAAATTTCCCAAACAAGGGAAAGGAAATAGCCACCCAAGTCCAGGAAGTGCAGAGAGTCCCAGGCAGGATAAATCCAAGGAGAAACATGCCGAGGCACATAGTAATCAAATTGACAAAAATTAAAGACAAAGAAAAATTATTGAAAGCAACAAGGGATAAATGACAACATACAAGGGAACTCCCATAAGGTTAACAGCTGATTTCTCAGCAGAAACTCTACAAGCCAGAAGGGAGTGGCATGATATATTTGAAGTGATGAAAGGGAAGAACCTACAACCAAGATTACTCTACCCGGTAAGGATCTCATTCAGATTTGACGGAGAAATCAAAAGCTTTACAGACAAGCAAAAGCTAAGAGATTTCAGCAACACCAAACCAGCTCTACAACAAATGCTAAAGGAACTTCTCTGAGTGGGAAACACAAGAGAAGAAAAGGACCTACAAAAACAGACCCAAAACAATTAAGAAAATGGTAATAGGAACATACATATCGATAATTACCTTAAACATGAATGGATTAAATGCTCCAACCAAAAGACACAGGCTCGCTGAATGGATACAAAAACAAGACCCATATATACGCTGTCTACAAGAGACCCACTTCAGACCTAGGGACACATACAGACTGAAAGTGAGGGGATGGAAAAAGTTATTCCATGCAAATGGAAATCAAAGGAAAGCTGGAGTAGCAATACTCATATCAGATAAAATAGACTTTAAAATAAAAAATGTTACAAGAGACAAGGAAGGGCACTACATAATGATCAAAGAATCAATCCAAGAAGAAGATATAACAATTGTAAATATATATGCACCCAACATAGGAACACCTCAATACATAAGGCAACTGCTAAGAGCTATAAGAGAGGAAATCGACAGTAGCACAGTAATAGTGGAGGACTTTAACACCTCACTTACACCAATAGACAGATCATCCAGAAAGAAAATAAGGAAACAGAAGCTTTAAATGGCACATTAAACAAGATGGACTTTATTGATATTTATAGGACATTCCATCTAAAAACAGCAGATTAATCTTTCTTCTCAAGTGCAAACGGAACATTCTCCAGGATAGATCACATCTTGGGTCACAAAGCAAGCCCTAGTAAATTTAAGAACATTGAAATCATATCAAGCATCTTTTCTGACCACAACACTATGAGATTAGAAATCAATTACAGGGAAAAAAATGTAAAAAACACAAACACATGGAGGCTAAACAATGTGTTACCACATAACCAAGAGATAGCTGAAGAAATCAAAGAGTAAATTAAAAAATGTCTAGAGACAAATGACAATGAAAACACGACGATCCAAAACCTACAGGATGCAGCAAAAGCAGTTCTAAGAGGGAAGTTTATAGCTATACAAGCCTACCTCAGGAAAAAAGAAAAATCTAAAATAAACAATCTAACCTTACACCTAAAGGAACTAGAGAAAGAAGAACAAACAAAACCCAAAGTTAGTAGAAGGAATGAAATCATAAAGATCAGAGCGGAAATAAATGAAATATAAACAAAGAAAACAATAGCAAAGAACAATAAAACAAAAAGCTGGTTCTTTGAGAAGATAAACAAAATCGATAAACCATTAGCCAGACTCATCAAGAAAAAGAGGGAGAGGACTCAAATCAATAAAATTAGGAATGAAAAAGGAGACGTTACAACAGACACAGCAGAAATACAAAGCATCCTAAGAGACTACTACAGGCAACTCTATGCCAATAAAATGGACAACCTGGGTGAAATGGACAAATTCTTAGAAATGGGTAACCTTCCAAGACTGAACCAGGAAGAAATAGAAAATATGAACAGACCAATCACAAGTAATGAAATTGAGACTGTGATTAAAAATCTTCCATCAAACAAAAGCCCAGGACCAGATGGCTTCACAGGTGAATTCTATCAAACATTAGAGAAGAGCTAACACCCATCCTTCTCAAACTCTTCCAAAAAATTGTAGAGGAAGGAACACTCCCAAACTCATTCTATGAGGCCACCATCACCCTGATACCAAAACCAGACAAAGATACTACAAAAAAAGAAAATTAAAGACCAATATCACTGATGAACGTAGATGCAAAAATCCTCAACAAAATAGTAGCAAACAGAATCCAATAACACATTAAAAGGATCATACACCATGATCAAGTGGGATTTATCCCAGGGATGCGAGGATTCTTCAATATACACAAATCAATTAATGTGATACACCATATTAACAATTTGATCATCTCAATCGATGCAGAAAGAACTGTTGAGAAAATTCAACACCCATTTATGATTAAAACTCTCCAGAAAGTGGGCATAGAGGGAACCTACCTCTATGTAATAAAGGCCATATATGACAAACTCACAGCAAACATCATTCTCAATGGTGAAAAACTGAAACCATTTTCTCTAAGATCAGGAACAAGACAAGGATGTCTACTCTCACCACTGTTATGCAACATAATTTTGGAATTCCTAGCCACGGCAATCAGAGAAGAAAAAGAAATAAAAGTATACAAATTGGAAAAGAAGAAGTAAAACTGTCACTGTTTGCAGATGACATGATACTATACATAGAGAATCCTAAAGATGCTACCAGAAAACTACTAGAGCTAATCAATGAATTTGGTGAACTAGCAGGATACAAAATTAATGCACAGAAATCTCTTGCATTCCTATACACTAATGATGAAAAATAAGAAAGAGAAATTAAGGAAACACTGCCATTTACTGTTTCAACAAAAAGAATAAAATACCTAGGAATAAACCTACCTAAGGAGACAAAAGACCTGTATGCAGAAAACTATAAGACACTGGTGAAAGAAATGAAAGATGATAGAAACAGATTGAGAGGTATACCATGTTCTTGGATTGGAAGAATCAATATTGTGAAAATGACTATATTACCCAAAGCAATCTACAGATTCAATGCAATCCCTATCAAATTACCAATGGCATTTTTCACAGAACTAGAAGAAAAACATCTTAAAATTTGTATGGAGACACAAAAGACCCCGAATAGCCAAAGCTGTCTTTAGGGAAAAAAACGGAGCTGGAGGAATCAGACTCCCTGACTTAAGACTATACTACAAAGCTACAGTAATCCAGACAATATGGTACTGGCACAAAAACAGAAATATGGGTCAATGGAAGAGGATAAAAAGTCCAGATATAAACCCACGTATCTGGTCACCTAATCTATGACAAAAGAGGCAAGGATATACAATGGAGAAAAGACAGTCTCTTCAATAAGTGGTGCTGGGAAAACTGGACAGCTACATGTAAAAGAATGAAATTAGAACACTCCCTAACACCATACACAAAAGTAAGCTCAAAATGGATTTGAGAACAAAATGTAAGACTGGACACTATAAAATACTTAGAGGAAAACACAGTAAGAACACTCTTTGACATAAATCACAGCAAGATCTTTTTCAATCCACCTCCTAGAGTAATGGGAATAAAAACAAAAATAAACAAATGAGACCTAATGAAACTTAAAAGCTTTTGCAAAGCAAAGGAAACTACAAACAAGACAAAAAGACAATCCTCAGAATGGGAGAAAATATTTGCAAATGTATCAACTGACAAAGGTTTAATCTCCAAAATATATAAACAGTCCATGCAGCTCAATATTAAAAAAACAAATAACCCAATGAAAAAATGGGCAGAAGACATAAGTAGACATTTCTTCAAAGAAGACATACAGGTAGCCAAGAAGCACATGAAAACGTGTTCAACATCACTAATTATTAGAGAAATGCTAATCAAAACTACAGTGAGATATCAGCTCACACCAGTTAGGATGGGCATCATCAGAAAATCTACAAACAACAAATGCTGGAGAGGGTGTGGAGAAAAGGGAACCCTCTTGCACTGTTGGTGGGAACATAAATTGATACAGCCACCATGGAGAACAGTGTGGAGGTTCCTTAAAAAACTAAAAGTAGATTTACCTTATGACCCAGCAATCCCACTCCTGGGTATATACCCTGAGAAAACCATAATTCAAAAAGACACATGTACCACAGTATTCATTGCAGCACTATTTACAATAGCCAGGTCATGGAAGCAACGTAAATGCCCATCAACAGACGAATGGATAAAGAAGATGTGGTACATATATACAATTGAATATTACTTAGCCATAAAAAGGAACGAAATTGGGTCATCTGTAGAGACGTGGATAGATCTAGGGACTGCTGTATGGAGTGAAGTAAGTCAGAAAGAGAAAAACAAATATCGTATATTAATGCACATATGTGGAGCCTAGAAAAATGGTACAGATGAACCAGTTTGCAGGGCATAAATAGAGACACTGATGTAGAGAACAAACGTATGGACACCAAGGGGGGAAAGTGGTGGTGGTGTGATGAATTGGGAGATTGGGATTGACATGTATACACTAATATGCATAAAATGGATAACTAATAAGAACCTTCTGTATAAAAAAAATAATTTAAAAACGATAAAAATTGCTGTCATCCAGACATTTTACTGATTTATTACTTTATTCTTTTTCTTTAGAATGTGATGACTGTTTTAAAGTAGAATGACAGAGAAATACTGGATTTATTGAGCACTTGCTATTTAGGGTGGTGGTATGCTAAGCACTGAAGAGACAGTTTGCAGACTGCCTTGTACTATGAGGGTTTATGCACTATCGAAGGACACCATGTATGGACAAGAGCCAGTGCATGACCTAACTCACTTGAGCCAGGATGCTGTCACCCACTATCTGTCTCCCTGTGTAGACCCATGTGCAGATCTTACTTATCTACTGTGTTACATGGAATTTTGGAATCTTGAAGCAATTCACCTGGCATAAATGATATTAAGATAAAAGTTTCAGGCCTGAAACAGATCTGTACTCTAGCCAGAAAAATGCCTGTCATATCTACTGAAGGTTGTTGTGAAGATCACATAAACCTGTTGTAAGTGAGGATGCTTTGTTCACTTTGGAGGAGTTTTGTGCACCCCTCGGAGACCCTGAGAACAGGTGGTGTGAGAATCTCGGGTGTTCCTAGAGAGGTTGAATCTCTCCCCACCTACCCTGCCCTAATGATTCACCTGTGACTGTCACCTCCTTGAGGGACTGCTTGTGTCTTTTTGGTGTCTGCTCTGACCCCTGCCCTGCACATGCATAATAAGTACTAAACAAATCTGTTAAATGAATAAATGAGCATTTGTAAAAGCAGTGTTATGACCATTACAGCAGCAAATTATAGCTAATATTATAAATCATCAAACAATAACTGAGAATGTCTGCAAGGTAAATTATTTCCTCTACAGTTTCCAAATCAAAATGAACTCTGGTCACAGAGCTTTTGGGGTATTGTCTGGTATATTTGTGAAAAGAAAAACACCTATAGAGGGAAAAAATAGGATAGTTTCTTCTGCTTTCAGGGTGTAATTCATCCCCTTTGGCAAAAAAACACATAGAAAATAAAATGTTAACTCAGATATTAGAAAGGCTAAGAAAATTCCACAGGTTAACATTACTATTTCAAAAGATGAAGACTGTATGACTACACAGGATGTTAATGACTTGACATTATGAAATTTATTAAACTTATTTTTAAAGCAATTTGGTTCCCCCTCTCAAATGTATGAAGCATCTGGGAGTTGGAATAGATCTTCCCCAGGCTGCCAAACAAATTTTTAATGAAACTGGAGTCCTTCAGGGATTGTCCTAAATCCACATAATATTCTTAGGTCTTGGTGTTTGCACTGGGACCTGTATATTAGCAGATGTACATGTGAATAATATACTTACATCCATCCATCACCTTGGTGACTCCACATCTGTAGGGGCTGCTGCACATCAATTATTCCACCACAGGGGGTAGAGAGATATTTGGGCCAGCATTGACCTCTTTTTCAATTAGGGCCTCAGAGCAGTGTGTTCTGGAAGTCACATGGTCCCTTTAGACAGAACCTCTGCAAATCCATTTGGCCTAATGTGGCCATGCTGGGAAGTCAATGTGATTACCTGTGCCAGGTGTGGAGGTAGCATCCAGAAAAGCAAATGAAAATTTGGTCACTAAGAGGCACCATCAACGTTCATGCTCTCTCCCATCTATCTAATCCTTGAATAAGATATTAGCATGTCTATCAAAAAAAGAATGCCAGCCTTAGTAAAATATATTTACCTTCCACAAAAAAATGCAACTGCTTGTTTGAAAGAAATTGTGATTTGGTTGAGGAGCTAAATTCACTTTCGAATGCTTGGAAATGTTTTTATTATCTGCGGTTTCAGGAAAAAAAAGTTTCCTCAGGAAGAGCAAGGATTTTTGTCTTTATATCTTAGTGCCTTTTTTTAAAAAAGGAAAATAATGTTTTTATAATGCTTTGCTTTTTGTTCATGAACTTGGAACATCTTTCTCAAGAGTACATAGTGCTTTTCATTTTTTAAAGCTTCTGATATTATACGTGGTGGTGTGGTGTGTTGCATATTGTCGTAACTAATAAATCAATGACAAATGTAGCCACTTCATTTTGTTGGGGAGATATATAATTGTGGTGGTGGCTGACCATTTATTTAATTATGTGGTAAGCACCATATGATGAGAGGGTAAAGTTAAATTGATGATTTGGGCTATCTCAGCCAGGGTACAGTTTACATGGCAATTACACCGGGATCATCTAAGTGTAATTGGCAAGTAATTTTGTAAGCGAAGGAACATGACAGCTCATTTACATGGTGTTCAATGAGTAAAATTTGGGGACATTTATCAACCACTTCCAAGTGAAGAGTGATTGCACCAATATAGCCCAAAATACTATAGGCAGCATTTTGAAAGCTTCGTGGAAGGTTTTTGGTACGAATCTTCATTCATTTGCTTCTTGAACATTTATTAGGTGTGTGCTGTGTGCCAGGCACTGTGCTAGGCATTGAAGATACAAGCACAGATGAAAAGTGAAGTTCTACTTTCAACTCATGGGTGGGAAGCAGACCATCATCAATAGTTATACAACAGTGTAGTAAGTAGAGGTTCGAGCTCTGCAGTTACTGTGGATGCTGAGGAGGGGAAACCAGGAGGCTGGAAGATGGTCAGGGAAAACTTGCTAGCAAGGGTGACACCTGAGATGAATTTTAAAGGATGAGTAGGGCTGAGCCAGGGGAGGGGAAAGAGGACGTTTCAGGCAGAGGTGCAAGCAAGAGCAGAATCTTAGATGAGCAAGATGACTGATGTGAGCTGGTACATTTCAAGGCAGACCTGGGACCCAAGAGGCAGACTTGAGTGGGATCCCAGAGGCTCTGTAGGTCATGCTGGAGGCTGGACTTTATCTTGCAACCTGGGGAAGCCATCGGAGGCATTTAACAAGAGTTGTTTTGTAGACAGAACATTCTGTGTAATAAAATGTTTTTATTGAGCTATTGCAATATGCCAGGCTCTGTTCTACAGGTATCAAGGCATTTCATCCTCACAGCAACCCCATGAGGTAGGCACTAACATATCCCTCTTTTTACCTATGAAGAAACTGTGTACAAAGAGATTGCCCTGAGCTACACAGGGGGTGATGGAGGAGCCAGGATTTGAACCCAGCTTGTCCAGCTCCAGAGCCCATGCTTGTCCCCAGCACCCACACCATGTCATTAGTCCCCTTGATATAATCAACTGCAACCCCCTGTTTTTAAGATACACATTCCCCACCTCCTGTCCCTGCCGCTAGACTGTGAGCTCTATGAGGCCAGGAACTATATTTATCTTGCTCACAGCCACATCCCTCAAGTTTAGGATGATGCCTGCACCTTCATAGGCATGCCACAAATAAAGAAAAAAATGTAGTTTTGAGGGGGTCATGACTGGAGGCTGTTGAAGTCAGCCTGGCAAGGGATGATGATGAGGGCCTGAATCTAAGGCAGTGTTAGTCGATACAGAGAGGTGAGGATAGAGAAATAAATTGTCAGGGCTTGGTGATTGACTGGACGTGTGGATTTTGTTGGCATATTCTCACAGTGTTTCTGATCTCCAACTCCTACGCTGGAGAGATGACTTGGCAAAAGAATCCGAAGCTGAGGGAAGCTTGTGCTCCTATTCACAAAGCTCTCAAATTCCTGAGAAGAAACGTTGCGGACTCAGGATGAGAAGTTAGAAGAAACTTCCCTGGAGATAGTTAAAAATAGAATGAACACATCTGCCTGGGATGTGGAGGGACAGAGCTGCCCTAGGGTAGATGAATAGTTAGATGGCCTTTGGGATTCTTCCCGCTTTGAAAATTTTCTGCTTTAGAATAAAAATTCTCCTGAGCCACCTGTCCTTAACTGTGTGGCTTAACGATAAAATCGAAGTGTCCAAGAAATGGAAAATATTGAGTCCAAATGCCTGGATTGTAGATAAGGAAACAAGCCCAGAAGGGTTAGATGACTTGTCCAAGGGCACACAAAAGGAAGACTCAGATCACTGGTCTCTCAGTCCCCTGTTCCCTGGACTCTCAGAGAGCAGCATCTGTGTTTGGGTGCCCCCCTGGGCTGGGTGGTGGCCCAAAAGCAAAGAGAACCTGGTATCTGTACTTGAGGAGTTCAGAGAGCCTCAACAGTAAGTGCCACTTGTCACCTAAAAATGCCATAAAGTACCACTTGCTACACAGAACATTTGGAAAATAGAGAAAATGAATTTAAAAGTCTATAATGATTTTTCTTTAGCCCCACTCATTGCCAAGCACTGCTTCAACGCTTTACAATCATTATCTCTAATTCTTACAACTTGGAAGTTAGATAGTATTACTTTTCATTTTATGTTTCAGAAAGCTAAAGCCCTGAGAATTCATTCCATAAGAACAGGCTAAGTCCTACCCTGCACAAGTGGTGTTAACCTTTTGTTGCATTTCCCTATAGTCTTCTTTTTCTACACACTGGGACTATCCATTTACATAGTTACAGTTTAATCATGGATACAATTTGAACTTTCATTTTTTGGCTTGTAATGTGTTCTATCTATTTTTCATGTGATTTCATAGTCTTCATTTTAATGGCTGTATAATGTCTTATCAAGTTTTTCGGAGGTCCTTAAACAAAAATGTTTACTCATGAGAATCTTTCCATTTTTGGCACATGTGGCATTTGGAAGGTATATTTTATACTTTGAGGACCATTTGACCATCCTCTATGGATGGCATTGGGCAAAGCAGGAGAGAAACTGCCAGGCTGTGCACAGACGATCGTGGCTTTCTTCCCCACCAAGAGCCCCTCTGGGAATGCAGGATGGTGCTGGGCACAGCTCAGATGGAGCCCGGCTGGAGATGGCCTAAGGCAGATAGCAGGTGACTTTTCAAGCCTCTGCTTTTCTGACTGAACACATATGCCTCCTCCTGCCCTTGTGAAAAAGCAAGTTTTCATTTTCTTAGGGTAGTAAAAATCTTTTGTGGGAAGAAAAAGTGTCATCAAGTGTCTTATTCATCAGCATATATAGCATCTCTTTAAAATGACAGTGGGAGTAAAAGTTCATCAGTTCAATATGTCTTTCACATTTGGAGACTCCTGACTAATAAACCTCTGGTATTTATCATCAGAACAGCCAAAGAACTAAAATCTGGCACATGCTGTTCTCACGCACTGAGAAAAACTTAAAAAGACAGAAGATTTTCTCCATTTTTCCTTCTTCCATTCATTTAGAAGAAAAAACATACCTTTTTTTAATTAAAAAAAAATATGAGCATACAGAAACATCTGGCCTCCATTACCATAGCAGCCTCCTAAATGGCCTCCTTGTCTGCCCTTCTAAAGTCAACTCTGTATAAAAGCCAGAAAGATGTTTCTAGAACTGTACCGGTCACCCTCCCATGTTGTTGACCTCTTCTTCCATGACTCTTATGTCTCTTGGAGTTGAATACCATGTGTAGCTGCAGCTCCCACATCCCCTGCTTCCACCTTGTCCCAGCCATACCAAGCTGCTTCTGGCTCCTCTATTCCTGCTGCAGTAAAGCGTGTCTCCAGCCCCACATGCAAGTCAGTCCTTTCTTCACAAGCTCCCTGCCAGCCTCTGCAGAACCTGGTTCCCAGTTTGAGCTCCCACAGCATCTATCTAGCACTATCACGCTCATACGGAATATAGCCTACAATCTTATTTTTACTTGGCCTGCATGATACTTTAATTAAAAAAAATTAAATCTCATTGGGCATGCATATCACTGTTCAGTTTAAGGCCCTGCCACTCTCTGTTATACATCAAACCCCAATTACATATTTATTCTGTGCTGGGTCATATAAGGCTACTTGCTTTTGATCTCTTTTACCCAACAGACTATAAGCGGTGTGTGCTGGAATTGGGTATTGTTAATTTTTGTATCTATAGGCCTGGCAGAGACTGCTCAATAAATATCTGTTGTATTAATTTATGCTTTTTTTAAAAGCATAAATTATGTCGGGAAAGATGCAGTAACTCTTTTTGGCCTCTCTGTTCACAAACATTATAAAATTCATGGACCTCCATGGACCTGGCAGACACTAACAGTATTCCATGGGGATGGCAGAAAGTCTATGTTCATGATGTGATTCTGCTAAAACCTAGACATTTTGGATCTTTAAGCCTCTGAATGTGATTATGGTCTTTCCCACTATTTCCTGTACCAGGAGATTCATATCAATTCTTATGATCCCTCATGAGTACCTATCTTCATGTTTGTCATAGTTTTGTGCATCAAGGTGTACATTTCCTTGGTTTCATTTCATATCCACATGATCTCCATACTTCCATCAAACTGGGATCTTCAAAAATTTGAATGGAATAGGATAAGATGTAGTTTTTTATCTACTTAGTAAGGTGTGATCATGATTAAAGTACAATCAGTGTGCTTACCTGACAAGGAGTAATGCACCCATATCTATAGATGCTGGTGAGGCTAGGAATACCCATTGGTCAACCTGTGAAGTATCATCTTTTTGATAATCTAGTCCTTTGTCTCAGCCACTGTATTTTTCATTTCCTTAGTTATTCTCATCTAGATGTTCAGTTTCATGCAGCTGTAAAGACACTAAAAAAAGATGGGGTGTCTCACAGGTCCCAGATTACTCATATTTATGGAATTTCACATAATCATCAATGATGTAGATCTGTGGTACCTGTCTATGGCCATGTTGTTGCCATAAATTAAATCTCCAGAGAATGCCCTGCATTTTCAGGGACTGCTATGGATGTTGCAGAGGGACCAAATGCCATAAGACATTGCTGAGGAAACATGTTAGTAGCACAAGAATGGAAATGTGTCCAGGTATCAAGTTCAAAAAAAAAAAAAAAAGAAAAGAAAAAACTCTTTCGCCTAAGCTTCCTTCCCTAGGGAAGAAGTGGGGGCAGAATGGGGAGAGTTTATTATAGAATCCTTTAGCAGCCAGAAATTTCATTGACAATTCTGTTAATGTGCCTGCTTGCCTGCCTTCTCAAGAGGCCCATTGTGAATTCCTTACTTGATATTATTAATGGTTAATGGATGCACCTGAAAATTAAGCAATATTGTACCATTTGGGTAATAGTTATATTAAATGGTTCTTTCCTATAGCATAAAGCTTATCTTTTTTGTAATAATGAATACTTCATCTTTTCCAATGTCCTAATCAAATGCTTCCACATCATCCTGAGGCAGAACCAGATCCAGCTGCATCTATTCTATGCGATTGGCTTCAATTATGTAAAATTGTCCAACCTACCCACAGGTCCTAAGGTTCTCTTTTGCTGAGACATAGGCCTGATGCACATCTTCGGAAGCTCATGATTACCAACCATTCAGCACTAGTCTGTTGTAAGTAAACAGAGAATCAAAGAGAACACTAGGCTAATTTTACAGTTGTGAGGAAATCTCTAGAATAGATTTCTTCCTAAATGTTGGCATTCTCGGGTTGATCTCAAGTATTTTTCTTTTCCATGTCCCTTCTCCCTGAAACACAAACATGTACCTCAATCAGCATGGCATTGCTTCAGAGTTGATGATTTCCACTGCAGTGGCAAAAAGTAAATAACAGTCGTGTTTTGGCTATAAATAATAATTATTTAATTTTTAATAGCTATTATATCGTTTGGATTGACCAAAAGCATCAGGCTTCTGATACATTGCCATACTTTATTTTATTTAACCAAATACCTGTAGCTGAAAGAGGGCAATACAAGAAATAGTGAACAACCCTTGGGGAAACCAGTAAGTCTCTTTCTGCCATATTATGCTGAAACTTTACTGTTTCTTATGCTTCTAGTAAGATAAAATGATTCATCATTTTGGAGTAATTTTTTTTAGTCAAAATTCTTATCTTTATACTTCAAGTTCTGATCTGCCTGTCCCTATCTCCTTCATTTTCAGCTTATTTTGACTGTTGTGCTTTTTCTTTTGAGCTTTAAAAGACCCCTTTTTTCCACTAAGAAAAAGACTCACCAATGAACATCCAAGGTGATTGAGGATGCCCTTTGATGTTCAGGGGCCATGCCTTATACCCCTTAAATTGCTATTACCCTGTCCAGTGTACAGAATAGGCATAATACATGGTTTCTGAATGAATGAATGAGTGAAAGAATGGAAAAATTAATATCTAATTTCATAATTTATGGTTGTTTAACCTCTTTCATCCAAATTACATTCCAGCTGAGACTATCAGCTTGAATTTCTGTCAAATATTCTTATTACTAAGTTCAGTGTATAGCACATGCAGCCATTGCTCAGTGAGTGTTTAGCGAGAGCAAAGTATATTGTATACTTTGGAGCCCTATTATGGAGAAGCCGAAATGTGGCACACAGTCTTTCAAAATCCATACTTTTTTAAATTAGTCAAGCCAAGGAATGGATTTTCACCCTGAAGACTAACCATTGATTCAACAGATTGGTCACTATGATTACTCTCCATTGGACCTCCTGTGTTTGGAACACCTTATAACATTCCAGAGACGGAAAAATCTTTGGAAAACCATCTGTGTTTCTTGAAATATTTAAATGGAAACCTTCCCCTTGAGAGAGTCCTATTGATCCAGTTCAGCAGATATCCACTATTCCTGCAAACATTTATTGAACACCTTGTATGTGACATGAGTTGGAAATAAATGTGAAACTGGCAATTCTTTCGATTGTAGTTCTTTCTTGCTTATAGTTTGGTAGGCAAGTGTAGGAATAAAGCAGAATTCAGTATGATAAATTCTACAATAGAAGCAGGTATAAGGAGCAGAGGAAGCCGAGAGAGGGGAGTAATTAATTCTGTGTAAGGTATTAGGGAAGGCTTCCTGAAAGAAATGGCTCTGAGCTGGAATTCATCCATAACAGTCTTTGTCCTTTGGATGACTATCATGAGTGAAAAATGCCCCTCATGTACTTGATGTATTCATTTATAACTCAATGTCATATTGTAAGGAATAAACTTAAAATTCAAACATTTGAAAAACATTGGACCCCTCACTACAGCACCTGAATCCACCTCAATATCCTGTGGTTTGTGTGATATCTAAGAAACAGCTGAATCAAACCCCACTATATTAATGGATTTACATATGTGCATATAAGGCTAATATAATTTATGTTGCCAGTCTTTTTATGGTTTCATAAATAGTGCTATCAGTAACATTTCTAAAAAGTGACGAAATGAGCTCATATGTGCTGGTAGGAATTCAATAGAACACTGCTACTCTTGATATAGCCTACGGGATGTGACTTTTCATAAAAACCTAATGAATTTCTAGATTTGTCAGCTGTTTCCAAACAGATGCACTCTGCTAATCTAATGGAAACATTCTGAGCCCAGATCGCAAATATCAATAGCTTTTAGTATTGCAAATTAGTTTGTCTATTGGGTAAATTGGACTGTGTGGCTCTTGATAAAAAGTAGCAAGTAATTTTGTACGGATGTTTTAACTGCCTTGCCAGGCTTTGATGCTCGTATTTTTCCTTGCAGAGTTTTAAGTTGAATGTAGACAGTCATTGTGCTCTCAAGGAAGCTGTGGAGGAGGAAGGACTCCAACTTCTCGAGCTTATTGCATCTCACAAAGCAGGTAAATCCTCCTGAAATATTGCAAGTCTTTATGTCTCCAGACTATTAAGAATGAAGAAGCATTGCTGTAAATTACTGCATATATTCACTTCCTTATGTATTATTAATATTTACATTATCAGATTGACCTTCAAGATTTATAAATGTTTCATATACTGCATACAATGCTGTGATACTTGTAAGATGAAATACTGCCTCCAAATGGTCTGTTCATTTGGGGCTTGCTGTTCGCCTGAGTTTCAATTGAAATCACATTCCTGAAAACTTCACTGACATGCTTTTTGATGGAGGTGCTCTGGAAATAACATTAAGATAATGAATGAGAATTGTGCATATAGTTATAATGCATATGCATTTAGGTACTTATAGATATCATTACAGATATAAGGCAGGCAGTCTAGAGATACCTGATTATTTCCCTGCCCGTTCACACACATGAACGTTTTGCATGTTCTTTGCTGGTCATTGCATTAGCAGAGTTTTGGCCTTAGACCAATTCTTACTCCAGTATTAATGTATTTATGAGGAACAGATTGTAAATAAAAAATAGTTTTGTCATTTGGTTATACTTATCCTGGTAGTAAAAGACCGTAAGACAGGATGAATTACAGTTTGGCACTTGTTTTAAGCTTACCACAGCTAAATAAGAAAAGAGCAGCATTAATCTGATGTGCTAATACTAAAGACTGCTGTCTTAAATCTGGCCCATTTACTATAGTTCGGGTTGAATTAACTTTACCTATTTCCATACATTTTCTGATCATTATAAAGTCTCCACACAGATACACACAGGGCCTTTTATTTGGAATGTGAAGCTATAGTGTTAATAATTTTTATGTATCGTGATTTTTTGTTCCATATACATTTTTTTAGTCAATATATTAAATCGAAGTCGATTCCAAACCGTGCATCTATGTGGTTATCCCATTTTTGTGTACTTATGCCTTCTGTCAAGTCAAAAATCCCCAACCTCTGTTTTGAGTGGCAGGTGATGGTAATGGTTGCTTAAAATTATGTTTATTGTTAGAAATATCCATCTAATTTGCTAAATGAAAAACAATAATGGGTAAAAATGCAGTTGAGTTCGTAACTTGTGCTTTCTCCTCCTTTTGGAGAAGGACTTAAGGACATGCTGCGGATGATAGCAAGTCAATGGAAGGAGCTGCAGAGGCAAATCAAACGGCAACACAGCTGGATTCTCAGGGCTCTGGATACCATCAAAGCTGCGATTCTGGCTACTGATGTGTCTGTGGAGGGTGAGGAAGGGACGGGAAGCCCCAAGGTAAGTGGCTTGAAGTTTGTCTTATTTCCTCTTATTTCTGTCTTCTTTTGAACTAGGCACCACTGAAGTTTTCTTTCTACCCCTAAGGCTTTTCGTTTTTACTGTGTAAACTTTATATCTCTCTCTCTCTATAGGTATGTATAAACAAAATGAAATGGTTAAGTTTAAAACAATAAAAAAGCCTACAACTTTCAAGTTTTCCAGGAAGGGGTCTTTTTGTGAAAAGTGGCAGAGTAGGAGGGGGAAAGTACTTTAGCGGTAGGAGAAAGGGGGACATAAAACATTTAGTAAACAAAACATAAAGCATCTTTAACATGAATAATCAGAATGGTTTTAAATTGTTTTGTTGCAACTATAAATCACTGTAATCAGTGCAATCACTCAGCTCTGACATCCATTAGCCGCTTGGTTACAGCAAATTAACAAAGAAGAGAGAAAGTGATTCATTATCTCATTCCTGTTAATGACTATCAGATGCATTGCCTAATTAGGGGATGGTCATTGTAGTGGGAAGAAGGTCATATGCTTTGCTACAAATCTTTTTGCTCTGAGTGTAAGTTCTCCATAATGGTGCATGCACCGAATGCATGTACTTTAAGAATGAATATTGACATGTTTTGGTTATCTACTTTAGTTTTACAAAATAATCCGTAAAGCATATGCAGTTAAATTTTAAATGAGGCACCTTCTGATACAGTGCACCACTGTTCTAAAGGTATCTTTGGACTCATGAGGTGGAAGATAATGGACTCATGAAGTAGAAGATAATTTTATTAATTTGATATTTTCTTGCAATCTCTCTTTTCTTTTGTATTTGTTCTTTTGTGAAAGTTGATGCAGAAAACCAGTCTCATAATAGACTAAGCATGGAAACATACTGTAACATGGGGGGAACAGATTTAAGAGTTCATGGCTTCTATTCCTGGCATGGACAAAGTAATTAAATCATCATCAAGTCACATTTATTCAGTCCCCATGTGGATTGGCATTGGGCTAAATGTATACAGAGCAAGTTAAACAAACTCTCTGCCCTCTGAGCCTCACATTCTCAAGTGCAGGCAAGGAGAAACCCAATCTGCCCTGCAGTGGTGAGGCCATGCAGCCAGTGAAAAACTTAGGTGGTTTATAGCTTTGGAATCTCGAACAACAACCTTGAACTTATTTGTTGGAAACAGAGGGTGGAATGATGAGCTCAGTTCCTTTAAAGAAGGTTCCATGGAGGAGGTCACATTTCAGGAAATACTTGAAGGAAGGAAGAGAGGTGGCTTGGCACATGCACACATATTTTAGGAAGTGACGTGATGAAAGGATCAAAGCTGGAACTAATCATAGGGAATGGAGAGTGTCTTCAGCAGACTTCTCAGGGCAGAAGTGGAGCCCTTTCAAGGAGCAGACTGCAGGAAGAAGTTGATTGGGCTAATACTTTGGCTGGGGTAGCGGGCAGTGATGATGAGAAAGGACACAACTAAAAACTTCGTTGTGTTTTATTTATTTAACAAAAATGAACTGAGTGCTTACTTTTTAAAAGCTATCCTGTATTGGATGCATTCCACATGCCAGACACGGTTCTACAGTACTTCTGTGTATTCTCTCATTTAATTCTCACAACAGTCTATGTAAACCTTATAAATAAGGCAGTGCTATTCTAATATCCAATGGAAAAAATGAAGGCACAGAGAAGTTAAGTAACTGGCTTACGGTCACACAGGTAGTAGGTAGCAGAGCTAGGATTTGAATCTGAGCCCTTTGGCCCCCGAGGCCATTTTCAACACCACCTAGAGCACTGCCTGTTACTGGCACTGCTCAAGGTGGGGCATGGTGGTGAACAGTCAGCCTCAGTACCTGTCTCACGGAGCTTGTGGTGAAGTGGGGTAACAGACTTAAATCTAACAACCATGCTTTTATAAACCATGATGGGCTGTGAAAGAAAAGAAAAGGAAGCAACCAGAGGTTGGACTGGGAGAAGCGATTTAGATCAGGGCATCAGGGAGTGCTTCTTTGAGGAAGTGGCATTCTGTGAGCAGGCTGTGCAGCTAGAGGGGAGGTGGGGAGTGTGCAAGGGAGCCTGAGTGGCTGTGGGCACAAAGGGGAAGGTTTGGGAGTGAGCAGGGAAATGACATCATTGATTTGCAGCCTAAAAACTTGTCCTTGTCTTTGGTGTGGAGCGTGGGTGGGTGAGTGCAGTGAGCCTGGGTGAGGGTGGGGAGGCACCAAAGTGGAGCTGCAGAGATGGTGCAGTCACCTGCATTAATAGAAGGCCTGTGTTGAAAACGAGTGGCTCTATTCACCAGGGCCAGTTTGAACTGGACACTTTTAAATGAGCTCATTTTGTCGGGAGATACTGAGATGAAGTAAAGGGGATAACTGAGCCAAATGGGGAGAAAGTATTATTAAATGAGAGACAATGTCAACATTTCTCAAAAAGAGGACCACCTTCCCCAGGCCCCGCCTCAAATGAATCAGAGTCTCCTGGGAAGGGCCCCAGAATCTGCATTCCACAGGCTCCCAGAAAACCACCGTCATAGGCTCTAAGAAGGCCCTTTTCCTACAGTGCTATACGATCCTCACATAATGGGGATCCTCACACAATGTGAAAGAATGTCTGTCTTGTTGTTACTTATAATACCAAGCAATTGGTATCAACCAAAATGTTTAAAACAGGGCCTGTTTAATTAAATTATGCTACATCTTATCGTAATGAAAGGTTACATAACCATTAAAAATAATGTTTTAGAAGAGAATTTTTAAACATTGGAAGAGACCTATAAGATGCAATTATATATTTTAAGATATCTTTGAATTTTCTAAGTCTCTACAATGAGTAAGAATTATTTTAACCAGAAAAATAAAGACTATATATAAAATGCAAGAATTACAAAGTGATTTAAAAGGTAGAATATATGCCATTGATCTGAAGGGACTTGAGATGTGAATTTAGATATTAGGAGGAAAAATAGATACATCTGATTCTTAATGATTTGGGTGTCTCAGTTCTAAACAAAACAAAACAAAACAACAACAGCAACAAAAACCCTCTCTATTTGAATCATCTCCAAAGTGAAAATGTCTTTCTTGAGTCACATCTGTCTACAAAGAATAGCATAAGTAGTTTTTCTGGTTAATAGTATTACTGTTCCAAAGCATTTCATGTCACACTATGTGCACAGTGTGGTGCATCTAAAAGCAGCTACGAGGAGAGGCTTCTGTGGGCGTCTACAGATGTAGACCCTGAGGGAGGTGTGAGAGTCTAAGGCTTGGATGTGACAGAGCTGGCCACACCCCAGGCCTTCGCCTCCCAGCTAGTTCTCTCTTCCCCAGTTTGGGTTGAATTTTCTTAGGACAGATGAACTCATCCATAGTCAAGGGTGAAGGTAAAATCAACTTAAGACAAAGAAAATATATTTCTAAATTTAAGCTTAGGAAACTGAGGAGAAATCAGAATGGTCATTCCTTCTATTTGCTTAATGTTTATGAACTGCCTTCCTTAGTCCCTTGGGCAAGCACGAGGAATAACAGGAGGGGCTCAGACTATGAAGTCAGACTGTCTGAGCTCAACTCCTGACACTTACCTAGCAATGACTTAACTTCTCTGTGCCTCAGCTCCCTCATTTGTATGACGGAGGCAATGCTAACATCCACCTCAAGGAACTGTGATGCAGAATAAGGAGTGCCTGGCACATAGTAAGTCTGAGATGAGGGTAAACATGCAAGACTTCATACTCTAGTGGTGGAGACAACAGACAAATAATTCTAATAGAATCTGACAAATACTCTAGTAGAGGTAGGTGCAAAGTTCTATGAGTACAAGGAGAAGGAAATAACTACCCCCAAGTGGGAGTATCAAGGAGAGACTTACAGAGGAATTGATGTTCTAAATGGAGGGTGGAGGGAAGGATTTCTGCCTGGGTGAAGTTGATGGGCACAGAGAACAGACCTGGGATCTTCTGGACCATGATTAGGCCAGTTTGCTGCAATCTACCCAAGGCTCACGATGTGACAAAAAATGACCCTTAATGATCAGTGATGTGAGCAGTAATTCCTCGTATGTCTCTAACTGACACTATCCAAGCCGAGTGAGGTCCCTAAACAGAATGTATCTAATCTGTCCTGTTTAAACAGAATTTTTTCTTCCCATATTGCACCAAATAGAGCAAGCGTAAACCCTGGAGTTCACCAAGACTGAAAGCTGGATTCAACTTTTTATCTATCATGTCGACCCTTTTTCTGTGACGTGACCTTGCACAGGTCATGTACAAATTGTGCCATGAAATGCATCTCCTAGCACAGCAGTTATGATCATCTATTTCATCTTAGTCCTAAAAGAGGAACTAAAATTAAAACATAATAAAAAAATAACTCCAGAATTCATCTTAGGTTTACTTCAGAAGCTACTGGGAACTTGAGAAGCATAATAGAAAATCTAAGGAATATATCTAGGGGGTATTTTTCTTTTTTACCTTGTTTGAGAGACTGCAGAAAAGGACTTGGTCTTAGAAATCTTATAAAGAAGGAGGATAGGAGGGAATTCAAAGACTCTGGGAAACTTCTCCCCCAGGACTCGGCAGCATGCCTTATTTGTTGTATTTCATTTAAAAAAAAAGTGTTTTCCCAGGATTGTGAGATCTTTTATACATGGAAATAGAAAACAAAATTCACCAATTCTAGAAATAGAGCTTCAGTATGCATATCCAAGGATTGAAAGTATGCTTGTAATTATATATTTTATTTTAAGATAGATTGGTGAAAGTTTATCACCTTAAACTAGGCTTTTTCAGTATGTTAAACTTCTGAATGGTGTATAGCTGGACAGATTTCAAAACACAGTGAATATCTAACTCCTAACAAAGGGTGCATTCTTTTTTTGACCTCTCAATGCAAAAAACAAAACTCCTGAAAGGAAAAAAGCATTCTTAAATTTTGCACATTGCCTCCTTTAAAATGTTCTTATCCTCTGTTTTTACTTTTTACCTATAGAGCTTGCCATCATTACAGATGTCTTAGAATCAAGGCCAGGATTTCCCCACATGACATCTCAAACTTTGCATCATAGAAAGCACACAACAATGGTTCTTTTGTCCTCTTTAAGGAAATCTATACATTTCCAAAATAAAGAATATTTGAAGACTAGATTGTAAATTCAGAGAACTTTATAGCTACTAGAAGGGTGACCTAGCCTGGGTTCCAACCAAGATCTTCACTTCCTGAGTGAAAGGAGATAGAGGGTTTAGCTGCTTTGAACTCTAGGGTTGTGCTTATTTTATCTGGCTTCTTTGAGGTTCTTAGATTGAAGTCATCATCCCTTTGGAAATGGATATCAGACTGTGAAGGTCATCAATGTTATCTATTCAACAATAGCACAAGAACAACTGATGCACTTTGTTATAAAACAGAAACTAACACACCATTGTAAAGCAATTATACTCCAATAAAGATGTAAAAAAAAAAAAAAAAAAGAACAAGCTTAAGGACATTTCTTAAATATGTTTGCTCAGGCCTACGAATGACAGTTTCAGATATTGGCTGAGAAGGGACATTTGTGGGTACTCTAACTTGAGTATGTCACTGACCACCTAGCCTTTCACTGAATGTCAAGAGTGGGCAAGTCTAATACTAACACATATTTTCTGTTTGTTTCCCAGACACCCAAGTCTTAACCTAGTATTTATGCTAATGAGTTATGGGTAACTTTCTTTAACTGAAGGGGGAGAAAGAGGCTGATTTAGGGAGGACTTTATATGATAATTTTCTCTGTGTTATATAGTATCTCTTGGGTAATAGTGCAGCTGGATATTATTATCCTGGAACGGAATTTGATCCTGATTCTTCCAAAGCATTGGTGAGACAAAGCATTGTCTCTGCATTCTTTTCTTTTCTGGCTCAAATGCTTTTGTAGTTGCATGTTGTTTAATATAGGATCTTCAGAAACAGCTTTAAGATATTGAATGGGAATTGCATTTATATATGGTTAGTCCCACATACACTTGGCACTGACATATATAAAGAATTACTTAAGATACTTTTCTCTTTTCCTCATGCAAAAAAAAAAGGAGCACAGGTATATGTTGTCAAAGGAACCAGAAATGATATCATAAGGTTAAACTGGGCCTAAAGTAGTAGAAACAAAGACAACAGGCAAAGGCCTGGCCATTATTTATTGAGTGCTGACAGAGAGCTCTGCCCAGTGTCGGGTCAGACATGAGGGAAGACACGCTTTTCTGCTCAGTGGGCTTATCATCTCAGTGTAAGCACACAGTGTAACATCTTGTCTAATGTAGATTGGGCTATCTTAGATCTAGAATAATAGATCACCTAAGATTTAGATTATCTTAATTAGAATGTTGGCAGATTGAAATGGAATGGAGTTCTTGATGCAAGCAAATGAGTAGTAAATGCATTACCAATTCCACCTCTTCCTTGCAGAATTCTTCCTAAAAGCCAGTATCCAGTTCCTTTCCTGCTAAACTATATAAACAGTACTGAAATGCAGTACCTAAGGAGAGCTCTTTCTTCTACTGTGGATTCTTCAGTAGTCCTTTTTTTAATAGAAGGGCAATTTTTCTTCAAAAGTATTTGTGAAAGACAGAAACAAAAGTGAGGTTTTTTTTGAAGATCAGTTGTGGTTACTAAATTTGTGATGGAATCGAATAAAAGATAGTTCTTCTAATCTCCTTGAGGCACTTAAATTTGCATATTATCAGATGTGTGGGTGGGCCCAAGATGAGGAATTTTTTTAGTAGTCTGCCACTGTAACTAGGTGACTGAAAAAATGATTGAGATGATATAACATATATTAGGTCAAAGGACAGCTAATGGTCAGCCCAATATGGTCTATATGATGTATAAAACCATGGCTTATCTTGATTTTTCGTACTGTGTTTCCATTGCTGGATGATTCTGGGAGTGAAATTCTTTGGTGTCTCTAATCAACACAGGGAAATGTCATTGGCAAGAGTAGGTAGCCTATTTTTTTTTCCCTATTTAGTCAAATAGTGCCTAATCTCTGAATCCATAACAACTAGAGTTGCAGAGATGCATGGTATTAGATACAAAGTTACATTCTACAGAAAGCAACACTCTTTTATTGGCAGAACTCACATTTTGTAACTCAGCCTGATCTATTTTGAAGATAAAATATAGTTAAACACATTAGGGGTACTTTTTGGTCTATAGTGGAGGTCAACATTTTTTTAAAAATCTATAAGTATTTAAGCACAAAACAGAAGGCAAGATACAGAATTGCTTCTAAAAAGCACTTTAAAATTAATAAGTAAATTATTTGAAAGTGTGGAACAATTGCCTCAGTGTGTGATTTACACTTTTTCCCCGGAATGTGTTGTTTCTGGCAGGGGAGCGTCTGAGCTGGGAGAGCCTGCTAAAGGGATTACTTTGCTCTGGCTCTTGTGTTTATTGAGTCACCTAGGACTTCTTATAAAACAGCAGTTTTCAAATGTACACACACCTGCACTCGACACCCTGAATACTCCAAAAGTTTGTTTAACTGTTCTCACACCCAGAGTATCTCTCCCATCCGGTGAGGTCAAAAAGCATTGAGATGTCCACATTCTGGTTTTTCCTTCTCCTTGGAAATTACTTGGAATATAGCCATTTATGTGGTTCTGACGCTAACAGAGACAGAGATATTTTTTCAGTGTACTGTAGTGCTCTTTGCCACCAGGCCTCACAGAACATCACCAGTCTTACCTCCCAGTGTGCCAAAATGAAGGTTAACGTTTCTCAGGAAACATTAACTAGATTAGAGGTCCTGCTGGGCCAGAGTCCAGGGATCCATCTCACTGCAGCTTCCAGGCCATTTTGCGTTGGATGGGAGTGGTGACTTCTCATCTTTGTACTTATCTGGCCTGCAGAGGCCAACACTGGTTTAGCATTGCCTCCTGCAGGGCTAAGCAAGGCCATGGATCTTTCTGTGTGAGAAAGGGGAGAGGGAAAAAGGAAGCCTAAAGCAAGAGGCTAAGACAAAGGAAAAGAGAGAGGGAAAGAAAAGAGAGAGAAGGAACAGAAAGAGAAGGATAAAAGAAGTAAGTATGTATCCAGTGAAGCTCATCTGCCTAAGTTGCTTGATGAACATTAATGCTTTCATGTCTCTTGCTCTTTCTATCTTATTCTTTCCTTTCTCTAGCTCTGGAACTCAAAGCCAGAAAAACTGTCTTTATTTTTAACATCTTAGACATTATTGTCTAACCATTGTGTGTGTGTGTGTGTTTAACATATCCTATTAATGGGGTTAGCATAGTTAGCAGGCTTACTATGGTCTAGGTTTGTATCAAGCCTTTTACCTGGATCGTCTCATTCATTCTTCCCAACAGTATAGCAGTTGTAGCTTCTGTTGTCATTTTTACTTTACTGATAGAAAACGTAGGCTCCAAACACATATTAGGTATTCAGGCTTATTCAAAGTCTTTTTAAAATCCGTATGTGACAGCGTAAAGGCCAGATTCCTTACCCTGTCATTTGACTCCACCTGCTTAGTCAAGATTCATGTCACTGTTTCATTTCGTTAATGTTCTAGTTAATTCACCATCTTCCAAATGCCTTTTCCCTTTCTTTTCTCTTTGCTTTTGCCCAGGGTTTTTCCCATTCTCTCTACTTACACTGCTCTTATCCATCCTTAAAATCAATAGATACTGAATATGTAACTACATTGTGATGTCATAGCTCTGGACAGGACACTGTTCCTCTCCATGCTCACTGCCCAGCAGTAGAGAAAGACACACACATATATAATTCTAAATTAAGGCAGACTGTGTGATGAATACTATAATAAGAGATTGGAACGTAAGAAATAGGGAAATTGGAAGGGACATTATTTCAATCTGATGGTGCCTGGGAAAGCTCTTTGCTCTAAGAAAAGATGGATTTTTGTGGAGGTCTCTAATATTCTGACAAATTGTTAGTAGGAAGATATTGAAGGGAGAGCATTCCAGGTAGAGGAAATAACATGGTAAAAAGCATGGAAAAAGGAAAATATGAGGGACATCTAGAGAATGGTGAACAGCGAATAGTTTGGATCTTTTGAACATAGAGTGTCCATGTGTTTATGGGAAGGGATGAGGACCTAGTGGAAAATAAAGCCTGAAAAGCTTTGAGCTATGTACTGGAGAGGTCTGAATATCAGCTGAAGAGTTTGTGTTTTCTTAGTGTGCCTTTAGCGTTTTTAATCAGTGGTCCCCAACATTTTGGCACCAGGGACAGGTTTCATGGAAGACAATTTTTCCACAGACAGGGGGAGGAGGGGGATGGTTCAGGCAGTAATGTGAGCAAGGGTTCAGGTGGTAATGAGAGTGATGGGGAGCAGCAGATGAAGCTTCTGTGTGGCCCGGCTCCTAACAGTCCATGGACTGGTACCGGTCTGTGGCCCAGGGGTTGGGGACCCCTGTTTTAATGATTGGATTTAGCCACAGAAAACAGATGGCAAAAGTAGGATGAGAGCGGAAGGACTGACAATGAATTAGGAAACTAGTATAATAACTAAAGGCAGCTAAAGTCAAGCAGTGGCCGTGATAATAGAAAGAAAAAAATAGAAGCGATATTATAGAAGAAGAAATATTAGGATTTGGCATCGAGGGAATGGAGGTCTGAGGGAATAGTTAATGATGACTCAAAGGAATTGAGCATGAACAGTTAGGAGAATGGTGTTACTATTAACTGAGGTAGGACAGATGTCTAATTAATAAGAATATCTGGATGTATAACCTGGGTAGAGATATTTTTGTAACCTATGCAGGTGATTCCAAAGTGCAGGCAAGTTTGAGAACAATGATTTAGAGATGGGAGAAGCCAAAAAATTATCTGAATAGTTATGTGCAACACTCAGTTGAAAATGTAAGCCCGAAGCTTGGAGCGGGGATCAATGCTGAGGTTACAGGTTTGACAGTACACATAGATTTTTAAAAAAAAATTTATTGGAGTATAGCTGATTTACAATGTTGTGTTAGTTTCAGGTGTACAGCAAAGTGAGTCAGTTATACATATACATATATCCACTCTTTTTTAGATTCTATTCCCATGTAGGTCATTACAGAGTATTGAGTAGAGTTCCCTGTGCTGCACAGTAGGTTCTTATTAGTTATCTATTTTATATATAGTAGTGTGTATATGCCAATCCCAATTTCCCAATTTATCCCTCCCCTGCCTTTACCCCCTTAAGTTTGTTTTCCATATCTGTGACTCTATTTCTGTTTTGTAAATAGGTTCACTTGTACCAGATTTTTAGATTCCATCTATAGGTGATATAGATGTCTTTCTTTGTCTGACTTTTTGTCTTTCCTTGTCTGACTTACTTCACTCAGTATGACAATCTCTAGGTCCATCCATATTGCTGCAAATGACATTATTTCGTTCTTTTTTATGGCTGAGTAATATTCTATTGTATATATGTACCACATCTTCTTTATCCATTCCTCTATTGATGGACATTTAGGTTGCTTCCATGTCCTGGCTATTGTAAATAGTGCTGCAATGAACACTGGGTTGCATGTATCTTTTCAAATTATGGTTTTCTCTGGCCATATGCCCAGGAGTGGGATTGCTGGGTCATATGGTAGTTCTATTTTTAGTTTTTTAAGGAACCTCTATAGTGTTCTCCGTAGTGGCTGTACCAATTTCCATTCCCACCAACAGTGTAAGAGGGATCCCTTTTCTCCACATCCTCTCCAGCATTTGTTGTTTGTAGATTTTTTGATGATGGCCATTCTGACTGGTGTGAGGTCATACCTCGCTGTAGTTTTGATTTGTATTTCTCTAATAATTAGTGATGTTGACCGTCTTTTCATGTGCTTTTTGGCCATCTATGTCTTCCTTGGAGAAATGTCTATTTAGGTCTTCTGCCCATTTTTTGATTGGGTTTTTTGTTTTTTTGATATTGAGCTGCATAAGCTGTTTGTATATTTTGGAGATTAATCCCTTGTCAATTGCTTCATTTGCAAATATTTTCCCATTCTGAGGGTTGTCTTTTCGTTTTGTTTGTGGTTTCATTTGCTGTGCAAAAGCTTTTAAGTTTCATTAGATTCCATTTGTTCATTTTTGTTTTTATTTTCATTACTCTAGGAGATGGATCAAAAAAGATCTTGCTGTGATTTATGTCAAAGAGTGTTCTGCCTATGTTTTCCTCTAAGAGTTTTATAGTATCCAGCCTTACATTTAGGTCTTTAATCCACTTTGTTTATTTTTGTGTATGGTATTAGGGAGTGTTCTAATTTCATTCTTTTACATGTAGCTGTCCAGGTTTCTCAGCACCACTTATTAAAGAGACTGTCTTTTCTCCATTGTATATTCTTTCCACCTTTGTCATAGATTAGGTGACCATAGGTGCGTGGGTTTATCTCTGGGCTTTCTATCCTGTTCCGTTGGTCTATATTTCTGTTTTTGTGCCAGTACCATATTGTCTTGATTACTATAGCTTTGTAGTATAATCTGAAGTCAGGGAGCCTGATTCCTCCAGCTCTATTTTTCTTTCTCAGTATTGCTTTAGCTATTTCGGGTCTTTTGTGTTTCCATACATATTGTAAGATTTTTTTTGTTCTAATGTTCTGTGAAAAATGCCACTGGTAATTTGATAGGGAAGTCCACATAGATTTAATAGCTGTAGCCCTGGAAGTTGATATTGACAAGAAAAGCCTATTGTGTGAGAATGAAGGAGAAGTATGATAGAACCTTGAGGGATGTCTAGGGTAACTGAGAGCAAGGACGTCATATTACAACTGGGGATTAAGTGAGAATATACATGCTCAATAGTGAAACTCCCAGCTCTTGCCTCCCAGAATGCTGTTAACCAGGGGATAGTAGGGGTGTAGTTAAAAGGAAATTTTCATGGGGTAGGGGTGACCTTAGCATGTTTATAGGTTAGAAAATAGGACTAGTTAAAAACGGATGGTTGAAGAAGATAGTTGCAAGAAAGATGAGAAGGAAGATGAATTGGCACAATGATTCAGATGTTGGAGAGGAAGTGAGTCAGGTGGAGCTGTGAATTTCAGGAAGGGAGGGTATGTCTTATGAGATAGGAGAAAAAGAAAGAATATTGAGTGGTAAGCAATGGTAAAGAGGGAAGGAAGCCAAAGGATTTAGAACAAAGGCAAAGTCAATATGCTTAGTCAGTGAGGCAATTATATGAATAGAGAGAGGGTTGAGAGTGAGGAGGGACTGGAGAACAAGAGTGGGATTCAAATCCCACCTTCTCAATAGAGATTTCCTGCAACTTTCCAGTCCTAGGTGATTGCTATCCCTTCTAAACTATATTGTATTTACTATTTGTATCATACATTTGGTGATTAATCACACACAGCCTTGTGACTCATTTCCATTTTTGTCTTGAGTTCTCATTTATACCTTTTGTAAGTTAACTTTTAAGGTGATTACACTCCGTGACTAAAAAGTCCTCAGGGCAGCAACTACATCCTAAACTTCTTTGTTTTGCTCACTTTAAACTTTATTTGAGCTAAAAGTATATATTTTAAATTTTTTAATTGGTTGATATAATATTATTATTAAAGTTAAAGACAGCACTCCACTTTATCTTCTCATCTTTTTATCTTAGCTGTGTAAATAATGGCACAATCCTATCTTACCATCTGATCTTCCTCTCTACAGTTCTCTCCCATTTCCTTTGCCTCTTGCTTTTTACTGTAAATAAAACAGTCTTTAAAAGAGCTGTTTCACCTATTTCTCCCCAAATAACTAGTAATTTATATGATAAAGAAGAAAAAAGTGTGATTTTATTTACTTTTTTTTTTTTTTTTGTATTTCCTTGAATCACTTAGTTAATTGTTTTAATAGGCTGTTAGTTTTTTGGGGTTTTTTTTTTTTTTGATTTCTATTTGAACAGACTTGCTGAAAAAATATATTCCGAGTTGCTTTGAAAAAGATTAAAAGCATCTAATGTGACTTAGCAGCTGACCAGCACACTGGTTGATGAAATATATAGTCTTTGCTGGAAAGCTCTCTAACAAGATTAGGTGAGATTGAACCTGAGAAGGTAAAGGTTTCTAAATTGACATAAACTCAAAAGACAGAACTAAATCATACTAATATTTGAATCTCTAACAAAGTCTAATCTTTGACATATTATATTTGGTACACTATAATCTGTGTACATACACATCCTTCTAGTAAATGATGAATGAGGTTTAGCTAACATAATGTAGTTTATTATATTCTTTTATACTCTTCTAGACCTTTGTAGGAAATTTAAGGTTGGGGAGGTCTGCTTTGTAAAATGTCCCAGATCACTTCTCTGGAACAGAGTCTCTATAGAACACACATGCATGCGTTTTTCCAAAACAGCTTGGTCAAATGTATTTCCCTACTGTCATTCATTTGATGCCTTGTCTGGCTGCCATTAGATAGATAGGGGGAAATATTGAATTTCACTGGATAGTTCCGTCTGGCTAAAACCGGTAAAACCAATACTTTCTGATGGGAATTTTTGGTCCAGTTGTGAAACCAGAAAGAAATTAGTAAAGTTTCATCAGCATATTTGACCTTCAGTACTTATCTGAACCTTCTCAGATTCATCCATAATTTGAGGGCTATGCTTTTTGAATTATGTAGAATTTTGAAAAACTCTCTCTGTCTCAGATTTTTTCTCCTTTTTAGTCCCTCATCCCCAAAGCTTTTATTTATTTCCTATCTGAAAGTAACTAATAACCACATGATGTAAACTTGCGATTCTAATGCTGAGCAGGCTCAATAGTATCAGTGAAATTGACTCTTGTAGGACAATGCCTACCAGCTTAATGTGTTGGAATTTTTCCCATTACTTAAGACTTCAGAGGTTCCAGAACCTGGCCTGTTGTATACTTAACAAGTGCTTTATACTGACCCACTTTTCTGATCACACACTGTTTCTCCTCTTTGCAAACTCTTCTGAGAATTACATATTTATAAAATAGCAGCTTTCTGGACCCCACTGCCCGTTCTCATTAATGAAGTTCTTGTGTCACGAGTTTTTTCTTTCAAGTAAATTAGATTAACATGACAACAGAAAACAAAATGTATTTTTTCAAATTATCATTAAATAGTGCTAATAATAATGTTGCATTTTAGAATGAAATTAAATCATCTCATTTCCGAATAATTGAGAATTTTATAACTGTTACTGTAAATCAGTAATTGAAAATTTCCCCCCTTTTTTTGGGGGGGTTGAAGGCTAAGAATTATTAACTGTGTAATACAGAACAAAGAGAACAGTGATGTGAACAAAGATATCACTGGATAAAGGTAAACTTGATGTTCTGAGTGTTTTTTCTTCCCTTGTAATTACTTTTGTATTTTATCCAATTGTGAAGTAGTTTTCAGTTGTATTCCTGCTTCAGACCTTTGACAAATATCATCTTCTGTTGTTATCTGAAGATTTCTTTTGGTCTCAGTTGTACACAAAAAGCTTAATGACTATTCTCCTTTGGCTAACGCACAAAAAGGAAATCAGGTAAAAGAGCTTGAAGATAGAATTTCTTTGGAAATCTTGCGTTTTAAGCGGTCGCTGTCTTAAAACAGCTTCTTTCAGTGAATACCTGGAAATGGAAACTCCTGTTGTGTGTACTTTTCCTAGGCAATCAATAGTTCTCTCTCTTCCTGTAAATGGGAAAACTGGATATTAGGAAGTATAGGCACACTTCTCCTCCTAAAAGGGAAGTGGGTTGGGGATGTTACACTAATGATACAATCATCAGCAGCAGCATCAAACAATGGTTATTAAAGTCATCAAACAACGACTACATGATGACTTTAGCCACAGTCACTTTATTGAAATTATCCTCATTGGTGTTCACTCATGACTTCTTGGTTATCACATAAAACAGTCCCTGAGCCTCAGCTCCCTAATTTATAAACGAAACATTTGATCCTGATTAGTGGTTTTAATTGATAAATTATTAGCCAATAATTTTTTTCAAAATAAATGTTATTCATAATCCCAATATAGAAAACAAACCAAAGTGAAATTTCTTGCTTGACTCAGAACCTGGAGGCTTTGTCCCCTGCTTGCTACCACCTGGACCTTCTATAGCCCTCCCTGTCCCCAACCTCTGCAGAGCTCGCAGGTTCCATAGGACGAAGTTCTGAAACTAGCCTCCCAAATTGACCTTCTTGTTGGTGCCTCTTTTCCATTTGCACCGTGACTGTCCTACACAGGATGCTTCAGTGGTTTTCCATTGCCTGCCTATAAAGTTCCTTCCTTTGAGCGTTGTTCCTTTGAGTCTCTTGTCTTCCTTTGCAACATGGGCCTACTTCTAGCCTCCAGAACTGCTCAACTTGTCCTTCTTTCTATGCTCTTCTCATTCTGCTCCTTATATCTTTGCCCATCTCTAACTGTTCAGTCCTTTTCACTCTCACCCAATACCATCTAAGTCAAATGACTCTCAATTTTCTCAATGTTCCTGTAGCATTTGTACCTCAATTATAGCACATATCACATTCTGTCTTTGAATTTTCTATTAAAGGTGTCCCTCAGGCTGTTTGCTGTCAGAAGGTAGGGAACTATTTCTTGTTAATCGTTCTGTACACTGCAGTGCTCAACATATGTCCTTTAAAGTCTACTTTCAAAAATGCTTGTCAGTGAACAAAACATTTACAACAGAAATCAAAGTCCTTCAATTATGTGGGTATTCTTTAGATTATTTATTTCTGTTAGTCCCTTATTCTGTTAGTCTGTTAGTCCCAGTTTTGTAAACTGATCTATATTCTCTGAGGTTATGTAGATTAAATTGATTAAATTTAATCGATATGATGGAATCTAGGCCAGTTATATAAAAACTAAAGTGAAGTATCTTTTTAATGCAAAATGTTTTATAGCTTTTCATTTCATAATAAAAAGAAAAAGGAAAAACAAAGCAACCTACTATGTGTTTGGAAATTTGCCTTTTCTTGACATGTTTTTTTTCTTGACATTTTAAATAGGGTTATTTATGAGTTAGTTAGCTCACTGACATCCTAGACATACCAGTTATATATTAATAAGTGTGGCATCTGTACTAACACTATAATTTTTAATTTTCATTTAAATAATTGTTATTGAGCTCCCAGGGAGGACAATGAAATGTGTAACTTCAATAAAGTATATCTTTTTGTATTTACTTTTCTGTTTCCTGTAAGTTCTATAAGATTATCATCCCTTAATAGAATATGTCTGAGAATTCAATTAAGTTTAATGAAAGTTACAAAAGCTGGTAAAGGAGAGAATGTACCACTGTACAACTATTTAGTTTCTATTACTTCATTTTAGTTACTTAGTGCTTCATAATTTTATTAATAGTTTTGGGATAAGGAAAGGTATGCTGATTTGGTAATGTTTATATTGATATTTCAAACAAACTGTAATAAGAATATGTCCTATGATATAGTAGTGATAGTATAGTGATTAATATGCTTTGGAGGAAAAAGCCCAAATAAATTTAGTAGGTTTTTTTCCCCAAGACTAATATTATCAATTATTTTCATAACTGGGGAAGAACTGACATTGAGACTAGAAATACTAATGGAGACAAAGAGATATATTTCAGAATTAGAAATCTGAGGGCTTGATATAAGTCCATATATCCATAAACCACAGACAAATGGAAGGTACTTTCCCCAGGGATCATTAATTCAGAGAATCCCTTCTCTGCACCTGTGTGATCATCTGCAAAGGAGGAGTGATAGCGCTACCTCCCTCCCTCACAGGCTTGTTGATGAGATCAGATGACATATATGGAAGTACTGTCAGAGTTGGATGGTTGACTAATTCATACGTATTAGCTAAGAAGACCAGAGACATTTTGTACCCTTCTAGACTCTTATAGTTGCAGCCAGGGTAGGAGTCTGACTCCCTGTTCTCTTGCAATGGTGGGTGCGTGGGGCTGGGGCCTCACTGGGTTACAGTGAGGAGCTTTGAGTGGGACATGGAATGGAGGAGAGTCACCTCAATCAGGGAGGAGGTGAACAAGTAAACCAAAGACAGTCGTAAGCAAGGACTAAATCCACAAGTGGAGTCAGAAGGAATGGATGTGAAAAGGAAAACAGGAAGTCATACCTGAAAATAGCCACTTTGAGGCACCAATACTCAGAGCCAGATGCTTCACAATAGGGACCCTGGGTGGTACCAGAGGCAGTGGTGGTGGGAGCCGTTAAGGTGCCAGAAAAATCAGTCCTAGCACAGGCCATGCCTTCCACACACCATCCCGAGGTTCCTGGAATTTCTCTTCAGTGCAGAAATACCGGCCCTATAGACCCGACAGATTCAGTGTGTGACATCTTCATACTTTTGAACTCTAGCATAATACCCTTAGGTGACTAAATCCTGAGATTCAGTGATACAGGATCTGAACTCTTGAGTTATGATTTTATGTTTGTTATTGGAAATAATTAGTATGATATCTTGTCAAGTGTCTTTGATGTTAAGATTATATTAATATGTATCTAGAGCTCTACAGTAAATTGCTTCTATGACTTATATTCATTATTTACTCTTGGTAGGTCTAGTATTCATAGGGTAACATTTAAAACATGCCAACCAGGGCTTCCCTGGTGGCGCAGTGGTTGAGAGTCCACCTGCCGATGCAGGGGACACGGGTTCGTGCCCCGGTCCGGGAAGATCCCACATGCCGTGGAGTGGCTGGGCCCGTGAGCCATGGCCGCTGAGCCTGCGCGTCCGGAGCCTGTGCTCCACAACGGGAGAGGCCACAACAGTGAGAGGCCCGCATACCATACAAAAAAACCCAAAAAACATGCCAACTGGCATTGAGCACTAATTTAGCTGCTGATCCCTTTCCGCTTCCCACATCCCCTGACTCTTTGCCCACTAATTCTGTGGGACTCAGTTTAAATCAGGAAAGGAAAAAGTGTTACATTAAATGAGTGTAGTCAGGGAGAGGCTCTGGTTCTTATGGCTTTGCCCTTAGGAGCCTCAGTAAATTCCTTTCTGCAAAGTATTTGACTCTTGCGGCTTAACTACCAGTGATGCCTCAGCGGGGTTAGCCCCTGGAGATGAGAGAACTATGACCACAGTTGCAGACAGAGAAGACTCAAAAGAGGGTTAGATCAGGAAGTTATTTCCAAGTAGCTTCACCTGTTTCAGCATATGTGGCCTGGTCTTTAAACTCCAGCCCATAAAGCAGTATTTCCTGTCCTAATCATTTTCATATCTTGGTCTGCTAACAAGCATGGAGCAGTAAGTGGGCTTCACTGTCTGTCTGCATCTGACTGCCCCGACTGTGTTATTCATCATCTGCTTGTAGAAGCATGGAAACCCTGGGAGATTAGTGCTTGGCAGAGTCAGTAAATTGGTCGGTTTGGGCAAAATTTTGGGAGAAGAGAGTGGAGTGGCAAAGTGAGTTGACTTTGGAAATATGAGTAGAAGTGGTGCTGAAAGTGCAGAGGGACAGCCTCCTACCTAATTGTATTGTGCTTTTTTAAAAAAGAAATTGAGGTATAGTTGATGTACATAATTGTTTTGTGATTTTGAATAAAAAGATCTTTAAGTACAAGCTATTTTAGTTCTCTTCAGGGCTAGTAGGAAGCTATTTCATCTAGTGTGAATGAAAAGCAAGTCTTTGGGTTTATGAGTCCAGGGCCCCATACAATTGCAGAGAGTATTGGAAGATACTTGTGTTAGTGGCCATAAATGACAACGAAGCACAGGACTAATGGGACAGATGAAAATACGCTGTTCAAGAAAAATAGGCTCCTTTTCATAAAACACATGACATTCCTGCATCCTGCATCTACCATAATATAAGGACCCCATTAACAGAAAAGAAATGAAAAATAAGGAGTCAGCATGCTTGTTACCTAAACCCATCTTAACATTTAAAAATGCTTAAATTGTCTTTCCTAAAAGGAAATTACAGCCATTGAGTGGCCGTTTTGGCTACTTGGCAAGATCTGTAATTCAAATGGTTCAGGACTTAATTCTTAGGGAATTTTGTTCACTTTTCCTATGTAAAAGGGTCACAGCATTTTATATATTACAGAAAATATGAGATGAGTAAGGCCAGAACAAATAGGCAGGGAAAAATAAGAAAACATACCTCTTTCTCTGTTTCATAAAACTGTGGTAGAGTACTAAGTAAGACAAACAACCTTATAATTAGAAAGAAAATTATAAGAAGTTATTTTTATTCTAAAATTCACATTAATGGCTTTATCTGCAGCAGTTATTACCAATTGCCATCAACTTGTCGGCACAAACAAGCTTAAAATTTATTTCATATTCTGTAGTCCTAATAATTTTTTTGAAAAAGGGTGGCATTCAAATGGTGTAATTAAAACAAGTAGAATAATAAACATATTTATGAAGGGTTGTATATGTATTTGTTTTAAGTTGAACAGGTAATTTCTAGTGATTTTGTGAGTCATACAGTGAATAATTAAAATAAATTTAAATTCAAATATTAACATTTCAATTTCCAATTTGGTGAACATAAGCAAATTATTTATAAGTTTGTTTTCAATTCCTGCAAAGCTTATTAAAATTAACTTTTCCTCCATTTAAGTAAACTTCCTTCCTACTGTGAAACAGTTTCATTTATTGCTATTTGTAAACTGCCTAGGATAGATGCAGAGTGGATTGGGCTTGAAACTCCTTGAACAGTTTCTTTTGAAATAACACTACATACGTTAAGCTCAATTACACATCCAAACAGCCACAGCTCACTTTTGGTAATTTATTCATTGATTTAACATAGTACCCAGAAGAGCCATGCCTGCTGTCATTTTTGTAATATATTATGTTTTAAATATACTCATGCTCACCCATGCACACCATTAAGGTGTGCATAAACCTGTGTTTTTCTCTCTTGACAGCTATAAATGTTTGTTATTATTACACAAAACATATGTTCATGTTGTTTTTGTCTAAATTATTCTATCTGGGGCTATAAAGTTTTAATGTTATTAGTTGCCCTTAGAATTTTAATGTTTCACTGCTGTAACCTTCTTAGGATTTCTGTGCAATTAAATAGAAACTATTTCACTGCAGCCTAGAAGAACAATATATTTTACAAAAAAACCCCAAAAAACAAAAACCTTCTTGTTCCATTTTCTTTCAGTGTAATAAAAACGTTTGGTTGACAGGTTTTATTTTTGGTCTATGGAAACCTCACCTGTGATCATACCTGAGCCCCAGCTGTGTGCAGAACATAGACCATTGCTTGTCCTGCCCCTGGTATCTGCGGGAAAGCCATGAGTTAAGCACTGTTTCAACCAAAGGGACATTTCACCAGCCCTTCAGGGGTCATTCCAGGTGTTATTTAGTTGGGACTGCTTCCACTTGGGCCTGGCTTTGGTCTAATATGTACAGAGACCAATAGGGATGAAATGAGAAGTCCGTTATAATAACAGGTATGTGTTTAACTTGGTTTGTTTCGCCAGCATGGATCAAAGAGCATTTTATTTACAAATCAGTGGAGACACTCACATTCGGTTGAGCCATAGAGATGCTTTTCTATTATGTCTCATTTCCTTTCTATCCCCAATCACTATACTTGGTCTAGGCCTCGTTTTCCAGCCAAACTGATCTTGAAATCTAATTTCCCACAGACAGAATCAGTGAATTGCAAGTAATTTGTATTTTACAGATGAGGTTCTAAGGGTATCCTGACTTGTTTGCCTGTAATTCTATGGTATTAACTTGGTGGTGCCCAACCCACCCCAAGTCTCCCCGCCCAGTGCTGGGGATGAGTAATGTCACTGACTTTTAATTAACTCTGAGGCTCAATTTTATGTCTGTGAACCAGTCATTGTACTTCCATTGTCATCTTCCTAAAATACATGTTGGATCACATCAAACTTCAGCTCAAAAGCCTTGCCACGTGTAAATCTGAACTCCTTAACAAGGCATTCAGAATTGTCCTTGATCCAGCACCAAATCACTTCTCCAGGCTCATTGGCCCTTAGTTCTGTTGCATAGCCCATACCTCAGCCCTGCTTTTCCAGCACCACACTCAACCATAGGTGCAAGACTGTTTCCTTGGAGTGTTCTTCTTTGCTTTCTGTCCATTCAGACTCTATTTCTCCAAAGTTCAGCTAAAATACTGCTTCATCTGTTAGGCTCTTCCTAATTTTCCCCCAGTCAAAATTAATCATATCTGCTACATTTCTTCAGCATGTTGCTTCTGTGTGATTTCTCATATATTCCATTCTGTCTTATTATTGTTCACTAGATTATAAACTCCTTGAGGGCAGGAACTATACCTCTTTCATCTTTGTTTTCTTACCAATACCTTGCACAGTATATAATAGGTACTGCTTTGTTGGTGAATGGAGGAACAATATTTCTTTTTTCTTTTCTTTTTTTTACCCTGAACTAATTGGAAATCGCTGAACTATTAGGCTGATATTAACTGAAGTTTTATTCCATTTCCCTGCCTTTGTTCAGGATTTATGGACATGAATATAGACCTAAAGTCTGACAGACTTATAGACAAAGGGATTATATATCTCCTCAGAGCGACACACTACATTAGCAGAAAAATCCTTGTTAATAAATTCTTTTGCTTACATCTGAAAGTACCATCAGATGCTTAGTTCATCTTCTGTCCTCTGAGGAATCAAAGATTACCTGGCCATCATTCTTTGAATAATCTCCTGCTGCAGTAAAAAACTCAATGCAAAAGTCAGAGAAACACAATACATGAATTTTGAACGAAGAGTATCATATATATCAGCACTACTTGACTTCAATTTGAAGTCCAGTTTGACTTGGAATAAAATTAGTTATTTAGTACTCTGTATTTGGTACTATTTTAGTTTTCTAGTTTGTGAGTTTGAGTTGCCACAAAAATTGGATTTGTTTTCTGCCAACTTGATCCATTCTTATTTAAGGTATAAAGTTTCAGAGCATTATAAGGAGCTTATTATTTTTCCTTAAACAGTGCCCCTAAAATAACCTACATTATGGAATGAGAATTTCTCAACGTTCTCAGGAGCTGAACCTACTAGGACGTTATTTTAACAGAAAATTGGGTTAGTGTCCCTTCTCTTTCTTCTCTGGCACTACCCCCTGGTTAATGGCAGTCTCTGGAAGAAGGAAAACAGGAGATGAAGTTCTTCAAGGATTTGTGGAAGTCTCTCTTCTTAAATCACCCTTTTGGACTTTTCTTCTTTTTTATCTCCCACATTTTCCAGTTTAACACCATTCGCAAAGCCCAGTTGGAAAGAGACTTAGAAAGCCACATTTAACTGTTTTTTAAGTCTTCATTTTTTTTCTTCTTTAGAGTGATCTCAAATCATAGAGATTAAGGTTCTTAACAGGCAGCCATCACTCCTCACGAATAGTAGACCTCCTCTAACTTACACCATTTTAATTACATTTGAAATTTTTACCAATTATATGGTGAACCTCTGCAGGGCAAAGGGAGGTGGACGGATTGGTGTGGAGCCTGAGCAGCTTTCTCTTTTAGAAACAGAAACATCTATAATGGAAAAACACAACATTTGTCAAAGAATGGAGATATGCTAAGTCAAGGTGCTTGGTTACCCAATAATCCCCCATAGAGATCTCATCACTGCTAAGTCACTGACTGTGTTACCAGAGGTTTCTCAGTGAGGAAAGGATCAGGCAGTCAGTTATCTGGTGGGTATTAAGAGGACATTAATGCTACTAAGAATAGAACTCTAACTTTTTATTGAAGTTTTTAGTTAAATGATATTAACTTCAAGTTTTAACTGAGGTGCAACCATCCAGATTCTACAGCCAGGCTCCACGAAGTAATGAACATAAAATTACATGTTCTTCTGATAGGTTGATGGGTCTTTATTAGAATTTCAAGGACCTCCACAGAGCTGTTATTAGACACAAACTGCTCTAAAGTCTTCTATGAGAATTAGGGCTGGCTGATTGATTCCAGGAAATAATTTCGACCTGGACCACTGAAAAGAAAAAAAGGTGGAGGGAAGGAATGATATAAGGAAAGAAGTGTTTTGTTTGTTTTTGCCTTTTTTTTTTTTTTAAATTGAAAGGGTCTATTTATATGGCTAGGTTTGGATGCATTTGCCAAGCCTTTAAAACACAATACACATCTCCCTTCTTTCCTCTCTTTATTTATTCCTTCTATTTCTCCCTTTATCTCCAACTACATGGGAATAGAAACCCGCCCCCAACGGAGTTTTTTCTTCCTGCAAATTTTAAGGAAAGCTCATCTCTCTTGAGAATTCCATACATCTGTGTGTCACTGGTTCTATCAGGGTAGCAGTACCTGTGAGAAGTCAGAATAAAATAAACACTTTATTAAAGTATTTAAGTTGAGCCAAACAAAAGTGAAAATTAATGCCAGAACTTTGCCATCCGTGATTTATAAATAAGCTGTCTTCTAAATAAAAACTTCAACTACCTGCAGTTCAGATCTCATGGAGAAATGGGAGGGATGTGCAGTTTGAGGAGGAAATCTGCTATTACTCCTTCTCTAGGAACAAAAGAGAGAGATGGCAATTTCAAGGTTCATAATTTTACCTCTTTGAGCCAAGAAGGAAAGAGCTATGGGTAGTGAACAATTTCATGAACAAAATCATCCATACCTAAAGCCCTTTGTTTCGTTGTTATCATAAACTTTGTGAAGATTTGGTATTAAGTTGGTTGGCTGCCATTTTACAGCAAAGAAATTTGCTAAAGGAATTGATAATAGCCTTTTCTTCCTTTGGAAAGCATTTAAACTACTTTACATTTTTGGTAGATAGCCAGTGTTTTGTCATTTAGACATGTCACATTACTATGAAAGCATCATGCATCATAACACAGCATAACTATGTGATTTGCTGAAGTGCTAGTTTCTTGAAAAAAAAAAGAAAAAAGAGAGAAAGAAATGAAAAAAGGCAGGCATATATATATTTATATAGTTTATATAATATATAAATGTAATATTTTATATTTTATATATATATATAATTTTTTTTCATTGTGAAAGCCATACAGTATAATTTTTCCCCAGGAGCCAGTAGAAGTAAGCTCTTTTTAAAATTTTTTATTTTTATTTTTTAATTTAATTTTTATTGAAGTATAGTTGATTTACAATGTTGTGTTAGTTTCTGCTGTACAGCAAAGTGAATCAGTTATACATATACATATATCCCTTCTTTTTTAGATTCTTTTCCCATATAGGTCATTACAGAGTATTGAGTAGAGTACTGAATAGAGTACTAAAAATGTAAAGTAATTTAAATCCTTTCCAAAGGAAGATAAGGCTATTATCAATTCCTTTAGCAAATTTCTTTGCTGTAAAATGGCAGCCAAGCAACTTAATACCAAATCCTTGCCTACCTATACAGTAGGTTCTTATTAGTTATCTATTTTATATATAGTAGTGTGTGTATGTCAATCCCAATCTCCCAGTTTATCCCCAGCCCCACTTACCCCCTGGTAACCATAAATTTGTTTTCTACATCTGTGACTCTATTTCTGTTTTGTTAATAAGTTTATTTGTACGATTTTTTTTTAGATTCCACATATAAATGGTATCATGTGATATTTGTCTTTCTCTGTCTGACTTACTAGAAGTAAACTCTGAAACTAGTCCCATGTCTCTGGATGCCCAGGTGTAAGTGGGCTTCTTTTGTAAATATGAGAAGACAATCTTAAGCTTTTATTCTAATCAGAGAACATTCATGTAAGGTTATGACATGTTCCAGTGTAGCTAGTTGCCTGTGAGCATTCATTTACCAGGAAGCTGGAAGGGCTAGACCCCAGATTTTTAAACACAACCAAACTTCTTCAGTGACTTGAAATTGTCTTTTTAAGAATGGTAATACAGTGCCATATTACACTGAACAACCACAGTATTAGTTTGGAATGACCTCTGCGTGAGAGGGAAAGAAAACTGCTTCCCAATAGCTAGGTGATTATGACCATTTCGTTGTGATTCCTGGAGATTTATTATTCTAATATGTGGATTTTTCTTCTCCTGTGTGTAAACCAAGGCTATAGTTCTCATCTGCCTCCTTATGTCTCCATTAAATAAAGTTGTCAAAATATAACAAGTAAATTTTTTACTTGAAGATCTCACCTCATTTTAAACTTGGGTTTTGAGAAGATCTTGTTTCATAGGCCCACTTAATTTACTTCAAACCATCTTTAAACTGAAATTAGAAATAAGATTCCAGGTGAGAATATAAGCAAGCAGATTATTGTATTGCTCAACATTTAGGAAATGAAAGATTTTTTTTTTTCAACTCTAAAAAGAATATAATGGAAATTACCTCATGTTGCTACTATGGAAAAGAAAAGCAATATAATGCATTACTTGTAGAATTTGATGAAAAACCTGTAAATGCAATGGAGTTGGGTATCAGCATTGATTTTATTTTCCAAGACATATTTGTAATAATTTAGTTCAGGGAAAAAGGCTAGATGGTTTTGGACCAGAGAGAAAATATTCCTATCAAAGTGAATGTGTTACCTGCTAGGACTCAGATGCAAGCAATAACACCAACAGAAGTGAAATTATAACCTGATAATGTACGCCTCAAATATTCTTTGAAATTTAAAGTAAAAGGTAAGCCCTTCTATGTAGAATGCATAAAGTCTGCTTAACAGTATAACCCTTTCTTGATTCAAAGGGGCTATTTCTTTAAATGTTCTAGACAATTTATTATTCCTTCTGATATTAATAGTAATAGATGTTCATTGAAGAAAACATGGAAACTATAATAAACAATAAAAAAGATATAAAGTGATAACTACCTTACCATTGAATTGTAAGGATGGCTAACATTTTTACATATAATATTTCCTTCTAGTCTTTTTTCTATTTCCAGAAATTTTGGTGAATTTTAAAAAATTCACAGATTATATAGAGATTTAAATTAGATCAAGAGGGGCTTCCCTGGTGGCTCAGTGGTTAAGAATCCGCCTGCCAAGGCAGGGGACATGGGTTCGAGCCCTGGTCCGGGAAGATCCCACATGCCACGGAGCAACTAAGCCTGTGCACCACAACTCCTGAGCCTGTGCTCTAGAGCCTGTGAGCCACAACTACTGAGCCCTCGTGCCACAACTACTGAAGCCTGCGTGCCTAGAGCCCATGCTCCACAAGAGAAGCCACCGCAATGAGAAGCCTGCTCACCACAGCAAAGAGTAACCCCTGCTCACTGCAACTAGAGGAAGCCTGCACACAGCAATGAAGACCCAACGCAGCCAAAAATAAATAAATAAAATAAATAAAAATTTTTTAAAAAAATAAATTAGATCAAGATATTTTAAACACGGTTTCCATGACTCATTTTCCACAAATGGCACTTCATTTTGTTTGAGAGGTTTGTTCTCATATCTATTTTAGTAAAATCTCACATTGTGCGTGAAATACCCCATCTATTGTTTACCATGTTATTTTAAGAAAATTATTCTTTGTGCACCCTATGTTTGTGTGTAAGATTAGGATTAGCACCACTTCCGTGCTTATGCAAATGAACTCATGATGTTTTAATGACAGGTTTTATATTTACCAATTTTCCACTTTTCAGAATGCCTTCTTGGATAGTTTATGATTTCATGATTGGATTTCATGATTGATTAGTTTATGATTTTTTAAGATTGAGATTGGTTAGATTTTAAATAGGTTTTACAAATGTAGCAAAACAGAGTTAGTAAACACTATATATTACAGTTGTACAGTTGTACAAAACTAGGAGAAATACATTTATTGATCTCCTGAGAGCAGTAATTGCAGCAAGAAGAGATGGGATCCTGTTCATATTTTTCCAGTGCTTCAAAGTTTGTAGCTATGATTGAAGCCAGCCCTCCAGCATTTCACAATAAGATGCAACTCAAGACTATTTGAGCTACTGTATAGAAAGTAACCTTAGAATAAGCAGTTGAAGTTGCCACATAAATGAGATGTTTCAAATGATTTAAAAATTTACAGCAGCATTTTGATTGTCAATTTAGGTAAAGGTCTTTAGAAAGCAAATATAATATACTCTAGATGTGGTTATGCTGTGAGTTGTCAATGTTCTTTTATAAACATGGTTACATGTAATAGATCATTATAATACAAAAGAAGCCTTCTTAGACCTTGATGACATTCTAATAACATTCTGTAGTATTTAGGAAATGGCATTTTAGACGATGGGGAGTGAGACAACTTTCTCTTCCTAACGTTAGAATTTTCAGCGTTATATTCATTCCTCCCCTCCCCCCAACCTGCGTGCCCAGGACCTAAAAACGTTTGTTTAAAAAAAGAGGAGGGGGGGCTTCCCTGGTGGCGCAGTGGTTGAGAGCCCGCCTGCCGATGCAGGGGACACGGGTTCGTGCCCCGGTCCAGGAAGATCCCACATGCCGTGGAGCGGCTGGGCCCGTGAGCCATGGCCGTTGAGCCTGCGCATCCGGAGCCTGTGCTCCGCAACGGGAGAGGCCACAACAGCGCGAGGCCCACATACCGCAAAAAAAATAAAAAATAAATAAAAATAAAAAATAAATAAAAATAAAAAATAAAAAAAGAGGGGGATGGGCTTCCCTGGTGGCGCAGTGGTTGAGAGTCCGTCTGCTGATGCAGGGGACACGGGTTTGTGCCCCGGTCCGGGAGGATCCCACATGCCGCGGAGCGGCTGGGCCCGTGGGCCATGGCTGCTGGGCCTGCGCGTCCAGAGCCTGTGCTCCGCGGCGGGGGAGGCCACAGCAGTGAGAGGCCCGCGTACCGCAAAAAAAAAAAAAAAAAAAAAAAAAAAAGAGGGGGAGGATGGGAATTGACGTGATGGGACATCTGTTTTGCTATGAACTATGGACTATACTTTTTCCTCCTTGTCCTGGTAAACAATGATAAATAATTATTGAGCATCTAATGCAAAAAATATATTGAATTCTCTTTAAATCCCTTTAAATAAAAGTTTAGGAGATTTTGCTATATAAGAGAAGCTTAACTGCTAGAATGATCAATCAATTTATTTTTCCATTTACAAATATTTATTAAGTACTTAATATCTACTGCACATCCCAATATGTTGTCTTCCCTAGACTTTCAAATTGCATGTTCTGGGAAAACTTGGGCTCCCCTTAAAAGATTTGGTAGGATTTGCAAGAAAGGAGAGAGACAGACCATTTTCTATTGGAATGTCAGGCAAAATTGATTTTTAATGGGAATGTTCTGGTATCAGCAAACTTTATGCTCAGGTGAAGTGATGAATTTGCAGAGACATGCATCTCTGTTTAAGAATTCAAACAGGAAAGCTTGATGTGCAGCTAGGAACGGGAATCAAAGAACCAGGCTTTGAACCAGGTAAACAGTGACCTTTTGGAATGACCTTGGAAGCTATAAATGATCAGTGGGGACAAGAGACTTGACTGAGAAAACCAAATAGTGTAAAGCTAAGGTTCAGACTTAAGTTTTATAGGTTTAAAAAATTCCAAAGAAAGGCTTGGAAATGACTCATTCTAAGAATATCATGACATCATTTTTATTTGATTTAATGATCTGCATATTTGGGGTGACTTGTTTAGCGCTGTTAAATAGAAATTCAACTGAGTAAATTTAAAGGTCAAATTGGTTTATTAAATGATTCATTTAATAAATTGGGCAGCATCCTATCTAGCAAACAGAAAGGAGCTCCACCAAGGTATAGAAAAGAAAAGGTCTTTAAGAGTGGAAAGGGGGCAAAAAAAGAAAATATTAGCAAAGAATGCATTGCTTCAGGGAAGGTTGCCCTCCTAAGTGGTACAGCAAGGCCTATTGGGTGGATTACCTCACTAGTGCTGACCGGATAATTCCTGCCTGACTGGTTAAAGGTTACATTCCTGGGGGGAGTTGAAAACGCAGCTAGGTTAGGTATTAAGTCTTGGTTTGCTGACGTGGGGTTTAGCACAAGTGACTCCATTTTGGGCCTGCTGTCTCCTTTTTAACAGCACCAAAATGTATTTAGGTTAGTTCATTTTTAACTATCACTCATTTGCATCACATATATTTTGTACACAACTGGAGTCGTTTATTAGGTCAGCAGCCTCAGAGTCAGTAGGTAGAATCGTCTTAATTATAATGCCATCTAGGATAGAGAATCAAGACAGTATAGACACATGTTAACTGGGTCCTTTCTCTGTTTACCTTTCTAATTTAATTTAATTGTAATTGTAATGAGACAGAGTATAAAGGATTCATATCCACCCCATCAATTCATATAAACTGTCTTTGATTCATTTTTCAGTCTTTGACAGATTTTAGGCACAGGCTGATAAAATCATACAGCATAAGACTTTTATATCTGCAAATATGGAAATAGAACAGCAGTTGTTCTCCTTAGGACAGAGCCCTCTATCTGGGGAGAACAAGAGATTTCACCCGCTTCTGCGAAGTTTACTCATTTCAGTCTGTTGCTTTAATTTACAGCGACAGCATCTGTAAAGAGCACAGGCTTCCTCTGGTAGATTGCATTATTGTTCCCACGATTCACTCCCCTTTCCTGTAAGAGGCTTATACACCCTGCCTTCTACCATGTGACTTGCAGGCCTCCTGTGGAGGAGGATGCACCCCTGTCCCATCGACACTGAGCTTGAGCTTGGCTGTGTGACTTGCCTTTGACAAAGGTAAGTGAGCAGATGTTTTAAGAGCCATTGCATATCTTGGTCAGCTCTCTGGCTTTTTTCCTCTGCCACAAGAATAGCATGTCCAAATAGGGGCTGCTCTTTCAGCCTGGATCCAGGAATGAAGAAGATAGATGGGGAAAACTCACAACTCACTCACAGCCATCCTTAGCAGACATGTAACTTAAGTGAGAAGTAAACATTGGTTTTTGTAAGCCAAAACATTTGGTGGTTGTTACTAAAGCAAAGCTTACCAAGTACAATTACCAAAGGCCTGACCAAGTGTTTCTCCATCCTCATCAAACCAGTCCGCAGGTCTCTGCAACTCTAAGTCTTCCGCCAGCACTGCTGTCTTGCTCACAGACCTTCCATGGCCCCTTGTTTCAAATTCAAACTTTTCTATTTCTAAGGCAGCCTACAATCTAATTCATATAGCCAACATTTTCTGCATTTACTCCACATAGCCTCCATCACTAGTTGGGTCAGTTTCTTCATTGTCCCCCAACCTCCACACATATGTTTAGGGCACCCACCATCAACTGACAGGGTGACCTTAAACAAGATACTCAGGCTATCTTAAGTTTCAACTTCCTTATCTACAAAGTGGGGACAATCAAAGTACCCAACTCATGGGTCTGTAGAAATAGCAATGTTAAGCTTGTAAAGTGATCACTGGGGTCCCTGTCACATAGTAAATGCCCAATAAATGTTAACTGGCTTTATGTAGTTTCCTTCACCTGGAATGCTTTTCTGACTTCTCATTTACCTCAATCACTTCTAACCAAACTTCAGGTTTGAGTTCAAAGCCTACTTTCTCTATGAAGTCTTCCCCGACAGATTTTTTTTGGTACTGTCTTTTACTTGCTCACTATTGTTTCTTCCTGGTTTTAAGCTTTTTGAAAATAGCGATGAGTTAAACCTGCTTTGAATCCTTCTATAGGCTGAGGACATCGTGGCTGTCCAACTTAATTGATTGATAGTAATTCCCTTGAGGTTATTCATCTTGACAGCTAGTTATTTGGGGGTGAGGTGGGGGGTAGAGTTAGTATAGCAATGGCCATAGCTTTAATGCATTACTACTTTCAGACCATTCTGAAAATAGTTGACATCTGGCATATCATCCAGTTCTCTTCTTAAATACACCCAAACTTGAAAGAGTCATGTAGCCATAGCAATAGGTTTGGTGTTGAGATAAAAACATGTCAAGAATTCAGAGCTAAAAGAAGTGAGACCCGGGCACTAGGGTTAGTTTTCAATACAGAGCTCAAGAGTGACCTCAACACTACTGAATTTAATCAGAGGAGTTTTGAAAGGGAAGATCATTTCTAGCTCAATGAAGTGTATGTCTGCCAAGGTTAAGTTGTCTTGTATTATTTGGGACTCACTGCCAAGTGCTTTATTAATTGTTTTCAGGTTGGAAAATCAAGTTACAGCCTTTCCAGGAAACTCTAGGAGTCGATTTATTTTAGTGGGGGAATAGGGGCATGGAAAACTAGCTTGCCAATTCTATACAACTGTGAAGAACAAGGAATTATAGAAAGCTTGCTGTATGAGTCATGATCAGAGTAAAAGTCTTTGCAGTAAGGCTTAAAGTATGTATAAAGTTATATACAAAAATAAGTAACCGGGGCTCTGTGTTTGGATGTTTTATTGTCCACTTTAATTTGTATCATTCACTACAAAAAAATCACATAAAGCAAGTACATCCTCAGTCCATCTCTAATTATTAAATTGAAAGTAATTTTAGAAAGTACTACCCTCAACTCTATTATTAATTTAGCTTTGGCTAAGAAGCTGTCTTGAAGCTGGGAGCTAGTGTTATAGCTAAGCTAGATGAATGAATTAAAACAGAATAGGATTGAAGGACACCGGTAGAAATAGACAAGGGTTACATTCACAGTATTGATAATTATAGTGGGGGGAAAGAATGTCAAGCGTTTTTATGGGAAAATGATTTTGTTTCACTGGTCATATTTTACTAAGCACATAAAGAATGTTGAAAGTTAGTGATTATTATTGTAGTTAATTTTTTTAAAGTGTGGATACATATGTGAAGGTTGTAGGAAAATATATGTTAAGCCAAATAAAGGTAGAAGAGGAGATTACTTCAAAAAACAGGGTGTTATGAAGCCATGTTTATTAGCTTTTGTGAGAACAATGTGGTACCATTCAATTTATTCATTGCTTTATGTTAGATAGTTCTCAAGAGATCTGGAATCTGCTACTAAGCTTACTGATTTACATGCAAATAGTGTTCTTCTAGCTCAGTTATATATGTATAACTAGTGTTTGTAAGGACTTTGCACTTACTTTAAAAATTATTTAAAATAAAGGTGTCCTGGTATCTGTTAGACATTTTAACCCAAAAATCTATATACCTTTAAAAATAACGGACTTTGAAATGTAGTAAATGGTGCATGTGCTGAAATATCTATACACATATAACATAATTGCTGGCAATCAAATGACTTGCCCATCAAAACAAGCAAATGATACCTGTTTTACTCTAAATTCATGGACACTGTCTTCATTAGGAGTGTGAATTTATCAAAACATCATTTGTTGCACTTGGAAAATGATAAAAAATATTTCCTTAGGTGTATGACAGATTTTGAAAAACATTCTTCCAGTGTGTGAGTTCAGATCAGGACAGCTAAATTAGAAAGAAGATATTGAGAAGTAAATGTTTGAGTTCCTCTATATTGATAGGCACTGTGAGTGGCACTGGTGGTTCAAAGTTGAGAAAATCACAGTCCTGCTAGCCCAGCAGGAGACCATAGTTGAGTGTGGGAGTGACACGTAACTGTGCTGTGAGTGCAATACAATAAGTCATGGTGATGGAGCAGGGCACCTACACTAGGCATCACAAAGACTTTTTGGGTGGACTGTGCTGAGTTTTAAAGAATGAATAAAAATGAATCTGATGGAAGTGTACTTCAGGGAGTGGCCGCAGTGTGACACTGTCAGGGAAAAATAAGTGATTCCACCTGGGTATGGGAGGACGAGGAATGGCATGAGTAGAGTGCCAGGGAGGCCGGCCAGGGGCAGACTGTGAGCAGACTTGTGGGATAAGTGTGCCCCCTGAGCTTTAGTCTGACAGTTAAGGGGCAGCTGTGGAGGTATTTAAGCAAGGGGGCATCACTGCTATATTTAAAACAGATAACCAACAAGGACCTCCTGTATAGCACAGGGAACTCTGTTCAATACTGTGTAATAACCTAAATGGGAAAAGAATTTGAAAAAGAATAGATACATGTATATTTATAACTGAATCACTTAGCTGTACACAACAAAACACAACATTGTTAATCAATTATACTCCAATATAAAATAAAAAGTTTTTTTAAAAGCAAAAAAAGCCAGGGGGTGACATGATCAGCTGCAAAATTTAGAGGGGTCTCTAGCAGCAATGGAGAGCATGGATGGAAGACACAAAATGGAGCCAGGGAAAGTACTGAGGAGGGGAGCCTCTTGATGAGCTGGAGCAAGGCAGTATCAGTGGGGAAAGAGAGGAAAGGATGGATCCAAGAGATGTTAAGGAGGTGGAAGGATGTTGGCTTAGCCTATCATCTCTAGTTATAGTTTCCATCTCTATAAAATGGGAATAATGGTAGTACTATGTACTCCATAGCATTCTTGTGAGGAGTAAATGTAAAGCACTTAGCACAGGCCCTGGCACATAGCATAAGTTCAGTGAATGTTAGCTTATGACACATCATAATACATCAGCATAATTTGGTAACTGATGGGAGAGAAGGGGGAGCATAAGCAACTGCTGGCTTTTGATGAGGCAATGTGTGAAGAGCAGTGTATTCTGAGATAGATAATTGTGGAAGAGGCACCGATTCTGAAGGACAGAAGCCAGATTACACTGGGTTCAAGAACAAATTCAAGGTGAAGAAATGTAGAGGAGACTACTCTAACAAGATATTTGGGAGGGGAAAGAAAAAAACAAGATCATAGCCAAAGGGAGATGTTACATAAAGATTTCTTTTGTTGTTTTATGTTTTGGGGGAGTTATTTGTACAAATATGTCCATTTGAGTCAAGAGTCAGGAAATAGTGGTAAGGGGATGACTGATACAATGATTAGGTTGGAAAAAAACCCAGGAAGATGAAAGAGAGCTGATATATGGGCATGGATTACAATTATTTAAGACATGTCTGGAAAAAGTAAATGCATTAACAGTTGAGGGTGAGAGGGGAGGGGAGAGAGAAAGCACTAGGGGAATCAGAGAGATTGTGGTCAGAGAGTGGAACATGGCAGTTTACATTCACATCCTAGATATGGCAAGAATATGGTTATGGGAGTGGATTGCAGAATGGTTAGGTTATCAGAATCAAAAAAGCCAAGGAACTGGACTATGGGAAGAGCTACCCTCACAGACATTGGAATTGTCCGAAGCAGCTGGAGATGGTGGGGAAATAAAGATCCTGAGCCTGGTGCCACAATCCTCACCCAAAGGGTGGGAAAAATCCAGGAGTAATGAGCCACCCGGAGAGATTCAGCATGAGTCTCCAGGGACATTTTTAAATTAGGGTAAAGGAGCAGTGATCTGGAAAAGGCTGTGGGGAATAGGAAGACTGTCTTGTGCACATTGTGGTTAGTGGAACGGAGAAGCTGAGCAGCCCCCACTGAGGAAAAGGCTGGTGGGGACGTCAAGAGGAAAATGAGTTGGGAGCAGAATTGGGGTAAGAGTAAGTGAAGAGACAGAAAAGGAGTCTCTCCTTTGAGTAAAGAATGGCAAGGATAAGAAGCATGGTAGGATCCACTTGTCCCAAACTTCCATTCTGACACAGGCAGAGGCACTGGAGGGTGGCCTCCAGTGTGTTCAACTCTGTTTTATAGCCTTCGCTTTGTTTCCTTTTCTCTTCTGCATCCAACGTTTTGACTGTTTCACTGTGTATTAATGTTTTAGCCAGATAATTGAGGGAGAGAGATAGTGAGAAGGAATGAAAATCTAATCATAGATGATGGCATATTGTGATGAAACCTTAACAATTGCTGAGTTTTTTGTGAAATAACTGCTGCAAATAGTTGATATTATATCTAATGGCCTGAGCCAAGCAAAATGGTATCATCAATGGAAAGACCACCATTTGTATCCATCTCCTTTTCCCCCCTCTCTTTTCCTCTTCTCTCTCTCTTTAATTGTTTTTCTGCTCCCTCCATTTAAAACATATGTATTGTGTTTTAACTAGGAAAGCACTGTGCTTGGTTGTTGGTTGGATAAAGTGTTGGAGGTGGCATACCATGAACAAAACTTGGTTTCTACTCCTAAGGTCATTATAGGTGAGGAAAGGGACTGATAATATACAAAATTATAACTATAATACCAGCAAAAAACATGGACTAAAATCAGAGAATACATGATACCTTATGGAAATATAGAGGAAGGAGCAATAAAGAATATGAAATGCTTTATGAATTTATGTGCCTCAGTGGGAATTTTGGTCCTGATACAGCAATAACACTGTCTAAATTTCAGTCTAGATGGTTTCATATATATAGGATTTACTTTGGTTCTCTGCTGTCAGCATGGATAACTGACATACGTGCAATATATAATAGTATTTAAATGCTATTGCCATTGAACGGTTCAAAATAAATTAATGTTATGATCCACTGAGGCTTACCAATAAGCCCTGAAGATGATTAAAGGGACTGTTGGTGACCCAGAAATATCTAAGTTGTTTTTGCATATGTATACATGATCTTATGACTTGTGGCTAATCATTTTTGTGCTCATAGAACAGAGATATTTACTCTTGGAGAAAAGGTTTCAAGTATATGTCAGATTTTTACAGAGAGGATGCTGCATCCATCTTCATTTATCTCAAGAGTAGAACTAATTTCTATACAACAATAATCATTCCAATGAAAAGTGAAAATCACTCATTCATTCACTTGTCAAATGTTCATTGAGTGTCTTCCATGTGCTAGAAATCACACTAAGTTTTGGGGAAAATGATAGCAAAACCAGATAGGATTTGTCCCCTCATGAGGCTTGAGGAAGATGGGGTGTAGTCAAATATTTGCAGAGATAAAAATAAAACTGCACCTGTGAAAAATATAGCACAAGGGAGAAGTCTAGAGTGTTAGGAGAACTTGCAGTTGTTTTGATCTAGTCAGGGAGGTCGGACACGTGTTCACCAAGGTAGCAAAATGGAATGGAGATCTAAATAATGATTAGATACTAAATAGGTAAAGGTGCGGTGGAGTGAGAAACTGAAAATCTTTTATGGCTGAGAGAGTATTGGTGATTATGCTCCATAGTGGCTGGAGCAGAGAGTGCAAAGAGGGCCATGGTGTGTGTATGTTGGTGAGGGTGGGGGACTGGGGGTGGGATTTGGGAGGGAAGGAGCAGCCAGACTGCTCAGGCCTTGTAGTTCTTCTTTGCTGTGAAGGCAAAAGATACAGCAAGTAAACTTAATTTTATTCATGTCATTTACCTTAATGTAGATATATCTCAAGGCAAATGTCTTTTCTAAGAATAAAGTGGAGAAGACATTATTGTCATGAGAGAATATTTTAATAAAATGTAAAGGCAGTAATAGTCTATTTTTTCTTTCCAGTAAAGACAAGATAGCTTACCTTTTCTTCACTCAAAATTAATGTATAAATAAGAGGAAAAATAAGATCTCTAGCTCCTATCTTGTTTATCCTAATCAGGATTAGCTTTATCCTAATCAACAATCTTATATTCAACCTTAATGATATTTCATTAGCTTCTCAGAACCACCTTTCCTGTCTAGGTCTAATTATATCTAATGTAATGTATCTCAACTCACTATATTAAATCATTTCTTAAAAAACATTTTAAAATCACTCCAGAGCTTTGATTTAGGCCTTAGGGAGGAATGAACCCTCTTATTTCTTTTTGGGGGTCCATGACCTTCCAGTTTTCTCCTCAACATATCTTCTTTATTATCCTCATGTCTAATCTAGGGAGATGAAAAGAAATAATTTTATTTTTAACAATTCATAATTGTCTACATAAATAAAATGCAAACATAAGCATATGTTCTAATCAATCCTTAAAATTAATGAGTTTTTCTGTATGCTTCACATTGTGAATAGAGACCAACTATCTCTTACCTATGCTCACATTAGCCCTCACAGGTAACCTTTGATTGATTCAGAGTCTTAAACACATCTAGTGGTATATTTTAATATCCTATCATTCCCCAAAGAGATCAGAGTTCTAAAACATGAATGCTAAGCTTCAAAGAATGTGATTTAGAAACAACACAGAAACACTACCTCAGAGAATCTGTGTAGTAATGGCATAGGACTCTTTGTTACAGAAAAATACAAACAAAAAAATTTACAAACAAAAACGTAGAAACAAACAGAAGTGTACAAACAGAAATCTAAAGATGTGAAATAGCGAGGAATCATTAGCTGCTGCCATTTTCCTTTGATGACTTTTTGGTGGCATGTTTCCATAAACTATTGCCACTGGATGTTCCACCCAGAGAATCCCCAGCTTTCTTTGAAGGCATGTCGCGGATACCATGTTTAGTGGGGACGCAGGGGAAATAGATGACTGCTCTTCCACTCCCTGGGGGGTTCTTTTGAATTTGTCCTTCACTAAAAATAATGTTTTGAGACTAATAAAGAAAAATATGCCCATCTCCTCTCTGTGACGGTAATGAGTAATCAGGTAATATAATTTGATTAAATCTGGCATGCTCCGTGTATAGAAGGGTAGATCTGAGTTCAAAAAGAAGAATACAAATTATATAAATGGAAGAAGTGGAAGATGTAATATATACTCTACAATAAAGAAAATCTGAAAGCTAGGATGTTCAGGCAAAGAGAAAGAGAACTTCTGTCTTCTGGGTGAAAAACTAAAGGACTTATATTAACCAAGCCTGCTCGACTTGACCTTTGGGGTTATTTCTAAGATTAATGGACAAAAACGATGACCTCCACAGGACAAACCTCAAAGACTCCTGATGGAGATTGGTTAAATTCAGTGTGGTCCCTACATTTCACTCTGTGAGAAATAACGGAGAGCTACAAATAGAACTTGAGTAAAGGGGAATTTATTTAAGGAGACTAAAAATGGTGTAATCCATAGGTTCATGCTCGATAAAATTGTAAATAACAGGGTGCAAGCGTTCCATTAAAGAAAGCGAGGAACATTTTGTTTTTAGGGTATTGCATTTTAACCTGGCAAGAGAGAGAGAGAAAAAAAAAGCCAGTGTTCTTACGCTGAAAGTTGTTTTTGAAAATGTTCTTAGTAGCTGAAGATTTGGAAATGGCAAATCAGCAAATGAATGAAGGTATCTTTAAGGAGAAAGACTGTTAACATTGTTTTTCCAGAAATGCAATATCATTTACTGAGAGGAACAGAAATGATTAATGTAGTCTTTTTGTTCATGGAAGCTATTCCACAAGATAAAAAGCTAGTAATCTAATAACTAGCATATCAGTATTATTTTATTTGCTTTTTCCTGTTTGCAAAATAACTTCGGTGCTATCTTGTTATTGCTGTTATACTTGGCTAGTTATACATCTCCGATAAGAGAACATAATTAATGTGAAAAATTATACTGAAGTGGCTGTGTTTATTTTGTGTCACTTTAGCAATGCCCCCTTCAGGAGTGCTATTCTTATTTTCCACTTGCATTCAATAATACGCTTGCAGCCAGTGGCATTGTAGTTACACAGTTTTTGTCAAAACAATTTTATCTCTAATAGATTTTCATCTGCATTGACTGAAAACTTCTGTTTCAGTTTAAAACTTTAATGTAATTTCTTGCATATCTATTTCAGGCAATAGAAAAACTTTTGAACTTATATATACTTGGCAGCTATACATGTTTTCTTTCACAAAGTTGATTTATTTTTTTAAATAGGGGGAAAATGTCCTTAAAATTAGGCATCTCCGTTTTCAATGGGCTTTGAGGAAAGCAACAAATTTTAACGTAGTTTATTCTATTCATTCACCACAGAAAGAAGCATTTAAGAATTACTCCAAATGCTGTGACCTTCAAATGATTAGAACTGGTTACAAATATAAATGAATCCCCCACAAACATTAAATGAACCCCCAAGAAACCTTATTTGAGAATATGCAGAGATGTATTTTCATTTCAGTGCACAAGGATTTACATGTGTGGCTCCCTATTAGCATTACTCAGGTAAATCCCATTAAAAAATTCATATGCCTCTGTGTGTATAAATTTATACATGAAGCACAGTTAAAGTATATCAGTGTTAATACTGTACCATGGGAATACAGTATGACGAGGAAATTGGAAATACAATTAAAGTTCACATAGTATTAGAATTTTTTCACTAGGATAAAAAAGGTTTTATGACACTATAAGAGGCTAAATCGAGACTTGCTAGTACAACTAGAACCAATGTGTACATTTCAGTGTAACTCTGAAACACATAGAATAAGGAAGATTAATGCTCTGAATCTCTTGAAAGGGACTGTCTTATCAATGTGTTACCCTAATGACTGTTCGTAATCTTCTAACCCTGAAAGGAGAAAGTAGGAACCAATGGTGAAACCCACCTACAAGGATGCATATTATGTAAAGAAAGGTGTGTCCTGTTTGCCTCCCTCCACTCTTTTGTTTTTCTTTCGTTCTTCATTTTCTTTCTACATTCTCTTTTGATCTGCTTTTCTTCTCCCCCCGCCCCCGCTTCTTTTTCTCCTCCTGATTTATGAGCATGAGAATGTGTCCTTTTTTAAAAACAGTTTTGCTGTTGAAGAAAGGTTACAGTGTTGCCTTTTGCCAACTATGTGTCATGGGGGGGAAGCATAAAGGCAAGAGACATGTCCTTTAAGTAAATGGACATTTGAGCTGTAATGGACTTGGTACTTAGTCTTGATTCTCTGCCCAGACTAAAGCCATCTGAAGTAGAAATGAAAAATGCATGTTTCTCCATCTTCAGTTAGGATTCAATACGTAGGCTTAAATATACTCATAATGCTGACTTTGGTTATTTGCCTCTTTCCTCTATTTCTCATAGATATATTCACCTGACATATTGAAATATTAATGAACCCTACATTAATAGATGCTCATATATGTACACATATAGAGAGAGCACACAATTTTGACTTATGAAAGGTACTCAGTTGCAGACCCTTGAGGATGTGACATTTGCTAGAGTAGATCATTTCCAACAGATCATTTGATGTTAAATGGTCTGATTTAGTTTGGTGATCTATTTGCCACAGAAGGATACAGAGGCATTGTAAGCCCAACATCTACAGAGATCTTAGTGCAGATGGAGTTGGGATTGCACTTCAGCAATTTGAAGAGGTGGTAGGGGTGGGAAGTTGCTACCCTCCAAAGCCTGTCAAATAATGTCCAGAGAAGTGGCTTTCTCTGTGAGGGTCATTTCTTCCTCCTATCAAGTGTTTCCAAGCCAACATCAGAGAGGAAAGCTGTCAGTAATTTGTAACCTGGCAGGGTTTTATCTGGTGACCTTGGAGCAAAGAAACTGTACCGGGCTGGTTTCTGGAGACATTCATTTGATCTCTCTGTAAATACTGCCCAAGGGGTTTTGTTTCCAGGATGTTCCCAAGAGTTCTACTGACCTAGGAGCTAAAAAGGGTTTTAAATACTTGAACTATTTTTCTACTTTTCTATAAAGTGACACAAAGTCTATATAACAAAGCCTTGGATTGCTTTTAAGTTCCGTATAGTATTTTGGGAACCAAGATTTTTTTAATCCCATAGCTTCTCTCTGCCTCTGTTTCCTTTGCTCCATTCTTTATACTCACCAACTCTCACATACTGAAACATTCATATTTCTCCACACATATAAATTCTTTTTTAGCCTCCTATTAGCCTTAATCTCTCCAATTTCTTCCACAAAGAGTGCAGGAGTTCTTCATATGATTACTCAATAAAATTCCCTTTCGTTTTTGTCAAGAGAGGGCTACTTTTTTTAAAGGAAAAACTGCCATGTCATGATTCTTCTGGTCTTTGACTAACAGGTGAGTTTACTGTAATCAGTGGATCATTCATGCACAAGAGTTACAAATCAGCCACCTCTCAGTTACAGGTTTATTTCTGTGACAAACCTAAATCCTTTGTTATCATCTTTGCTGTGAAACATGCTTCAGTATGTTGTTTAGGATGGTGCTATTATCCAGCTAAAGACAAATAGTATTTATATTTGATAGTGACCTAATCTCAAAAGGTTAGGCTCTACTCAAATTCTGACTCTGTGCATAGAAAAATTGTCATTAAATAAAATCCCACTTAGTTATTTTTATGTATGGTATCAGAGAAAACTATTTCATTCTAATAGGTGCATACTTAAAAGAACAAGGTAACACTGAGGAATTTTTCAACCTTGAATATTTTATTTAAATTCCATTAAGCTATCAGGAATGTTTGCTGCATTTCCTTTCCCATCATTGCAGATTGCTAATATATTCGTGGGTAAGCAGACAATCTTTTTTATAACTGGTCTCCTCCTACCTTGTATGCTTCTTGATGGCAGTCTAGTGTGGGTGACAAAGAAGCTCACTCCTGTGTTGATGAGCTCCCAAGCCTCAAACAGGGCTGTGCTGAATTCAAGTTAATCTGGCAAGAGATGCAGGAGGATGGTAAGGGAAGCAGACACTGTTTATGTATAATTCTTGGGAACCTGGCAGGAGGATCAGAGCATGGCAGGGAAAAGGAGTCTTCAAAAATATCACACAAGGCTCAATAACACTTTTTTAATGGGAAATTCCTGTTTTGGTTCTAATTTTATGCTTAGATGCTTTTAATTTGATCCACATTTAATTTTCCATTCCTTGGAGAAGGCATTGATTATACAAGAAGCTATCTGCTCTACTGCTAACAAAAGAGGATTGGTTTCAGGGGCTACCACGATGGCATTGTATTTTAATTGTGCCCACTTGGAAACGTTGATGCACACACATCTTTGGAATCACTCTATCAACCCTAGGCACACTCTTCTGGTTGTGATGGCCTAAAAGCTTTGTTAAAGTCACAGTTCTAAAGAAAAATGGGTCAAGATGTGTCTTGAAAAAGCAGAAAAAAAGCCAAGATTGGACATTTGAGTTATAAATCATTGTAAAGGATCATAAAGAGCTAAATGGCAGTTGTACATGTGAGAACACATATAATAGATATACTTACATGTATTGGGATTTCCCAAAACCCAATCACTTTGACACTGTAATGTGTCAATGATGGCATCCACTGCTGGTATGACAAGTTCCAGAGAAATTCAGATAGAGATTCTGGGTTTAGGCTAAGCAACTGCATGGTAGCACTTATTTTTGTTAGAAATCTGAAGCTGCATACAAAATCTACTAGAAGCATTATTTCAGAAAATTCAAGTCTTCTACTTTTTAAAAGTTAGGCTACCATTATTTCTGAAATTCTAATGGCTGAACTAGCAACAGTAAAGATGTCCAGGTATCAATGAAATACATTTCATAAATTAGCTTATCATTGCACTGATTTAGCATGCCTAGCAGGTGAGAGACAAAAACATGTGTTATCTTCCCTAGGGAACCTTCAGTGAATGTCATTCTGGCTTCATATGTCTTTCTTCTCTCCCCTTCTTGAACTGATATAAAATTCTAATGTGTGCCCCCTAGTTCCATCTTCACTGAAATCTAGCAAAACCGCTGAAGGTAAGATAGTGGCAATGGTGCATGAAAAGAGGGAAAAGGAAAACAGTGATTCACAGCATACTTGAAGAAAGTTGCAATTGTTAACAGCACTACTTTTGTATGTAGACAGATTAAAATATGTCATATTAGTGATACAAATAAAGTTATTCATCTTGGCCAGTTCTTCAAGTTCACGGGAAAGGCACTAAAACTATATTGGCAACTTGAAAATATTTCTGTATGTGTCTGAGGGCATACCAAGTCGCCCTCTCCCAAAACAGTAGTCAAAAAAGTAGGTGTACGTGCTAGGATTATCAGTAATCTTGACAAGTGGTTGTTGTTTAAATACCGGAAATGGTAGGTGTTACGAAAAACCCTGCTCCTATTATTATGAAAATGAAACAGGACACTTTTCAAGTATAGTAGCTCAGGCCAACATCTCTAATCTCTCTGTCTTTGTTCTTCTATGCAAATTGAACCACTGATACAGTTATCATTTTACAAGTGGTATTCATTGGTTTTTACATCTACAGATGCCAGGGCTTTCATGAAGGCATAATCCTTTTCCTTAGGCATTATTCCCATTTGCTAGAAGAGAAAACTGAGGTATAAGACCAAATATGTTTCCTTTTATTGGTAAGGAAAATAGGCTCATGGAATCCTGCTTACTTTCACTTTTTCTAGTCCTCTTTTTTAATGAAAATGTATAAACCTTTTTCCTTTTTCCTTATCTTTTGCTTAGGAAGCCTGAGCAGACTTTAAATATCATCCTTAGTTTTTAAAAATTATTATTATTTTACTGAAGTATAGTTGCTGTACAATATTATGTTACAGGTGTGCAATACAGTGGTTCACAATTTTTAAAGGTTATACTCTATTTATAGTTATTATAAAATATTTGCTATATTCCCCATGTTATACAATATATACCTTTAGCTTATTTTATATCTAATAGCTTGTACCTCTTACTCCCCTACCCCTATATTGCCCCTCCCCACTTCCCTCTCCCCACTGGTAACCACTAGTTTGTTCTCTGTATCTGTGAGTCTGCTTCTTTTTTGTTATATTCACTAGTTCTATTTTTTAGATTCCACATGTAAATGATATCATACAGTATTTATCTTTCTCTATCTGATTTATTTCACCTCACATAATGCGCTCCAAGTCCATCCATGTTGCTGCAAATGGCAAAACTTCATTCTTTTTTATGGCTGAGTACTGTTCCATTGTATATATACCATATCTTCTTTATCCATTCATCTGTTGATGGACACTTAGGTTGCTTCCATGTCTTGTCTATTGTAAATAATGCTGCTATGAACATTGGGGTGCATGTATCTTTTTGAATTAATGTTTTTGTGTTTTTCAGATAAATAGCCAGGAGTGGAATTGCTGGGCCATATGGTAGTTCTATTTTTAGTTTTTTCAGAAACCTCCTACTGTTTTCCACAGTGGCTGCACCAATTTACATTCCTACCAATAGTGTATGAGGATTCCCTTTTCTCCAAATCTACGCCGACACTTGTTATTTGTGTTCTTTTTCTTTTCTTTTTTTTCTTTTTTTTTTGCGGTATGCGGGCCTGTCACTGTTGTGGCCCCTCCTGTTGCGGAGCACAGGCTCCGGACGCGCAGGCTCAGTGGCCATGGCTCACGGGCCCAGCCGCTCCGCGGCATGTGGGATCTTCCCAGACCGGGGCACGAACCCGTGTCCCCTGCATCGGCAGGCGGACTCCCAACCACTGCGCCACCAGGGAAGCCCTATTTGTGTTCTTTTTGATGATAGCCATTCTCAAAGGTGTGGGGTGGTATCTCTTTGTGGTTTTGATTTGCATTTCCCTGATGATTAGCAATGTTGAGCATATTTTCATGTGCTTGTTGTCCATCTGCGTTTCCTCTTTGGAAAAATGTCTATTCAGTTCTTCTGCCCATTTTGTAATCAGGTTGTTTGGTTTTTTTATGTTGAGTTGTATGAGCTATTTATATATTTTGGATATTAACCCCTTACCTGTCATATCATTTGCAAATATTTTCTCGCATTCAGTAAGTTGAATGAAGCTGTCTGATAAAAGCTTTAGCCAAGATTTTGTTCTGATAATAAGACAGAATGAAGATATATCAATGACTTGTAACAGTCTTTGAGAAAATCCACACAGTTTAAATTAGGCTGCTAAAATCTAGCTAATAGATGTTGGCACCACTAGTATAATTTAGGTATATGAGTGCTAAAAGTTACTATTCTTTTTCGCAATTGAAGCTCTGAACTTCATGTCAGTGGAGCATTAGCCACCACCATCTACTCTGCCCAGCTCTATGAAATATACCTTTTTATTCAGAGCACAAACATATTCAAAAGCCCTTCTGGAATTAACTGAAGAATTCAAAGAATTATATTATCAGTATGACTATACTTGCCTTTTTCCATCAAAAGAGAAACTATGCAAGTATGCCCTGAGAAGATATACCTGTAAGCTATAAAACAAATTAAAAAAAACACCAAAATAGTGATATATGAAAGTGTGCCAAAATGGGAATTAGTCTAGAGTCTTTAGATCACTATTTCTCCGTTTACTGTCTTTCCATTTAAAATAATGCAAATGGCTACTTCAGTTCTTGAAGCTTCAGCAGTCATGAACATGAGAATTTCATGTGTTCTCATTTCTGTGACTTCAGCAAGCTAGGACTATACATTAAGGCCCAAACTTAGCTAGAGGAGAATTTAGGAAGAGTTGTTTAAAAGGCAGACATTTTAGAAAATATGTTGATTTGAGCTGGTTTTGGTTTGAAAGCTACAACAAAATATCTCAGTCTTGAGTAAGATTTGGTTTCCATTAGTTACTTCTTTGGTTGTGGTTTTCTTATGAGTTACTATTCACCTATGTAGAAATTAGTTTTTTAGCACTGTTTCATAAATAATAGTGGTGATCATTTTTAGAATTGCCTTTGTGAGGAACAGATAGGAGTACATTTCCTTTTGGTCAAGTGCCTTAAGCAAGAAGGATTGGGCCTTCCTTTCCTGTTTATTGGGCTTCCCACTTTGTCATTATCAGGTCTGATGTTTAGCAAAAACGGTTTCCAGTTGCCTGGATGTGCTTTGACAGAACTGACAGTAGAAACTGTATCTTAACGTACTTGAATCAGTGCTGTAGAAAAGCACCCAAGCATGCTGAAGACAGCTTTTATGAGGTACATTTTGTCAGTGTAAACACTGTGAAATCCAGCACATTTGGAAGAGCATACTCTGTATTTGTTAGAATGAATGAATCACTAATAGATTAAAGAGCACAGCCAAATAAACCTAGACTAGTCATAAGCATATGTGGCCTAATATTCAAATGTAGGAAATCCAATTAAGCTCCAGCTCTCCTTAGTTTTTCATTCATGAGGCAGTATCTCTACCAAAAAAAAAAAGCGAATAACTAAAAAGTTTCTTTTACCAAAAAAAAAGGCATTGCATTTTTAAAATATAAGTTTGAAGTTAGTCTTCCACAGATAGCCAATTTAATTATGCTAAAAATGACATTTTTAATTAAACACCAAGGTAAGCATAAATGGATTTCAAAATAATTAATCAAACATCAAAAAATTGAAACCTTTTTCTGCTTGAGCAGCAGAAATGAAAGAACCAGTCTTTGGGTCTCATAGAGATTCAATCTAATTTAATTCTCTGTCTTCTCTAAGTAAACATTCCTAAAACCTTTTTTTCATCTGGGGGAATAAGGATGAGAGGGGTAATCAATATTTCTAGCATTTTAATTAAAACCGTTAGTGGAATAAATCCATTTAATTATCAGTTAATGAAATACAAGGTCATTTACCTGACAGGAACTTTGAGGGTGGATTACTAGCTGGAATAAAGCAGAAGAACCCAATGTCACAGCCATTTAACTTCTGCCAAATTTAAGGTTAAAATCCTTTTAGACTGTTTAACCTATTCTGTACCATTTTTCTATTACATATGCCAATTGGCAGGAGAAATGCATGTTAAAACTTATTTTGCATTTAATTGTGCTGAAAAGTTTTCATTAAATTTCTACAAATATCTTTATATTTCTAAGACATTAACTGAAAGGCGACAATAGATTCCAGTGTAATTTTATTTTTATTTTGTGCTTACTACTTATACAGTTAAAGAGACATTTGTTTTTTTCTTACTGCAAGTCAGGCATTATTTCTGCTTTTTTATAAATATGAAATAATTAAATATAAGTTTTAGCAGTCTGAAAATTTAGGATGCAAATGCAGAACAAATATGCAATAGTAAAGAAATCACTTTAAATAATTTATGGTAAATTTTATACAACACCTTTTTAAAGGGAGTTATTTATTTATTTTTGACTGCATTGAGGTGCGCGGGCTTCTCATTGCAGTGGCTTCTCTTGTTGCGGAGCATGGGCTCTAGGCACACGGGCTTCAGTAGTTGTGGCATGCGGGCTCAGTAGTTGTGGCTTGGGGGCTCTAGAGCGCAGGCTCAGTAGTTGTGGCGCACAGGCTTAGTTGCTCCACGGCCTGTGGGATCTTCCTGGACCAGGCATCAAACCCATGTCCCCTGCATTGGCAGGCGGATTCTTAACCACTGCGCCACCAGGGAAGCCCACAACACCTTTCTGAAGTGACCTGGATTTCATAAGAATGATATAAAAAGGTAAGAGCTGGTTGCTCACTAAGCTAGTTTTGCAGAATGGTTTGGTAAATGATTTTCAGCTGGTTTAACAAATGAAGAGAAGGCAGAAAATGTGTTGTAGAGAAAACTTCCTGGTCTTTAATGGAGACACAGGGTTTCTCTAAGCAGCACACAGTGCTCACATTGTATATAGATCACTTTTAAAAATAGGCCTTAAGAGGGGCTCTTGTTCTCTCTTACTTTAACATAGATGCTGAACTAATTATGTAGGGTTTGGGATTTTATTTGAATTTTGTAGATCTGAGTTTGTCTCATAGCCATAAATTTCAGAGTTAGAGTTTAAAAAGATAACTTATTATTGGTGTCTCATTCTTCTTTTCTCAAATGAAACTCCCTAAATGTTAAAGTCGTGTGCAATGCAAACAAGTATAAGCAGTTTACTCTGTGGTAGTTCATCCTGAGGCAGCTTAGCTGTGTACTGTGCAAGAAGCCCAACACAATTTAGAGTAGTTTGCCTTTTAAGGACATACTGGTGACCTATTCTAACTTCTAAATGCTACATGTTACATGTTTGGCCTCAATTTAGGTATTCTACCATTGAAAATGTAATTACCATGTTTGGCCATTTTTTTCCCCTCCTCTTTCTGTTGTTAATCTATAAATATGGCTTGTGTATCAATTTCCTCATCTATGTAATAGGAATGATGATATTTATCTTTAAGAACATAATGAAATTGTTGAGTAGTCAGTAACAGGTGTGTATTTGTTCATTTGCTCTTTCTGGTCTCTGTGTTAGCAAAACTAGAGCAAATGAAAGATTGCCTCATTTTTTTGTTTATGGTCATGATATGTTCAAGAGAAAAATGCAAGAATTGATTTCTATCATTTCATGTTCATGAAAGTTGAATGAGTGGCAACATATAGGTTTCTGACCATTAAAAACCTGTGCAGACTCATAGTAACAAATTAGAAGACCCATGTCTTGGGCCATTTGGGTTCTTCTGCCATGTGCACAAGTCTAATTGGAAGCCATTGTACCTTAAACTCTTACTAATTGCTCAAACTTAAAGTCATTATTTCAGACCCTTATTAAAAATCAGATTTTTCCCTATAAAATGCCCATAATTTTTAGCAGCTATATATCTGCTGTGTAATTTCCTCTTTTAAATAATGTCATGCTCAATTGAATATTGGTATGTCATTTGCAAGTGGCTGGGGGACTTTGCGAGGCCATTACAAACTCTGGTTTCACAAAAGTTGGACTCTGAAGCCTGCACCACTGACATTCTGGGTCTGTTTTCCTGACACTGTCCTACAACATATTTTTCATACCCTAAAGGCTCCCCTAGGGGATGTTCTGTCATGGAATGAAATGGCTTTGACTAAAATGAGAATTTTCTCCTCTATGAGAAAGTGAATTAGGAAGAACCCAATCACAAATGCAACAAACCAATTAAATCAAAACAAAACACACAATTTTGTGGGCTTATTACTTAAGAGTGAGACATATCACACTATAGTATTTTAGGAAGCTGCCTTGTACACAGTTAGAAATATTATTAAGTAGCTATTTTTATACAATAAAAAAGGATACAAAAGAATCATATTCTAAGGACTTCTATAAATTAACAAAATAACATATGTAGGACTTGTAGTCTCAATCTTATTTATTACTTAAATTTTGGTTGTAAAATATTTTGATGATGAAAATGCAAACTGAGAGTTGAATTCAGGGCTTCCCTGGTGGCGCAGTGGTTAAGAATCCACCTGCCAATGCAGGGGACACAGTTTCGCGCCCTGGTCCAGGAAGATCCCACATGCCACAAAGCAACTAAGCCCATGAGCCACAACTACTGAAGCCTGCACATGCCTGGAGCCTGTGCTCTGCAACAAGAGAAGCCACCACAATGAGAAGTCTGTGCACTGCAATGAAGAGTAGCCCTGCTCACCGCAGCTAGAGAAAGCCAGTGTTCAGCAACAAAGACCCAACTCAGCCAAAAATAAATTAATTAATTAATTAATTAATTAATTAATTAATTAATTTTTTAAAAAGAGTTGAATTCAGAAAAATTCATCAACACAAATACTGTATCAATGGGTAAAATTGATTATCGAAATAGAAATAACTATCAGGAAAAGCATGAATATGCAGCAGATTAAGAAACAGTTAACTGTTAGAGATTTCTATCTCATCAGAAAATGAGTTTTATTGGAATACTTTAATTTGAATTAAGATATAAAGTCCATTTTTGTAATAAAATATTTTATAAATTGGTAAGCATAAAAACCACTATGGTTTTACCATAAAGCTTAATTTTAATGTTCAATTAAGAACAGAATTTAAGTTTTAATTCATTTTATATATTGTAAAATATTCACCTATGATTCTTCTTGATTTTTAGGAGATCCCTACAAATTCCTTGAAGGGACAGAGTATCTCACTGATTCTGCCATGTTTTGCCACAGAAACACATACTCTTTATCTGAATGATGTTATTCGTTCTCTTAAGAGAGAGAAAGGGAGAGAGAGGGCAGAAGGGAGAGAGAGAGAGTTAGTGGTTATGAAACCAAGCTACTCAGATTGGGACTTGAACCCACGGTCTTTTGAGATCACACAGCTGGTCTTAGGACTTAATAAAGCTCAGGTTCTTGATGCCTAGGGGCAGAAAGAATTCAGTGAGAGACAAAGTGCTGAGTAAGAAGTAGATTTATTTAGAGGGAAACACACTCCACAGACAGAGTGTGGGCCATCTCAGAAGGCGAGAGGCCCTGAAATATGGGATGGTTAGTTTTTATGGACTGGGTAATTTCATAGGCTAATGAGTGAGAGGATTATTCCAACTATTTTGGGGAAGGGGTGGAGATTTCCAGGAATTGGGCCACCACCCACTTTTTGATCTTTGATGGCTGGCCTTGGAACTGTCATGGCGCTGGTGGGTATGTCACTTAGCATGCTAATGTATTACAATGAGCATATAATGAGGCTCAGTGTCCACTGGAAGTCAAATCTTCCACCATCTTGGACCTAGGTGGTTCTAACCAGTTTTTGTCATGTCCTATGTCTATGTCATTCTTTTAAATGTTGTACCCTGCTCCCTTCCCTCCTGTTTCAGTTATAATTGGGTGAGATCCTTTATTATCACCCTTTCTTTTCTCATCAATTACCTTCTACCCTGATGATACTATTCAATTCAATGGTAATGCCTATTCATTCATATATTTTCATTTTTGAGAGGAAAGGGAAAAGATGGGAGAGAAGAAGAAAGAGAAAGGAAAGGAAAAAAAGAAAAATAGTCAGTAAAACTAAAAATTGTTCCCTAAAGTAATTGTCTATCATTCAGAAATATGTGGGGGATAAATACAAAGTAATATTTAATTTTAAAAGCCAGAGTGATGCTGCTATGTTAATTTATACCGTGTGGATGGATGGATGTCAGAAGTAATCATACTTTGTATTTTCAGTGTCTTTACTGTTTGTCTTTCACTTATCTCTAGTTTAGGCAATATTGATATTTCTGGGTTACTTTTAAGGAATGGTAGATAGAGTTGACACTTTGAGGACTGTATACAACTGTATATCTGTATACCTTCTACTCAGTACGATACTACAGATTGCAACTGTGGGAGAGCAGAATATGCCACCCCAGTGTGACACTTTGGCATGTGGATTGTTTTGAGCAGAAGGCCATTAAGACCCAACAGACTCAGAAAAACTTCTTCTCCCTTATCTGCCTGAAAGAATTTAGAAGGAGGCCAGTACCAGGAAGCCAGCTCTTACCAGAGATAACTTTTTATATCAGAAAGACTTGTCTGCATGGCATGGTAAACATTTGTTTACCAAACATTTGAACTCATCTTCCTGTGAATTGTCTTCTTCCCCTTTGAAGTCCCAAGACCCTACCCCCTTCTCTTTACCTCAGGATGGTATTTAAGCCTCAATGCCTGACTGCCTTTGAGTCTCCTGTCTTTGTGGGGCTCCTGTATGTACATAATTAAATTTGTTTTCCTCCTGTTAATCTGTCTTATGTCAATTTAATTATTACGCCAACCAAAGAACCTAGAAAGAGAAAAGGGAAAAATTTTCCTCCCCAACACAATAAACACATCATTACTGTTCAGAGTTAGGGGTAGATAGTAAAGCACTTTTACTTTTGTGTAGTTTTCCTCAATAGTAGCTATTATTCTGAAACTATTTTTCAGAAATTGAGTATTATAAAAAAGTTGAAGTCAACTCCAACTGTGCCAGCCTATGATGCTGCTAATTTAACTTCTTTCACCTCAGTACTTATCTAGTCACTAACATTCTATTATTCTTCTTCTACCTTGGTGACATCTGTGACCTATGTGAATCTATATCTGGTTCTCATGTGGATTGTGGGTGAAAAATGTTAACTATAACTCAAACTAAAGGATAAACCCTATACCATATTTGAATAATTTATTATTGTATCTTTTAGTAAATCTTTTTATTATTCATTTATTTGATTTTAAGGTATTCTTTATTTTTCTAGATTTATTCAGATATAATTGACATACAAAATTGTATAAGTTTAAGGTGTACAACATAATGTTTTCATATATGTACATATTGCAAAATGATTACCACAATAATATTAGTTAACATCCATCACCTTACATGGTTACAAAGGTTTTTTTCTTTGTGATAAGATTGTTAAAGATCTACTCCTTTAGCAACTTTCAAATATACAGTACAGTATTGTTAACCATAGCCATCATGTTGTACATTACATTTCCAGGACTCAATCTTTTAAAATGTTGATATCAAGCTTTCAGGTAACTCTGATGTGTGAGGCAAGGTTCTAAAAGCTTTGGGAGATTCCTTGACTATAAGAAGATTGTGATTTAATTGGGAAAAGAAGACTTACACACCTGAGCAAATAGATCTTTACCAGTGCAGGGTGGCCAGTGATACATAATGGAAGAATAGAGGCACAAGATTTGGAATTGGGGAGGTGTTAGTGTTGATGTGGACCATTTTAAAAGTCTTTATTAAATTTGTTACAATGCTGCTTCTGCTTTATGTTTTGGTTTTCTGGCCACAAGGTATGTGGGATCTTAGCTCCCTGACCAGGGATCAAACCCGCACCCCCTGCATTGGAACGTGAAGTCTTAACCACGGGACCTCCAGGGAAGTCCCAGAGGACGTTTTGGTTTTATCTAAGTGAGAGAGAAGACTAAAGAAAGTGTTTCATGGAGGAGAAATGTTGCTTGCAAAGACTCAGGAGTAGAAAGCTTCTAGTTAGGAGCCATGATGAATAGACAAATGGCCTGGGGAAGAAGATTGTGTAGAAGGTAATGGGAGATAAGAGTGAAAAAGGAGATTAGGGTCAAAATGGGGAAAACCTTTTCTGTCCTCCTAACCTTTTTGTCTAGGAGGGTGAGTTGAACCTATTTTCCCAGATTTGTGGTGATCATGTCTTACGGAGTATAATCAGAAATCTAAAGAAAGTCAATGTATGTTAAATCTATCTCTTTTAAGATTAGTCTGTTTCTCTCAAGATAAACCTCTTTTAATTATTTCTGTGAAAATCATGAGGAGTTGGTTGATATGAAACATGATAAAGATTCAGCCATCTACTGGTGAAGTAAACGTAATAAAAGTAGAGTGGAGCTAACTTTGATTTTTTTTTTTTTTTAAGAAATGTATTTGAAAACTCCATGCTTAAAATGTGTTTATGAAGCAATATCTATATCTACAGCAGAGATGACTATAAAAATATATTCAAAGTGAACACAAATATTTCTGTTTTTATATGACTTTTATTATCTGCCCATCCAATTTTGTAAATTGTCAAAAGTGACTCAATTTTAACAAATCTTTCCCCTAAAAACTTATTTTTTTCTTCCACATTAATCTATTTGGAAGTTACACAGCTAGGTATGGGACTATTTTGCTTATTTTCAGGGCGATCTCCTGTAATATGATAAGTAGGGGACTGTGGTTTCTCTCTCTCAGTGGTTCTCCAGATTTACTCTGAGTAAGCATTACCTGGATGTGCTGGTTAAAAATGACCCACCGCCAGAAAATAGGATTCATTTCCTCCTAACTGGGCCTCAGAATCTGCATTTTAGTGAGCCCACAGGCTGATTTTGAAGCTGGTGGTCTAAGAAACATTACTTCAGAGTGAGGAGAAAGAATCGATTCAGTGGAGAGTGAATTTTCACTGTTAGGCCTTTGTCTTAAATGTTGATATGCAGTTAAACAAATGGCTCAGTGCTGGATGCAATGGGTCCACTCTTGGAACACTGGAGGACTTCTCTAGGAAAGACCTCAGAACTTAAAACCAGGAAGGATGTTTGTGAAGATCTGTCACACATTTCTAAATCAGGGTTCTGTGCTTATGTCTCTCCTGCTTGTACCTTTCCTGCGTGAAAGCCCAAGTGAATTTAATGGGAAGAGCATAGGTACTACTGATATATGGCCACCCTGTATAAGGAATTTTGTCATAATCTCCAGAACAGAGGAAGAATTTGATAAAGGCTTTTCAAATTCACTTAAACAGAATTGAGAGGTGCCCTTGCACCTGTTTCCAGGCACTGCCCTCAGCACCAATCCAGGGAGGACACCCAGCTCCTGCATGGTCTCCCGGGAGCCCAGACCCTGATTTACCATAGGAGAAGGGGGCAAGGAATTCACTGTAACAGCTTGGAGAACAGCTTGGAGAACCCAAGAAACATTCATTGCCCAATTTGTCAGCTGAAAAGGAGCTCAGAGAGTGAAGGGTAAAAATACTGACTTCTGCTGACACTGTGTGGTAGGCTGTGGTGAAGTGGCCGATGGTGGGAACAGACCCAACTCTCTCTGAAGTCACTGGGAACAAGCAATTTCAACGTTAGTAACTGCTTAAGACAGCAGATGAGCCTACAAATCTAATAGTGGAGGCCGCTGCTTTTTCTCTCATTGCACCAACTTTTACCACAATGGCTGTGCTTTCTGGTATTTTCAGTTTCAGATTTGAATGTAAGCTCATGAGGGACACTTTTGTCATGGTCACTTGGGCTTTTCTGTCTAAAATACTGCCTTACACACAGTAGGAGATCAGTAGGGACTTAGTTATTTTAATTTTGTGCAATATTATTAATGTTTTTCTTAATGCTTAATCAGGATATGATTGCTTTTTCTGTAAATGTGGGTTTTAAAAGGCTTGTAATGTTTTTACTATAATTTTAGTATGTCTTGGGACAAAAGAATACAATGGTGTGTCACGTGGGTACCATTTATTCCATATAAAGATGAAGCTGTTTTCATTAAAATAATAAAAAAATAGGTAATGTGGAATATTAATAGTACTTGAAAATTGGCACATCTACTTGATCATAGTAAAGAAATAACATGAACGTCAATTTTGTGTTTTACAAAAATATGTTCTTAGTAAGTAATTATTGGTGGTTTAGTACATGGTAGGTTGACAGTAAAGAACTATTCCAATGCATGTGGCTCTTTAAGATAAAACAAGGCAAGATAGGTTGTTTTTCACAGAACTAGAGCAAAAAATTTCACAATTTGTTTGGAAAAACAAAAGACCCCGAATAGCCAAAGCAATCTTGAGAACGAAAAACGGAGCTGGAGGAATCAGGCTCCCTGACTTCAGACTATACTACAAAGCTACAGTAATCAAGACAGTGTGGTACTGGCATAAAAACAGAAAGATAGATCAGTGGATCAGGATAGAAAGCCCAGAGATAAACCCACGCACGTATGGCCAACTTATCTTTGATAAAGGAGGCAGGAATGTACAGTGGAGAAAGGACAGCCTCTTCAATAAGTGGTGCTGGGAAAACTGGACAGGGACATGTAAAAGTTTGAGATTAGATCATTCCCTAACACCATACACAAAAATAAGCTCAAAATGGATTAAAGACTTAAATGTAAGGCCAGAAACTATCAAACTCTTAGAGGAAAACATAGGTAGAACACTATGACATAAATCACAGCAAGATCCTTTTGGACCCACCTCCTAGAGAAATGGAAATAAAAACAAAGATAAACAAATGGGACCTAATGAAACTTCAAAGCTTTTGCACAGCAAAGGAAACCATAAACAAGACCAAAAGACAACCCTCAGAATGGGAGAAAATATTTGCAAATGAAGCAACTGACAAAGGATTAATCTCCAAAATTTATAAACAGCTCATGCAGCTCAATAGCAAAAAAACAAACAACCCAATCCAAAAATGGGCAGAAGACTTAAATAGGCATTTCTCCAAAGAAGATATACAGACTGCCAACAAACACATGAAAGAATGCTCAACATCATTAATCATTAGAGAAATGCAAATCAAAACTACAATGAGATATCATCTCACACCAGTCAGAATGGCCATCATCAAGAAATCTAGAAACAACAAATGCTGGAGAGGGTGTGGAGAAAAGGGAACACTCTTGCACTGCTGGTGGGAATGTGAATTGGTACAGCCACTATGGAGAACAGTATGGAGGTTCCTTAAAAAACTACAAATAGAACTACCATATGACCCAGCAATCCCACTACTAGGCATATACCCTGAGAAAACCATAATTCCAAAAGAGACATGTACCAAAATGTTCATTGCAGCTCTATTCACAATAGCCCGAAGCTGGAAACAACCTAAGTGTCCATCATCGGATGAATGGATAAAGAAGATGTGGCACATATATACAATGGAATATTACTCAGCCATAAAAAGAAACGAAACTGAGCTATTTGTAATGAGGTGGATAGACCTAGAGTCTGTCATACAGAGTGAAGTAAGTCAGAAAGAGAAAGACAAATACCGTATGCTAACACATATATACGGAATTTAAAAAAAAAAAATGTCATGAAGAACCTAGGGGTAAAACTGGAATAAAGACACAGACCTAAAAAAAAAAAAAAAAATGAAATTTTTGCTAGTTTGAAACCTTAGGTATTAGACGACATTGCACCTGATGCTTTCTTTGGTCCCTGGAAAGGATAAGAAGAGGTTAGGAGGTAGTCACATTGGTAACTCTATTATAGTCATTTGTTTATTTAATATAAGGCAGATAACAGTCTATGGGGATTCTTTTAAGTCAAAGTCTTCTGCCCTCCAAATGATCATTGAAAGATTATAATGTAATTCATGTTTAAAATGTGAATGCTGGGGCTTCCCTGGTGGCGCAGTGGTTGAGAGTCCGCCTGCCGATGCAGGGGACACGGGTTCGTGCCCCGGTCTGGGAAGATCCCACATGCCGCGGAATGGCTGGACCCGTGAGCCATGGCCACTGATCCTGCGCGTCCAGAGCCTGTGCTCTGCAATGGGAGAGGCCACAGCGGTGAGAGGCCCATGTACCTCAAAAAAAAAAAAAAAAAAAAAAAAAAAAAAAAATGTGAATGCTGTTGGCTCTATATTTTCTAAAGAACATTCTTTTTCATTTTGATAGAGTTTTCACTCATATTATATATATCTCCCTGTTTAATATTTTAAATTTGGTGTGTACTTCAAAAGTGATTGCTGTTTTGTGATTTATAGCCTTGGAGAAAAATAACATAGTAGTCATAACTTTGCAGTTTTTTGTGATGCACCAAGATCAGATTTTTTAATGTTAGTTAATGCTTTGCTAATTAAAGTGTGCATGTTAATTAAAGCAGAGGCTAATGTTAATTACCTATATTAATGGAATCTCATGTAGCACCTGCCTGAAGCAATGGGTTCAGTTTTCAAAATATCTCAATTAAGGCTGAAACTTTTGATTTGCATCTAGTAGGGTTTCAATTAACTGCATTGAAAACTTAAATAACACTCTTAGGGGTGCAAAATATCAGTGATTATATGAAGTACAGTGGAGTTTGGTAGGTTCATTTCTGAAGGCTCTTTTTAGCCTAACTGTATTTATTTCTTGTCTGCTGGTCAAAATTCTGTTCAACCACTAAGACCCAGTGGAAATACCATCTCTTCCATGTATTTCCAATGTACTATTAGCTCCTTTTTGTTGCTCTTATTTCTTTTATGCCATCCTGCCTTGCATTATAATTACCTGTGACAATCTGTGTCTTTTGCTAACTAGAAGCTCCTTAAAGGCCTTATCTCCATCCCTTACAAGGCTCAGCACACCTGATAAGATGCTAGGATGTTTTCTAAGTTGAAGATACTCTTTAAGTGTTTGCAAAACAACTAAATACCTTTATTGACTGAAGTGGAAATGAGTGAATTTTTAACTTTCAGCCAGACAGTTGCACTGTTGCTACATTTATGACTGCTTCAGGTAAAGCATGAAGTTGCTGTTTGGGATCTTATTGCTTTGTCAAATAAGAGATCCATGGCTTTGTTAATTTCAGTTAAATATGAGCTGAAATGGGGAAGAGGCTTCTTGTTCAATATAAAATAGTCAGTGTTATGAGATCAGAGGACTTGTGTTTATGCTGGCAGGGATGATGTGAACACCCTCTTTTAGTCCCAGGTTTATAATCTGACCATTTTGCATGCAGATCTGGCTTGTGACCCCATAAGCACAAATATTGAATACTTTAAATAAACTATAAATTTAAGAGAGCCATAGAGGGCTTGTTTTATCTTGGAAGATAACATGTTATCATGTAGTGGGCCGAAATTTTAAATTAATGAATTAAAGATATAGATAGATGCCTGTAGACAGGTACATTGTAATTAGTATGCATGTCATTTATCCGAAACTTAGTGTTATGTTTGCTGGAGTCCCAGTAACAACCATTCCCACTGGGTCTTGGGAAAGGATTATGAGCTAATGGTGCTAACCTTTTTGACATCTAGTATAATCATGGTTTCAGAAAAATAGTTTCCATTACTCTACATAATTGAAGGGAGCAGTAATCTCCTCAAGAAGTATACACAAATAGATCCCACACTGATTTACAGGCTCTGGAAATAAGCACCAGTTACTGCTGTTCCTTGGCAGACTTTGACTCTAACTGACTGTCGATCTCAGAGGACCAGGATTTGTCTTCATTCAGCTGTGGAGAATATCAAATGAGCATAAGATTTCCATGCGTAAGGTATAACCGGAAAGGTGACAAAAAGGCACGTAACTGCTTACCGTCCTGCTGATTTAAAAAAATTTTTTAAGGGAAAAGTAATAGTACTTTTTGGGCAAGAAGATGTCAGGTGTCGTCTTGATGGCAGGACATATGATTGCTGGAAATGAGAAGTGAATGTGTCCATTAATGAAGAGTGATACAGGCTTAGAGGTGATAGTGAGTGCTTACATACTTCATGTCACAATTGGCTCAGTTGCAGCTGAGATAAATACAACAACTATTTGGAAAAATGTGACAACTATGCAGATCAGATTTCTCATGATGAGGCAATGGGCCGGGTCTTTACAAGTCTAAGAGTAAAGTCACCAAAGCATCTAATCTCCATTGTGGCACCATTAAGGTGGCAGATGGCAGAGCATTAGCAGAAAGACATTGGGAACAGCTGGGAAACATCTGGTAGGAAGTGACGACCTGAAGGGTATACTGGGCTTTTCCTAATTGTGAGGCGATCACTCAAAAAGCCTGGAAAGAAATGTCAATGTTTTGGTGGTGGGAGAAAGGAGTTGGCTGGAAGACTAGCTTCCAGCCCAGGGGTTTGAGGGAATTCTGAAAATAAGTGATTTTAGCGCCTGGTAAAAAGCTTACAGGGAAAAAAAGATTATAGAAAATAAACCTGCTTTTCCTCAAGCGCTAAATAAGAACATACTTTTTAGAGGTGTCAGTGAGGCTTACATGAACCTGGAATCCACTTTAGGAAGATAGTTGATTCATCACCACCTTGTGAATAATATTTAAAACATACGATTTTGAGGGTATATGGAAAGGTTATGTGTTCGCAGAGAATGTGGAAACACTAATTAAACTGTAGTGAGGAAGGTGAACTATTTAATGACCTAATTCACCATACATCTTTCTTAATTTACTATCTCATGATTTTTCTAGAACCTACATGAAATATAAAAAGGCATTTGGGCTATTTCTGTCACTGTATTTCTTCTTCTTTTTTTTTTTTTTCACTCTAGCCATTTGTCCTGACTGTCTATGTCTCAATGCTCACTCTCCCACTTTCTCACAAAGATCACCTAACTTTTCATAATTGCTAGCTTTCAAGACTCACCATAAAACAATAAATGCTCAAGAGGGTGTGGAGAAAAGGTAACCCTATTGTACTGTTGATGGGAACGTAAATTGATACAGCCACGCTGAAGAACAGTATGGAGGTTCCTTAAAAAACTAAAAATAGAACTACCATACGACCCAGCAATCCCACTACTGGGCATATACCCTGAGAAAACCATAATTCAAAAAGAGTCATGTACCACAATGTTCATTGCAACTCTATTTTAATAGCCAGGACATGGAAGCAACCTAAGTGTCCATCGACAGATGAATGGATAAAGAAGATGTGGCACATATATGCAATGGAATATTACTCCGCCATAAAAAGAAACGAAATTGAGTTATTTATAGTGAGGTGGATGGACCTAGAGACTGTCATACAGAGTGAAGTAAGTCAGAAAGAGAAAAACAAATACCGTACGCTAACACGTATATATAGAATCTAAAAAAAAAAAAAAAAAAAGGTTCTGAAGAACCTAGGGGCAGGACAGGAATAAAGACACAAACGTAGAGAATGGACTTGAGGACATGGGGAGGGTAAGGGTAAGCTAGGATGAAGGGAGAGAGTGGCATGGACATATATACACTACCAAATGTAAAATAGATAGCTAGTGGGAAGCTGCCACATAGCACAGGGAGATCAGCTCGGTGCTTTGTGACCACCTAGAGGGGTGGAATAGGGAAGGTGGGAGGGAGGCTCAAGAGGGAGGGAATATGGCAATGTATGTATAAGTATAGCTGATTCACTTTGTTATAAAGCAGAAACTAACACACCATTGTAAAGCAATTATACTCCAATAAAGATGTTAAAAAAAAAAAGTCACTATAGAGAGGCTGACGTTTCATCCAGAGAACTTATTATTTTCTACAGAATAGAACAGTGAGGACAACATGCCCTAGGGGACCGATAACTAGAATTGGGGGAGGCAAAGGCCACTGATGCTGCAAGACTAGGACAGATTATCTCATAGGTTACCAGATAAGTCCTTAATTGCTCCATGAAGCCAGTGTTGGTATGTGCAAGCCTCCATGTGTTGGGAAAGAAAGAGAAGTCTGAGTAGGTGCCAAGGGATCCGTGACCAGCAGGGAGCAAGAGGTCAGAAGGGAACAGGGATAATGTCTCCAAAAAGGAATAGCAGGGGGACAAAATGAATGTAGGAAAGTCAAGAGCTCAACATGTGCTGCAACCCTGGCCCTAAATTTCTAAGTTATCACAGGACCCCTCTACCCTTCATATCAATACATCATGATAATGATAACAGGTTGTTACTAGTTGGGGATCAGTCATCAAAATTGGCAAGAAAAATTCCTTGCAGTGAGGCTGCATTGCTCACAATATGCAGGGTGTGTGAAGGGAAGGAGTGACAAGGTGGTCAAGAGGGGAGCTGTACCAGGGCCAGGTAATCAGAGTGTGCAGGCACTGCAGTGGTGCACAGCCACTAAAGTTGCATAATCAGTATCATTTCTGGAGGTAAAGGAGCAAGAGAGTTTTGACTGAGTCCAAGAATCACAGGCTCAATTACAAGGCTCAATTACATTGAGCCTTGCAGAAATTTACTGACGTGCATACCTTACACAAGGTACCTTTGTGCCACACCCCAGCTGTTTTAGTTGCCTTAGTCAGAGACTGGTTAGGGATTGGAAATCATGGTTGCAGGACTGCTGGCTAGAGAGGATACCTGGGATGGTTAGTAGAAGAAACACTAGACTTAGAGCCAGAAACCCCTGGCTCTTCCTCTCGTTAGCTATGTGATTTTGGACAATCTAATTTATTTGATCTCTGGCGTCTGCATCTGTTCAGTGGGGATAATAATACCTGAGCTACCTGAGCATGGTGCAAGATTGTTGTAATTGCCAAATGAAGAAATATATGTGAAATCACATAACCATGAAAGTATAAATGTATTATCAGTGTATCAGTATCCTGTTAGCAAGTGATTCCTGATTGAGCACAACATTATTCTCAATGACGGTTTAAGCATTTATCCAGATAGCCAGTGAATAGTGAACTGATATAGGTGAGAGATAGTAAACCCAGGTTTACCACATGTAATAAACCTGTTAATTTGCATACTGGTTCAAGTAACAGGACAAAATCAATATTTGTTTCATAGAAGAATAGATTATTTGGGATGGAACTGTTAAAATAATCTAATTATATAAAATATAAAATTTTATATTTCTTTTTTTTTTGCGGTACACGGGCCTCTCACTGTTATGGCCTCTCCCATTGTGGAGCACAGGCTCCGGACGCGCAGGCTCAGTGGCCATGGCTCATGGGCCCAGCCGCTCCGTGGCATGTGGGATCTTCCCGGACCGAGGCACGAACCCGTGTCCCCTGCATCAGCAGGTGGACGCCCAACCACCGCGCCACCAGGGAAGCCCCCTATTTCTTTTTAAATATCCAATAAAATAGTGGAAAGTTTCATTATGTGTATAGGATTCTGACTAAAAGCAAGATGTTTATCATTAGAAAAATACAGTTCTCTCTTAGGGATGGTTCTCAAGCTTCAAAGTAACACATTAAAGACAGCAGTGCATTTAATGCTAATGTAAGATGACTTTGCTCCTCACTGTCATCTTTTATTTCAACATGTTTCTTTCTATTTCAGAACTCCACAAAAATATTTGAAAACCATATAGATGATAAAGGGTTAATATCTAAAATATATAAGGAACTTATACAACTCAACAGCAAAAACGAAAAGAAAGACCAACCACAAATAACCTAATTAAAAACTGGGCAAAGACCTGACAGACATTTTTCCAAAGATGATATATGAAAGGCAAGCAGGTACATGAAAAGATGGTCAACATCACTAGTCATTTATTAGAGAAATGCAAATTAAAACAACGATGAGATATCATCTTACACTTGTTAGAATTGCCATCAAAAAGACAAGATAACAGGGCTTCCCTGGTGATGCACTGGTTGAGAGTCCGCCTGCCGATGCAGGGGACACAGGTTTGTGCCCCGGTCTGGGAAGATCCCACATGCCGTGGAGCGGCTGGGCCCGTGAGCCATGGCCACTGAGCCTGCGCGTCCAGAGCCTGTGCTCCACAACGGGAGAGGCCACAACAGTGAGAGGCCCGCGTACCGCAAAAAAAAAAAAAGACAAGATAACAAATGCTGGCATGGATGTGGAGAAAAGGGAACCCCTGTGCACTGTTGGTGGGATTGTAAATTGGTACAGCCACTATGGAGAACAGTATGGAGGAGCCTCAAAAAGTTAAATATATAGCTATCATATGATCTAGCAATCCCACTTCTGGGAATATATCCAGAGGAAATGAAAACACCAACCTGAAAAGGTACCTGCACACCCATGTTCATAGCAGCATTATTTACAATAGTCAAGACATGGAAACAACCTAAGTGTCCATCAGTGGATGAATGGATAAAGAAGTTCTACAAAATAGAATATTATTCAGCCATAAAAATGAGGAAATTCTACCATTTGTGACAAAATGGATGGACATTAAAGGCATTATGCTAAGGGAAATAAGTCAGAGAGAGAAAGACAAATACTGTACTATCTTACTTATACATGTAATAAAAAAAAAACTCATAAAAAAAGAGATCAGACATGTGGTTCCAGAGGCACAGGGTGGGGGGAGGGGGAATTGGAGGAAGGTGGTCAAAAAGGTACAAGTTTTCAGTTATAAGATAAATAAGAACTAGAGACATAATGTACAACATGATGACTATAGTTAATACAGCTGTATGATATATAGAGAAGTTATGAGAATGACTCCTGAGAGTCTCATCACAAGGAAAGTTTTTTTTCTTTTCTTTTTTCTTTTCTTTTTTTTCTTTTTTTTCTTTTTTGTGGTACGCGGGCCTCTCACTGTTGTGGCCTCTCCCGTTTGCGGAGCACAGGCTCCGAACGCGCAGGCTCAGCGGCCATGGCTCACAGGCCCAACCGCTCCGCTGCATGTGGGATCTTCCCAGACCGGGGCACGAACCCGTGTTCCCTGCATCAGCAGGCGGACTCTCAACCACTGTGCCACCAGGGAAGCCCTTTTCTTTTATTTTTATTGTATCTATAGGAGATGATGGATGTTGGCTGAACCTATTGCAATAATCGTTTCACAGTATGTATGTAAATCAAACCATCATGTTATACTCCTTAAACTTATACTGTGATGGAAGTCAATTATTTCTCAATAAAACTGGAAAAACAACTCCAGTCAAATTGAAGTCCCAGAAGCCTTTAAATACCAATTTGAAGGAACAGGTGAATCATTATGTGAAATGTTTTATGTTCTAGATTTGTCTGATTACTTCCTCATGGTGTCTTGTAACTTTTCCCCCTAGCCCCTATTTCCTATAACCTATAAATTTGGTCCAGAGGCTTCCTTGGATTCAGGTTAAATGGTTTTGGCATGTATACTTCATATGGCATCTCATCAAGTTGTGTTATCCACTCTCTGTGATGCTAAAGTGGTGACAGCCAAATACCTTCTTCATAGACATCAAATTGTCCTTATAATTAGCAGGTAATCTGTAGGACAGTGTTTTGACATCATGTCAATATTTAGTTCTCCATCAAAGCTTTGCTTAATGGTTTTAGAATCCATTGATGATTCTTGTTGGAATCAATGATTTCTTTGGGGATTGTGAAAAGCTGGCTTTCTAATTCTGTTATTTCCTTCCTTTTTTTTTTTTTTTTTTTTTTTTTTGCGGTACGCGGGCCTCTCACTGTTGTGGCCTCTCCCATTGCGGAGCACGGGCCCCGGACGCGCAGGCTCAGTGGCCATGGCTCACAGGCCCAGCCACTCTGCGGCATGTGAGATCTTCCTGGACCGGGGCACAAACCCGTGTCCCCTGCATTGGCAGGCAGACTCTCAACCACTGCGCCACCAGGGAAGCCCTCCTTCCATATTTTTAACTGGCATTTCTTTTCTGTAGAGCTTCCTCATATCAGCCTCAGATGAACTACAGTTTCTGTTTTAAAAAGCAAGTGAAATGCTTTTTACTTACCAATTTTGTGGTAATAGTCATCTTAAGTAGTGACACTTTTTTTTTTCTCTTAGTTCAACTAAGTATTTTATCTCAGGGTTAAAGTATCATAAGACCTGCTAAAATTAAGCATCATCACTTTAAATTAAAATGTGTAACACAGAGGCTTCATTGCTCCCACAAGTTTTCTTGTTTGCAATTCTTGGACAATCCCAATCTATTTTAAACTGAAGGAATCTCAGGAGACTTTCGTCAAAGCATCACTTTTAAGGATATTCATCCTGCCACAGCTCAGGAAGTCTTTAAATGCCACCACTTATATCTTACCACTCAGATTGGCAACCTGAGGTGTTTGCAGCACTGGCCAAGGATCTCTGCTTTCTACCAGGACATTGCCTCTCCTTCAAGCTTCCTTGAAGGATTGTTCATGAGCCTTCACTCAACAACCCATTCATTTATTCATTCATTCATTCAATCAACACACAATTTTCTGACATTGAGGATACAATTATGAAGAGGAAAGATAAGGTCTCTGCCCTTGTGGAATTTACATTTCACTGGGATATGGATCAGAAAAAGCAAGTGTGTAAATAAGCAAAAAAAAAATCATTTAGTCCAATAACTATAATTGTAAGATCTAGTAAATTTAGGAAGAAAATAAATACGACCTGAGAAAGAGAATAATAGGAGATACCTACCTGCAGTGAGATGATCAGGGAAGGAAGTAATATTTAAATAGAATTAAAGGATATGAAGATGATAGCCATATGAAGAAGGAAGGAGGAAAGTTCTAGGGAGAGGGGACAGCATGGGAAGGAGCTAGTGTTCATTCAAGGAATTGAAAGAAGCTTAGTATAGCTGGAATGTGTGGGCGAGCGTGAGAGCAGCTTGGAAGGAATGACAGGACAGCAAAGGCCAGGAACAGCAGGCCCTTGAAGACTCTGATACCCAAGGGAAAATATGTCTACACCACACTGGTTAAGGCTAGGTCAGATCTTTCCTTTAAATAGATTTTGAACATAATATCTAATATCTACTATTGTGTTATCGATAAGGGGGAGATACAGAATAATGGAAACATAAAATAATAATAGAGCAGTCGGTTGTAATTTGTCAGCCGTGGACAGAGCTATGTTTAGAAATTCTTTTTATAACTAGTCTTTTGGCTTAGGAGATAACAATAGTTCATTTTTTTCACTCTGGTCCTAATAATCAGAAAAAGAGTTAAGCAAAAGTGAGGAGAAAGAAGGAGGATAAAATTTTGCTTAATTTATCCCTTACTTAGAACAGCAGTATGCCTGATGGGTAGGAATCAAGCCTTTGAAGAGGAAATAAAAATGTGTATTTGTATTTTTTTCAGTCTCTTCCAGATAAAATAGCAATAAGCTAGTGAGTATTTTCAGAAACATCTAAGCAGCAAGCCCACCTTTATAAGCTGTAAGCAGCAGTGGTGATCAATCTATGTAGTAATAAAGATGATATAAATGCATGGGAGCTACTGTTGCAAAGTTTTGTGCAAGTGTGTGTGTGTGTGTGCATGTGAGTGTGTGGCTCTGTCACAGATTTACCAGAAAATAGCCCCAGTAGCTCTTTTTAAAACTTGTAGAAAGGAGGGAAGAATTATTGGATATTGTCTTAGTCTGTTTGGACTCCTGTAACAGAATGCCATAGACTGGGTGGCTTCTAAACATCAGAAATTTATTTCTCACAGTTTTGGAGGCTGGAAAGTCCAAGATCAATGTGCTGGTAGATTCAGGGTCTGGTGAGGGCCCACTTCCTGGTTCACCGTGGCTCACATGTCAGAAGGGCGAGAGAGCTCTCTGGGGTTTCTTTTATAAGGACACTAATCCAATTCATGAGGACTCCACCCTCATGACTTAATCACCTACCAAAGGCCCCACCTCCTAACACCAGCACATTGAGGGTTAGGTTTCAACATATGAATTTGGGGGATGGACACAAATACTTTAGTCTATAACAAATTGAGTTTAATTTGGATTCTAGAGTTTCATTTTTAAGCATATTACAACTTCAGCCTATGAAAGAATTTTGTTTAAGTCAAGATTTTATTTAAGAACATTCCATTTTGGGTTTGTAATAACCATTCTTCACACTCATCATACACACTTGCTTTTTTCCCTTGCTCTTCCACTTGCCTTTATTCTCCTCATACTACTTTCCTCCTGTTGGGTCTCCTTCCCTGTTGACAAGATAAGCTAATTTCTGAGGCTCTGAGGTCTTTTCTGGCTGCGCAAATTGGGGCACCAAAGGAAACCCAGCTTCACGTGATTTCCTCCTGCCTGATACCCAGACCCCTGGGAGCAGGGCCAGGATGATTCTTAGGTCGAGATGACGGAGGTGGACACTCAAGACTTGGGAGTCTTTTGCAGGCTCTCCTCACCGCTGCTGCGAAAATAGATTTCTATCCATTAGCCTTTCTTAAAATTATCTTGTAGATCAATGTATTTCAATCTTTAAGTGAAGAATATTGAAATTCATGAACTTAGAGATGGGTACTATCTTAATGTTAATGGCTGTGAATATTTGATATGTACTAGTACATTAGATACCTTTCTAATTCAATAGCTAACAAGAGTAGGGATGGGGATCATGGACAAAAGTAGTGAGAGTTTTTTTATGGAGGCTTTTTTTTTTAACATCTTTATTGGAATATAATTGCTTTACAATGGTGTGTTACTTTCTGCTTTATAGCAAAGTGAATCAGTTATACATATACGTATGTTCCCATATCTCTTCCCTCTTGCGTCTCCCTCCCTCCCACCCTCCCTATACCACCCCTCTAGGTGGTCAAAGACCACCAAGCTGATCTCCCAGTGCAATGTGGCTGCTTCCCACTAGCTGCCTATTTTACGTTTGGTAGTGTATATATCTCCATGCCACTCTCTCACTTTGTCACAGCTTACCCTTCCCCCTCCCCATATCCTCAAGTCCATTCTCTAGTGGGTCTGTGTCTTTATTCCCATCTCACCCCTAGGTTCTTCATGACCTTTTTTTTTTTTCTTAGATTCCATATATATGTGTTAGCATACAGTATTTGTTTTTCTCTTTCTGACTTACTTCACTCTGTATGACAGTCTCTAGGTCCATCTACCTCACTACAAATAACTCAATTTCATTTCCTTTTATGGCTGAGTAATATTCCATTGTATATATGTGCCACATCTTCTTTATCCATTCATCTGTCGATGGACACTTAGGTTGCTTCCATGTCCTGGCTATTATAAATAGAGCTGCGGTGAACATTGTGGTACATGACTCTTTTTGAATTATGGTTTTCTCAGGGTATATGCCCAGTAGTGGGATTGCTGGGTCGTATGGTAGTTCTATTTTTAGTTTTTTAAGGAACCTCCATACTGTTCTCCAGCGTGGCTGTATCAATTTACATTCCCACCAACAGTGCACACCCTCTCCAGCATTTATTGTTTCTAGATTTTTTGATGAAGGTCATTCTGACCAGTGTGAGGTGATATCTCATTGTGGTTTTGATTTGCATTTCTCTAATGGTTAATGATGTTGACATTCTTTCATGTGTTTGTTGGCAATCTGTATATCTTCTTTGGAGAAATGTCTATTTAGGTTTTCTGTCCATTTTTGGATTGGGTTGCTTGTTTTTTTGTTATTGAGCTGCATGTGCTGCTTGTAAATTTTGGAGATTAATCTTTTATCAGTTTATCAGTTGCTTCATTTGCAAATATTGTCTCCCATTCTAGGGGTTGTCTTTTGGCCTTGTTTATGGTTTCCTTTGCTGTGCAAAAGCTTTGAAGTTTCATTAGGTCCCATTTGTTTATTTTTGTTTTTATTTCCATTTCTCTAGGAGGTGGATCATAAAGGACCTTGCTGTGATTTATGTCATAGAGTGTTCTGCCTATGTTTTCCTCAAAGAGTTTAATAGTCTCTGGCCTTACATTTACGTCTTTAATCCATTTTGAGTTCATTTTTGTGTATGGTGTTAGGGAGTGATCGAATTTCATACCTTTACATGTACCTGTCCAGTTTTCCCAGCACCACTTATTGAAGAGGCTGTCTTTTCTCCACTGTACATTCTTGCCTCCTTTATCAAAGATAAGGTGACCATATGTGCGTGGGTTTATCTCTGGGCTTTCTATCCTGTTCCATTGGTCTATATTACTGTTTTTGTGCCAGTACCATACTGTCTTGATTACTGTAGCTTTGTAGTATAGTCTGAAGTCAGGGAGCCTGATTCCTCCAGCTCCATTTTTCATTCTCAAGATTGCTTTGGCTATTCAGGGTCTTTTGTGTTTCCATACATATTGTGAAATATTTTGTTCTAGTTCTGTGAAAAATGCCAGTGGTAGTTTCATAGGGATTGCATTGAATCTGTAGATTGCTTTGGGTGGTAGAGTCATTTTCACAATGTTGATTCTTCAAATCCAAGAACATGGTATATCTCTCCATGTATTTGTATCATCTTTAATTTCTTTCATCACTGTCTTATAATTTTCTGCATACAGGTCTTTTGTCTCCTTAGGTAGGTTTATTCCTAGATATTTTATTCTTTTTGTTGCAATGGTAAATGGGAGTGTTTTCTTAATTTTTAACTTTCAGATTTTTCATCATTAGTGTATAGGAATGCAAGAGATTTCTGTGCATTAATGTTGTATCCTGCTACTTTACCAAATTCATTGATTAGCTCTAGTAGTTTTCTGGTAGCATCTTTAGGATTCTCTATGTATAGTATCATATCATCTGCAAACAGTGACAGCTTTACTTCTGCTTTTCTGATTTGGGTTCCTTTTATTTCTTTTTCTTCTCTGATTGCTGTGGCTAAAACTTCCAAAACTGTGTTGAATAAGAGTGGTGAGAGTGGGCAACCTTGTCTTGTTCCTGATCTTAGTGGAAATGGTTTCAGTTTTTCACCATTAAGGATGATGTTGGCTGTGGATTTATCATATATGGTCTTTATTATGTTGAGGAAAGTTCCCTCTATGCCTACTTTCTGCAGGGTTTTTATCATAAATGGGTGTTGAATTTTGTTGAAAGCTTTCTCTCCATCTATTGAGATGATCATATGGTTTTTCTCCTTCAATTTGTTAATATGGTGTATCATGTTGATTGATTTGCATATATTGAAGAATCCTTGCATTCCTGGAATAAACCCCACTTGAACGTGATGTATGATTCTTTTAATGTGCTGTTGTATTCTGTTTGCTAGTATTTTGTTGAGGATTTTTGCATCTATGTTCATCAGTGATATTGGGCTGTAGTTTTCTTTCTTTGTGACATCTTTGTCTGGTTTTGGTATCAGGGTGATGGTGGCCTCGTAGAATGAGTTGGGGAGTGTCCCTCCCTCTGCTATATTTTGGAAGAGTTTGAGAAGGATAGGTGTTAGCTCTTCTCTAAATGTTTGATAGAATTCGCCTGTGAAGCCATCTGGTCCTGGGCTGTTGTTTGTTGGAAGATTTTTAACCACAGTTTCAATTTCAGTGCTTGTGATTGGTCTGTTCATATTTTCTATTTCTTCCTGTTTCAGTCTCGGCAGGTTGTGCATTTCTAAGAATTTGTCCATTTCTTCCAGGTTGTCCATTTTATTGGCATAGAGTTGCTTGTAGTAATCTCTCATGATCGTTTGTATTTCTGCAGTGTCACTTGTTACTTCTCCTTTTATATTTCTAATTCTATTGATTTGAGTCTTCTCCCTTTTTTTCTTGATGAGTCTGGCTAATGGTTTATCAATTTTGTTTATCTTCTCAAAGAACTAGCTTTTAGTTTTACTGATCTTTGCTATCCTTCCCTTCATTTCTTTTTCATTTATTTCTGATCTGCTCTTTTTGATTTCTTTCCTTCTGCTAACTTTGGGGGGGTTTTGTTCTTCTTTCTCTAGTTGCTTTAGGTGCAAGGTTAGGTTGTTTATTTGAGGTGTTTACTGTTTCTTAAGGTAGGATTGTATTGCTATAATCTTCCCTCTTAAAACTGCTTTTGCTGCATCCCATAGGTTTTGGGTCGTTGTGTCTCCATTGTCATTTGTTTCTAGGTATTTTTTGATTTCCTCTTTGAATTCTTCAGTGATCACTTGGTTATAAAGTAGTGTATTGTTTAGCCTCCATGTGTTTGTATTGTTTACAGATCTTTTCCTGTAATTGATATCTTGTCTCATAGCGTTGTGGTCAGAAAAGATACTTGATGTGATTTCAATTTTCTTAAATTCACCAAGGCTTGATTTGTGACCCAAGATATGATCTAGCCTGGAGAATGTTCCATGAGCACTTGAGAAAAATGTGTATTCTGTTGTTTTTGGATGGAATGTCCTATAAATATCAATTAAGTCCATCTTGTTTAATGTATCATTTAAAGCTTGTGTTTCCTTATTTATTTTCATTTTGGATGATGTGTCCATTGGTGAAAGTGGGGTGTTAAAGTCCCCTACTATGATTTTGTTACTTTTGATTTCCCCTTTTATGGCTGTTAGTATTGACTTATGTATTGAGGTGCTCCTATGTTTGATGCATAAATATTTACAATTGTTATTTTCTTGGATCGATCCCTTGATCATTATGTAGTGTCCTTCTTTGTCTCTTCTAATAGTCTTTATTTTAAAGTCTATTTTGTCTGATATGAGAATTGCTACTCCAGCTTTCTTTTGATTTCCATTTGCATGTAATATCTTTTTCCGTCCCCTCACTTTCAGTCTGTATGTGTCCCTAGGTCTGAAGTGGGTCTCTTGTAGACAGCATATATACGGGTCTTGTTTTTGTATCCATTCAGCCAGTCTATGTCTTTTGGTGGGAGCATTTAATCCATTTATATTTAAGGTAATTATCAATATGTATGTTCCTATTCCCATTTCCTTAAATGTTTTGGGTTTGTTATTGTAGGCGTTTTCCTTCTCTTGTGATTCTTGCCTAGAGAAGTTCCTTTAGCATTTGTTGTAAAGGTGGTTTGGTGGTGCTGAACTCTCTCAGCTTTTGCTTGTCTGTAAAGGTTTTAATTTCTCCATCAAATCTGAATGAGATCCTTGCTGGGTAGATTAATCTTGGTTGTAGGTTTTTCTCCTTCATCACTTTAAATATGTCCTGCCACTCCCTTCTGGCTTGCAGAGTTTCTGCTGAAAGATCAGCTGTTAACCTTATGGGGATTCCCTTGTGTGTTATTTGTTGTTTTTCCCTTGCTGCTTTTAATATGTTTTCTTTATATTTAATTTTTGATAGTTTGATTAATATGTGTCTTGGCGTGTTTCTCCTTGGATTTATCTTGTATGGGACTCACTGTGCTTCCAGGACTTGATTAACTATTTCCTTTCCCATATTAGGGAAGTTTTCAACTATAATCTCTTCAAGTATTTTCTCAGTCCCTTTTTCACTTCTTCTTCTGGGGCCTCTATAATTTTAATGTTGGTGTGTTTAATGTTGTCCCAGAGGTCTCTGAGATTGTCCTCAGTTCTTTTCATTCTTTTTTCTTTATTCTGCTCTGCAGTAGTTATTTCCACTGTTTTATCTTCCAGGTCACTTATCCATTCTTCTCCCTCAGTTATCCTGCTATTGATCCTTCTAGAGTATTTTTAATTTCATTTATTGTGTTGTTCATCTTTGCTGGTTTCCTCTTTAGTTCTTCTAGGTCCTTGTTAAATGTTTCTTGCATTTTCTCTATTCTATTTCCAAGATTTTGGATCATCTTTACTATCATTATTCTGAATTGTTTTTTAGTCAGACTGCCTATTTCCTCTTCATTTGTTAGGTCTGGTGTGTTTTTACCTCTCTCCTTCATCTGCTGTGTGTTATTCTGTCTTCTCATTTTGCTTATCTTACTGTGTTTGGGGTCTCCTTTTCACAGTCTGCAGGTTCATAGTTCCTGTTGTTTTTGGTGTCTGTCCCCAGTGGCTAAGGTTGGTTCAGTGGGTTGTGTAGGCTTCCTGGTGGAGGAGACTAGTGCCTGTGTTTTGGTGGATGAGGCTGGATCTTGTCTCTCTGGTAGGCAGGTCCACGTCTGGTGGTGTGTTTAGGGGTGTCTGTGGCCTTATTGTTATTTTAGGCAGCCTCTCTGCTAATGGAGGGGGCTGTGTTCCTGTCTTGCTAGTTGTTTGGCATAGGGTGTCCAGCACTGTAGCTTGCTGGTCGTTGAGTGAAGCTGGGTGTTGGTGTTGAGACGGAGATCTCTGGGAGATTTTCGCCATTTGGTATTTCATGGAGTTGGGAGGTCTCTTGTGGACCAATGTCCTGAACTTGGGTCTCCCACCTCAGAGGCACAGCACTGACTCCTGGCTGGAGCACCAAGAGCCTTTCATCCACATGGCTCAGAATAAAAGGGAGAAAAAATAGAAAGAAAAAAGAGGATAAAATAAAATAAAGTAAGATAAAATAAAATAACATTATTAAAATGAAAAATAATTATTAAGAAAAATTTTTTAAAGTTAAAAAAAAAACAGACGGACAGAACCCTAGGACAAATGGTGAAAGCAAAGCTATACAGACAAAATCTCACACAGAAGCATACATATACACACTCACAAAAAGAGGAAAAGGGGAAAAAATATATCTTGCTCCCAAAGTCCACCTCCTCAATTTGGGATGATTCGTTGTCTATTCAGTTATTCCACAGATGCAGGGTACATCAAGTTGATTGTGGAGCTTTAATCAGCTGCTTCTGAGGCTGCTGGGAGAATTTTCCCTTTCTCTTCTTTGATCACACAGCTCCCGGGGTTCAGCTTTGGATTTAGACCCGTCTCTGCGTGTAGGTCACCGGAGGTTGTCTGTTCTTCGCTCAAACAGGATGGGCTTAAAGGAGCAGCTGATTCGGGGGCTCTGGCTCACTCAGGCTCGGGGGAGGAAGGGGCATGGAGTGCGGGGCGAGCCTGCAGCGGCAGAGGCCTGCATGACGTTGCACCAGCCTGATGCACCCCGTGCGTTCTCCCGGGGAAGTTGTCCCTGGATCACGGGACCCTGGCAGTGGCCGGCTGCACAGCTTCCCGGGAGGGGAGGTGTGGATAGTGACCTGTACTCGCACACAGGCTTTTTGGTGGCTGCAGCAGCAGCCTTAGCATCTCATGTCCGTCTCGGGTACGCACTGTTAGCCGCGGCTCGCGCCCGTCTCTGCAGCTCCTTTAAGCAGCGCTCTTAATCCCCTCTCCTCGTGCACCAGGAAACAAAGAGGCAAGAAAAAGTCTCTTGCCTCTTCAGCAGGTCCTGACTTTTTCCCGGACTCCCTCCCGCCTAGCCGAGACGCACTAGCCCACTTCAGGACGTGTTCACACAGCCAATCCCAGTCCTCTCCCTGCGATCCGACCGAAGCCCGAGCCTCAGCTCCCAGCCCCCGCCCACCCCGGCGGGTGAGCAGACAAGCCTCTCTGGCTGGTGAGTGCTGGTCGGCACCGATCCTCTGTGCGGGAATCTCTCTGCCTTGCCCTCCGCACCCCTGTTGCTGCGGTCTCCTCCGAGGCTCCAAAGCTCCCCCGCCGAGGCTCCGAAGCTTCCCCCTCCGCCACCCGCAGTCTCTGCCCGCAAAGGGGCTTCCTAGTGTCTGGAAACCTTTCCTCCTTCACAGCTCCCTCCCACTGGTGCAGGTCCCGTCCCTATTCTTTTGTCTCTGTTTTTTCTTTTTTGCCCTACCCAGGTATGTGGGGAGTTTCTTGCCTTTTGGGGGGTCTGAGGTCTTCTGCCAGCATTCAGTAGGTGTTCTGTAGGAGTTGTTCCACATGTAGATGTATTTCTGATGTATTTGTGAGGAGGAAGGTGATCTCCGCGTCTTACTCTTCCACCATCTTCCTCCCTTCCGTTTATGGAGGCTCTTACATATGGCTTTGAGATTTACTCCAGTGTTCTTATTCAGCATTTGGGGTCCTTGTCTTACACATGATAAGCATCCTCTGTTTTTATTAGAATTTCCTAATTAAACACTATTATCTGCCTTTACATTTTTATTATGACTTTAGTAAATTGATTAATAACCAATATATTGAAAAGCAAAGCGTTTTCCCTAGAAAATTATTTTTATATTTCCTACAAATATGGTTTTAAATAAAATATCTAAGTTTTTAAATGACTTCTGGTTTTCTTTCCTTTCTTCATCTTCAAATATTTCTCATTTATCAGTGAATCACATCTCAGTATAATATCTAGATAAAATGTGTTTTCTCTCCTTTTAAATACTTTTATATTCTCATCTGTTTTTATGGCATGTTACTGCATGTCTCCAGAGGCACACAGCATTTTTATTTTCAAGTAAATTTATATTAGTTACAGTCTCCAGCTGTTTTAGATATAGGATCATTTCCTGTCGGTACTGTTTCCAGGACAATTCTTTTTTTCCCTCGCAAAAATGAAAAATGTAATTTAACAAAGACATCCTATAATTGCCTTCATATCTAGCAAGGTATCTAGCAATCTAAATACTTATTTTATTTAAAACATCTGTCTACATAATATCTAGTGATTGTCCAGGGCTAGATCATCCTTGGGAAAAGCAGCTGCTGCCATTTTTATTTAATTTATAAGGCACCACCAAAAATGTCTCCTTAATATTGAATCTTCTGCCACTATGTCATATGTGAGATTTTTTTAAAAATGAGAATAGCTTACCTTTTTGGTGTTTGCAGTTAGTCTTTTTCAAATTAGGAAAGACTATTCTTTTAAAAATCACTATGGAAACATTCTGCAAGAATAGTAAGCTTTTGTTACATATATCAAGGTATCATAATAAAAATGGTGACATGCTAGTCTACTCATATAACTAGACTTACATTGGAATCACATTTTATTTATTATTTATTTATTTTTAAGATTTTTTTTGATGTGGACCATTTTTAAAGTCTTTATTGAATTTGTTACAGTATTGCTTCTGTTTTATGTTTTGGTTTTTCGGCCACGAGGCATGTGGGATCTTAGCTCCCCAACCAGGGATCGAACCCGCACCCCCTGCTTTGGAAGGCGAAGTCTTAACCACTGGACCGCCACGGAAGTCCCTGGAATCACATTTTAATTGTCAAGTGTTTTTAGACTTATTTGTAGTGCATTTTCTTTTTATTTATAATGAAAATGTAAAGTTTTTTTTATTGTGAAGTTGGTCTGCTGATTAGAGCAATTAGTCGATGTGTTCTTGTTATTTTTCAGAAAATGCACGAGAAAGATGACAGCTTCTATAAAAGCTCTTTGTCTTGGGGGTGATACTGAATATTTCTTGTAGAGGAACCAATTGGAAACTCTATTTATTGTGCAAGATCCTTGGAGCCTAAGATAAAGTGTTTAACTTTTAATAGATTGTATCAATTGAGGCTCAACCAAATGCCAAAATCAACAGACACCCAGGCTCACAATAGTGTGTCTAAATGAGAAAGTTTACCTTTTCCAGGGATGTAATCAAAATATACCTTTTTGGAACACTAAGAGTATGAAAGGGAAATGATTATGGTTCCCTACTGACATACTGTTATGATTGACAGGAAAAACCAACATGCATGCCACCTGAGACATCTTGTTCAGGAACTTTCTGGAGGGTAGTAAATTGGTGTTGGCACAAACACAAAAAAATAAAATGACTTGATTCAGCACTTTTCAATTCTAAATCCCCAAACACTAAAGAAAGAAGTAAATATGCATCAAATGATCAAAATTTATATTGATTTTTATTCTACATTAGCAGCTCAAAGTCAAGACTCTTGACAGGGTGGATGTCGGTTTGAATGATTCTCTTTGAAATGAGGATACAGGCACTGAGCTGAGTGCTACCGTGCATTCCTGAACCATAGGCCCTGATTATTAGAACCCTAGGAGGCTAAATTTTTAAAAAAAACAGTATAAAGGCAGACTTGTTCAGTTCTGTTTTGATAGCTAAATTGTTATTATTAGTATGTAAAGTAATTCTTGTTGTTCCTGCTTCATTCCTTCCTTTCTATCACCATCTAAGGACAACTATTTTATAGAATTTCAAAGGAACTGGAGTGCTCATTGTAGTCATAGAGTTAATAGCAGCATTTGCCAACATAATTGTACTTGGGAAGGAACTGCCAGTCCTGCAGGGCAAGAGAAACTAAGATTGTATCTTCACATTATACATCTTTAATTTTTAGTTTCTGCCAGAAAGTACATAAGGATTTGCTGTAGTGGAATTTGGAAGATGGGAATAAGGATACAGCTGAAGAATATAAACACAGACTTGATGCCTGTGTCATCGTGCAGAGATTTGCTAAGGAAACAGTAATGGAGAAACATCGAAATTCTAATCATCCCCTCCAGTCCACACAGTGTAATCACACTCCCTTCCCACCCTAGTTCATGACATAAGATGCTGAATTTTTAATCACTTTAACTACTTCCATTGCAAAGAGGAGGAGGGTGGTGGTGGATAAGGCTATCCACAAATGTGATTGTGTGATATATTTGTTCTTTATGTTTGTTAGGTGGAGGCGTTATTGTCGTTGTTTTTAATAAACATCTCATCTATCATTAACATGGAGGAAGGAAACATTTTTCTTTACACACAAATGCAGAAGAAATAATGAAAATAGCATTCATGTTAATTTTTCTGCTTTGTTTAAATGCTTACCATTTAACAAATATCATTAAGGACATAGCTTTAAAATTGAATTTCTTAAACATTACAGTGAATGGTTTTAATGGTTTGCAAATAGCACCAAGTCAATAGAAATAAAGATGACCTTTTAAAGATATATTTTTTACTTAAATCAGTTATCTTTTGCAGTTGTCCTGAGTTAATTATCCATGAATATAAATATAAGTAAACCTTGGGAACCTAAGGCTAGTTTTTCTGGGGCTGCCAATATGGTCAGAGAAGTTTTATATCCTAATGTACAGATTAGTATATACAGTAATCTTTGCTAAGTATAATATTGAAATAGCTTTGAGATTCTTGTTAAATTTTTAATGTATATTTAACTTTAAATGGGAAAATATTTATATATTTAAATACTTTTATAACTTTCTTACCCATTGATAAAAAGAATATTCTAATGAACTTACTGTTTCTTTGACAACATTTTCAAAGTGTGATATTGGTCATATCCTTGAATAAATATTGTAGCTCCTATTATGCAACATAATTTTCTGTAATTCTAGGTTTAGGTTCCCTAAGGACAGGCACCATGTCTGACCCAGATTTGTATCTTGTACAGTGTCTTACATATAAGAGACTTCCAAAATATGTTTGTCAAATGAAGAAATGAAGACCTTTAATCAGCTTTACTCCAAAGAGACACATTGCTCCTTAGTCCTATGACTCCCTGCTCCAACTCTGCAGGAGAAGGAGGCTTTGTTACTCCATTCAGTTGTGCACACAGGGCTGAAGAGAGACTCTCATCCTTTATAATGCCAAATATTCTTTGTACTTAGTTAGAATGTAGCTAATCATGGATGTGTGATAAATGTCTTCAGAGAGTTCATTTCTAGACAAAGGAAAGGCACTTTGAATTCAGTTCCAAAGATGAGTTATTTCAGGAAACTATGAACCTCCAACAGTGATGGCAAAAGCAACAACGCACAAAATAACTGGGATCTTGGGGGAAGAAAACACTGTAGAGGTGACAACGCTAAATCCTGGAGTGAATATGAGGAATTCTGCCAAACAAAAGCATGGAGATTTCCAAGTGTAGATTCTAATCAACCCTGAAAGTCCTTGTCAGAGCCTGTGGGGGTCTAGAGACTGAAGGTGTTTCCAGAAGGATGAAGCCAGTTGGGCTAGTTGCATGAGAAGGATACTATGGGGAGGCGAGAGGGGAGGCATAGTAAATATTTGTCTAAGGAATAAGAGAAAAAGGCATGTGATTAGAGACAGTGCATCAAAGGGTAAAAAAACAAAACAAAACAAAACTAGTAAAAGTAGGAAGATACTCCCAAATGACAAAATTATTGTCAGAAAAAGTACAGTTCCCCTCCATTGTACTGATGGATCCCCATGGTCTTCCTGAATTGGTGTGGATTCTTCCAAACTGTGACATTGCTAATGTTTCTTCCAAAAGCTCAAATGACTCTTTTTTAATGGGAAATCAGATTTTATTAAACTAAAACAAGTTCTTACCCAGAAGACTTAAAACTTCATTTTGAAATGGATTGTACAACTTACTGCATGATGACAATAGCTGAAATTTTCATTCTATAAGTGTGAGACCATCGTGGTTAGTTTCTAATATAATATGTGATGTATAGGATCACTCTATTAGCTGAATAAAATATTACCAAATGACTCGAAATGAGCTTTTCTTTTCTTCTTCCTTTTTTTCCTAGATAAAAGTAAACAAGTTGTATATTACAATAATTTTCTGTCAAAGAAAAAAATAGTCTCCTTTCTAAGAGAAAATGAAGCCAACTATTTTAAAAATCAAGCTGAGGCTACAGCCTTCAAACTATCTGTTTTATTTCTTTGTAGACTTTAAACGATTTTAGATTTTCAAACTCAGTAAAATCTATTCAGCTAATTTGTATAGAGTGCCTATCACATACTGTGTGCTGTGCTGGGTGCTGGAGATGCAGCAATGAATACATAGATAAAAGTCCCTGTCCTCATGTGGCTTCCAGTCCACTGGGGGAAGATGGACAATACAAAATAAGTTACATATTTTAGCTACACATGGTGAATATGTATAAAGGATGATAAGGATTGATGGGGGTGGGGGTCGGTTGAAGTATTAAGTAGAAGATCAAATAAGACCTGAATAAGAAGATGACATTTTCAGACAAGGCCTGAGGGAGGTTAGGGACCAAGCTAGCATGCAAACAAGACCAAATGCCCCTAGAGCATGCCCACAAGCCATGCTGGAGCATGTCCGGATAGGTTGAAGACTGAGGACTCAACTGGGGAATTTGGACAACAGCCTAGTTGGAGTGTATTCAAGAGAAAATAGGAGAGGGATTGGACATAGTGAGTATAGATAATACATGTAAAAGTGACTTTGCTGTAATGGAGAACAGAGAAATGGGGCTTTAGCCAGAGGATAGATTGGTATCAACTGATGTCTAGAGATTATTTTTCCTTTTTTTTTTTTTTTTTACCATGGGAGAAACAGCATCTGGGGATGGGGTAGTAATGTGCTAATGAGAATAATTATAGTAGAGAGGAAAAACTTAATGAAGGGGAGAAGGGTGGTTTGCTGCTGGGGTGATAATCTTTGCGTAGATAAGAGGGGGTCTAGTGCCTAAGTAGAGGGGATTGGTCTTGGATAGAAATACGGACTGTTTCCACAGAAACAGGAGAGAAAGCAGAGGATGTGGACCCAGATGCAAGTGGGTGGGTAGATGTGGTGGGAAGCTATGAAGTACAATATGAATGAGCAGGCAGACCTGCAATGGCATGGGTTAAGAAAGAGTAAAATTAATTATTTAACATTCTCAGGATACTTAACCCAACAAAGGATGCTGTGACATGCAGTGATAATGAAATAATTGATATTTCTTAACTAAATCAGTGCTTTTTAGGGCAAGGATAAGGCATATGTCTATATGTGATTATAAAAGTAAGTATGTGTTTAATCCTTAAAGACTGTTAGAATAACTGGAACTTACCTCCCCACCACCAAATTTTTCATGGGCTAACTATTTTGTCGTTAGACACAATATCAGAGGAAGGTAGATGGTTGAGTACTTATTCAGGCCCCGGAGAAGACCGTTGAATTTGGATCACCACATACCAAGCCAAATTTAAATAAAATATTTTAGAACACTGTCTTGTGTTCTGATTAAATTATTAATTTGTAGTCTAAATTTGAAGGAGTATCTGTAGTGATTTAAGCTATAGGTGCATACAAAATAAAAGGGGAAAACATACTAACAATGATAAGCAGCAAAGCAATTGTATTAAACCTCAGATGAGAAGGCACTGTTTCTAACTTTATTATGTGTATTAGTCTGCTAGGGTGGCAATAACAAACTACCACAGACTAGGTGGCTTAAACAACAGATTAATTAATTTATTTCTTACAGTTCTGGAGGCTGGAAGTCCCAGATCAACATGTTGGCAGGTTTGGCAGGTTGGATTTCTGGTGAGGCCTCTCTCCTTGCTTGCAGATGACTGGCTACCTTCTCATTGTGTCCTCACATGGCCTTTTCTCTGTGGGACGGCTCTGCATCTTCTTATAAGGACACCAGTCCTGTTGGATTAGGGCCACACCCTTGTGATCTATTTAACCTATTTAAAGACCCTGTCTCCAAATACAGTCACACTGGGGTTTAAGGCTTCAACATACAAATTGAAAAGTTATGACATTATGTGTCCTGAGTCTATAACATTATGTTAAATGTTTACTAGAGAGATATGAGTTAATAGAATCTCATAGGCATTCCCCCTGTTTGGGATGCTGGGCTTCTGGCCTCTTGGAAGCTGTTGATTCCCTTCTCAATGCAATGTTCTCAAAGTACACCAGGAGGTAGGAACTTTATGAGCATATTTGGACTAATCCATCAGACAGCTATGTTCCCATGACAGAAAAAGGGAGATGGAGGAAGATAATGCCATCACAGAAACAATGTCATCTTTTGTTGGCAGGTCATTGGATAGGGTTCCAATTCCCTAACCTGACATCCTCCATAGCCTATCCCCTTCTACTTTAGCCTCTTCATCCAAATGCCCCCAAAACTCCAGCCACCATTCTCTGAACATGCCACATCCTTTCATAACTCTGGGCCTCTGAACAAAATGAGGTACTCTGCCTATGCCTATAAAGATACCCATCTGCTTCTTTACCTGACAAAGTCATAGCCATACTCCCAGATCTGGCTCAAATGCCACCTCTATCAAGCCTTTGCTGCCTACTTCTCACCTTCAGGCAATTAGTTGTTTTATTTCCCATCTTCCCCCACAATCATTTCACTTGGCACACTTGTAGGTATCTGTTGGCATGGCTCTTTCCTCCACTACACTGCAATCCCTTGAGAAAAGGGGCTATGTTTTGTTATTCTTTGTACCCACAGTCCCTGGTGCAGTTCCTGACACATGATAAAGGCTCAGTGAATATATGAGTAATAAATTATTTACTGAGCCCCTATCATGTTCCAGATACTGCCAAGGTGCTGGGAATACAAAATGGCTGAGGAGAGAGACGGACAGTGTCCCTGTATGGAGCTTAGAGTCTGGAGGCAGAGACAGAAAAGTGTAAGCCAGCAAATGTAAGAATTTTAAGTTGTGATATGTGCTGTGAAGGAACTGAACACTTCCGAAATGGAGAAAGATAGAGTGGATCTACCTTTGATAGGGTGGTGAGGGAAGGCCTCTCTGAGAAGTAACATGTCAGCTGAGAGCTAAAGGATGAGAAGATGTTAGCAAGAGAATGTTCCAGAGAAAGGGAACAGTATATGCAAAGGTCCTGAGACAGGAAAGAGCTGTTTAAAGAACTGGGAGAAGGCAAGCATGACGGTGCATAGTGATCAAGAGGGAGACAAGTAGGAGAGGAGGTCTGAGACAGGCAGGAACCAAATCTAATGAGCCATGGAAGAAGTTTGTGTTTTAGATCTGAATGCAGTATGAAACCAGCTCAGTTTTATAGAGACCACTCTGGTACTGTAAGGGAAGAGATTAGAGGGACAAGAATAGGTGAGGGGAGATACATATTAGAAGATAATTGCTGTACTACAGGGGAGAGATGATGAAGGCTTGGACCAGTCTGGCAGCAGTGCAGACTGTGAAGACAGACTGGAGAGACATTTTGAAAGAGGAATCAACAGAATTTAGGGAGTAACTGGCTGTGGAAAATGAAGAAGAGGAGTCATGGAAGACTCTCAAGTTTCTGACCTAAGCAACAGATGGTGACATTTATTTAACGGGAAAGTCCTAAGAACAAAGTTTCGGGGCACACGATAAGGATGAGAATGGAGAGTGTTTTAAACAGTGTTTAAACAGTGTTTTAAAGTAAATTCAATTAGCAATGTCAGGTGATTGATTGGGTAGGTAGTTATGGCACTCAGAGAAGAGAATAGGAGGCCATTACTACGTAGATGGCATTGAAAACCATGGAAGAGATTATAAAAGAAAAGAGATCCAGAATTAAGCCCTGAAATAACAACAACCAGTGATCCCAGATGCAATTCAAAAAGATCAATGAACTATCTATAAAATAGATTTGGGGATGGTGGAGAAAGAGGGAGGGAGAGTGTTTGAGAATCCATTGCATTAGGTCAGCTAAGGTGTAATACAGGCCTAGATTAGAATAAGTGAGAACTGATTCTTTTTCTCTTCTCATCATACACCATCTCCCATGGCATTCTCATTTCCTCTCCTAATGTCAACCATAGCCTCTGGGTTTATATTTCAGTCTTAATATTTCCACTTGCTTGCTGAACATCTCATTTGGGGAATCACACCAGTACGTCAAACCAAAAGACTCAATTCCAGCTCATTTGTTCCATTCACCTGTACTGCTGTTTTTATATTCCTACTCCCATTGACGGCACCTACCAGAAAGTGAGAGGTGGATCTGTCACTGAGTCTGTTCCCTCTTGTTCCTTTTTATTTTCCTTAATAGGTTGCTAAATCCCATTGATTACAATCAATCCCATTGATTGATTAGTAGGATCAGTAATACTATTTAATGTCTTAGTTTCCATTTGTAAAATGTAGTCACTTTTAAAAGTATCCACAATTGTCATAGATGCTAAGAAATGAAATTCTTTTAATCAAAGATTCAGTGTTACTATTTTTTTAAGAACTATAGTTTCTTCAAATATTTTTCTTAAAAATTTACCTTTGGACTAAGATACTGTATGAGAAAAAGTTAAGACAGTTTGCAGAGAGATTTAGACTGGCAAAGTCATTCAACCTTAGCAGAAGAAGCAACTTTGGTTCTATTTTTATCATCACGTTTAGGAATGAATCACTGAAAGCAGAGATAGAAATAGAGATGGATAAGAAAAGACCTGGGCCATCTAATTCATCTCCTTGTTAGTACAGGGAAGTTTCCTATGTCAAATGCCTTTGAGATATTGTGCAATAAAAGTCTTAGATTAACAACATTTCAATCACTTTTGTAAGGTGGCTAATTATTTTTCAAGTTGCTCTTAGCATTGTTCTCTGAGCTCCTTTCCATGTATCCCTGTCATGAGAGGTGTTTCCCTCTGTGCACAGAAATGGCCTAGGATCTCAAAGGGATGAACTTCAATTATTCTTCTATAGTAGTGATTAGTCTGTATTAAGTTGGCCTCCCTCTTGATGATGCTTTTTGTGACCAGTGGCACACATTTGTGAAATCTTTACCCAGAACAAGCAGTGGTCTAATTTGCTACCTTAGGGTGGTTAAAAATTAATGGGAACCTGTAGGGATCAGACATGCCCCTTGGCATCTGATGGTGTAGATTCAATATTTTAATGGGGTTACCAATAGAATACTTTGTGTGGGATGTCCTCCTCAGTATCCCTATAGTGTTGAGGAGGGGAGGGGTGTGGGGGGGTAGCATTTGGAAAGATTGTTTTTAGGTTCTTTTTTAAAATTATTATTACTGTTATTTTACTTAAGTAGAGTTGATTTACCATGTTGTGGCAATCTCTGCTGTACAGCAAAGTGACTAAGTTATACACACACAGACGTTCTTTTTTTATATTCTTTTCTATTATGGTTCAGGATATTGAATATAGTTCCCTGTGCTATACAGTAGGACCTTGTTGTTTATCAATTCTAAATGTAATAGTTTGCATCTACTAACTCCAAACTCCCAGTCCATCCCTCTCCCTCCCCCTCCCCCCCCCTTGGCAACCACAAGTCTGTTCTCTATGTCTATGAGTCTGTTTCCGTTTTGTAGATAGGTTCATTGTGCCATATTTTAGTGATATCATATGGTATTTCTATTTCTCTTTCTGACTTACTTCACTTAGTATGATAATCTCTAGTTGCATTAAATTCTTTGACTATTGTTCAGTATCTCTCAGTTATCTCCTATTTAGTTACCTAAGAATATTGTATGCTCTTTTGAAAGATATATTCTCTTGTTTTTTTCTAATCATTGACTCCCTCTATTCAGTTTCATGTACCTCCCCCCAACCGTTAAAAAATATTCTTAGGTCTGTAGGTATCATTTCTCCAAATTCTATGATATCTGCAAACCTCTGAGTTGGCACTCTTCTGTGTTGCCATTAATATGCTCCATACCTTCTCTTTCACTATCTATTAATAAATATGCCGAATAACACTTAATCTAGTATTTCCTTTGTGCTTTTCCATCAGCCATACCCCTCTTCCCATACTGAATATACTCCATGTAACATTATCCTTTGTTTATACTGTTTGACGTAATTCTGAATCCAGTTGAGTCTATTCTTATTCAAGCCAATTAGTTTGGGCAAGAAGAGTTTACATGAACCAATACATAGATTGCAGTTCTTCATTGATTTCTGAAACTTCAGTTATATGAGTATAGTAATTTTAGCATTTTTAAAGTTCTTCCTCAGTATCTAGAACATTCATAATTAACTGCTTGTGGAAAACAACAAAATATGAACTCTAGAGTGGTTTGAGATCTTCCATTTCATAAGCTATCCGTTTCCTTTACAGAGTCCTGATTTGCCCTTTTAAGCAGCTGCTACTTTGCAACACTCTCTCTTTTTCTCCATGGTTGAGTCTATAAAACCAGAGACCAGGCAAAAGGCCTTGGTTGGCACTGGACACAAAGAGTAGGAGGTCATACCTGACTTTGCTTTTCCTACATGTTGTAGAATTCTGGCAACTACCCAACAGCTGACCCAGATCTGTTTTTTTGTAGGAGAATATATAATTAAATTATAAAGAAGTAGAAGTGTTAAGGCTATTGAGAAATGTTAACGGACGTGTTGGATTTAGTGAAGCGTGCCAAAAGAAAATAAGAGCTCCTTTGGTCCACAGTGCACATAACTCATCATTGCCCTTTCCCTTCACCATAGGCAAGCATGCCACCAAGAAGACTTCATTCCCCGTCTCATCTGGTGTTCTAGGGAACTCTAAAGCCACAGGGATCACAACAGCTGCAATAAATAAAGCATCTATTCAATACATTTCCATGCCAAATATTATTCAGCATTCTTTTGGCCTTGGTTTGATAGAAAACAGCATGGTGAACTTACTACCTCTCCCTGTACTACAGTGAGCCCCAAGTATCTATGAAAGATTTAACAATTCAAGCCTGCGTGTAAGCAAAATCACTGTTCTCTCTATTTTAACATTATTAAGACAAAATACAGAGAACCAAAAAAAAATGTAATACAGGAAGTCCGTTGTCACTATTGGAAAGGTATTGAATTAATACTAGGCTTTTTTATTCTCCTCGGGGAAGATAATGAGAAGCATTCAGAGTATGTGTCCATGCAAATGTATGGGTCGGAGGGGGAATCTTTAAAAAAATAAATGTTACATATGTGGCAATACGAGGAAGAATATTATTAAGGAATTTCACAGAATTTTTATGTAAAGTCTCATCATACAGTATTATGATCTCAGGGATATTTTGTGATATTTACTGAGTCTTCTGAGAATTCATTTATTCAGGTCATATTTTAAGGAGGAACTTATAAGATTCAAATCTAAAATATAATTCTGTAATATGCCCAGCTGATCCCATTAAATCCAACCTGAAAAGGAGCAGTATAATGATGTGAACAATTCCCATTCTTTGAGTTGTTACACCTCACTTGAAATGCATTCCTTCTGGATTAAAACAGCAATTCCTCTTTTTTTCTCTCTCCAGGCTGAGGTTCAACTATGCTACCTGGAAGCACAAAGAGATGCTGTTGAGCAGATGTCCCTCAAGCTGTACAGCGAGCAGTATACCAGCAGCAGCAAGAGGAAAGAAGAGTTTGCTGATATGTCAAAAGTTCATTCAGTAGGAGGCAATGGGTAGGGAACTATTCTTTTTGTTGTTTTACTCTCACTAATCTCTACTTTTTCAGTGATGTTCCACTGGTAGGTGTTAGGCAGGCATTTCGTCCCTAGCTAAGAAGAGAAGCGCAATAGACGAGGCATTTATGTTCTTTTCCATTCATTTCAGAATTGAAGACTGTGGATTTTATCAGTGTGTCATCTCAACCAGAACTTCCTAACTTTGTTATTATTGTTTTCAAAACAGCCTTGTGATTTTATGAGTATTTCTGTCACTACACTGTGCCTGTAAGTTTTTTCAGTGTATTTCCCCCTCTTTAAACTTCACCGTTTATTTTAAAGTCTATAGAAGCAACTTCTAAATACCAGAACCTCACTGGAAACTTGGTAGAACATAATTTTTCTGAAAAATATAGATATTTAATAATTGTTTAGGGACTATGAGCTAACCAGTTTGTCACATAAAGTCAACTGGAATAATGGACTAGCGCTTATTGTCTATGGTATGTGAAAAGACCCAGCAACTTCAATGACCCACCAACAATTTCATTCAGCCTGAGACTAATGGACTAATGGCTGTCTTTATATTGTACTAACTACCCATGCTATTGAATAGTTAAGTCATGCATTCAAATATTTCCAAATTACTTTAAAGTTATGCGAACATTGTGTGTGTGTATATATAAATATGTATGTATATATAATACATGTATAGAATTTTTAAAAAACGTATATTTAAAAAATTTTTTTCTGGCTCAATTTAAATATTTAGTAGGTGATTATTAAAGAGTAAAAGAGTATAATGAAATTTAATTATTTCATAGTTTTAATGACTTGATAATAATTATACTCATAAAAATGGAAACAGTAACCTATTTCGCTTTTATACTTGAGCCAGACAACACGGCAGAGAAACTGTTCCCCCAAGTTCTATTAGAGGTTAATAGCACAGTATAAATCTATGGGGTGTAACTCTAACCAAAATATTCCTTGAAAAGGCAGGAGGAAAGAAGTAAGTGCTTATGGTTCTGACGTGACTTAAAATCCAACTTCAAATTTGGGGGATAAATTAAGAACACAGGTTACAAATTCTGTCTTGTGATATAACCCAAGGTCTAAGAATGCAAGAAAAGAATCAGAGTCATAATTCTTTTTTAGGAAATGGGAGAGGACTTTTGCAATTTTAAAATTTACCTATCTATATAATTTGTTGCTCTATTAAGATATTTTTTATACATAGACATGTTATACATATATTTGATTCGTCTTATACGATTCAGAAGACATTTATTCACAAGAGGACAAGCATAGCAGCAAATAAGAAAGAAAAGGTTAAATCTTGGAGCATGAACAATAAGCTGTTTTGAGGCCTTAACGTGCTTTAATTTTTCTAAATGCCTAAATAGTCTCTGGTGTACCCACAACCACAAACTTCAGGTCACATTTTCACGTTTTCTAAAAGCGCTGGGGGTTGAGCAGGCACCATGTGCTTCTGACCTCGGATTCCAAGGGCCCAACCTGAGTACTTACTCTGGGCTCCACAAATCATAAATCTGCCCTGGAAATTGCTTAGTTAACAACAAGCATTGTTCTGTAAAGTGGGAGTACGTGAACTTGCCTGATATCCTTTGTTTATGCTCCTTAGGGTGCTGAAGGCTGTGCATTGTGCAGAAATTTAACAGTATGCTAAAGAAAAGGCAGCTATTTAATACTAAGGACAAAAAGCATATACTCCTTTCTATTTTCTGTATATATACAGAAAACCATTGTTTGAGAAATGTATGTGGGTGAGGTTATCTGGGGTGTCCTGCCCCTAAGACTCTTTGCTCCCACAGTTGAATCCTTAATTCTGAAGCCTTAAGAACACAGCCTTGTAAAATTATCTGCTCCAATGATACATAAACTTCATTAACTGTTCACTTTGTTACATAGAATGAGCATTGTTTCTGATAAGCAATTGTGGGAATAGTGTGGGCTTTCTAGGGTCTTCATTCCATATGTAGATAGATATCCAATCTACTAAAGAGAACATTAAGTTAGTGATACAATTTGTATATTTTCATTTCCTCCCCATGCCTACATGCATGTGAAGGAGAGTATGTAGTTGAAAAATGTAAAAGATTACTCCAGGGAAGACTCAGCTGCTAGACTGAATGGAGATCTTAAATTTCTAAGAATTTTGCATAACCAAAGTATTGTTTAGAAATGAGTTTATAACCTTTCTGGCTTGACGAAAAGGTGTGTGTCAAGGTGATTTAACACAGCTTATATACAGCTGTGAAATGTGTGTTTAGCAGTCTTGAATATGTGCGGTGGGAAGATTTCCCCAAAAGTATGTGAACCTGTGTGAGCTGTAGTAACAGAGTGTGCCCCTCTGTGGGAGACTCTGGGCACTGGCTCCTGCATCACAAAGTGGGAAACCATGACTTCCTGTAGGGACATAACAAATGCGTGAATCACTGGTGATTCTCAGTGGGAGCAGGTTGTTACTTTTGATTCCGGCTGATTTAAATGAAAGCTTATAGATTGTTTTGTTTCTTTCATCCAGTCAATATCCACTGAAGACCTACTAAGTGCATGGCATGATGTTCTGAGGAGAGTTTGTCCAGAACACTTATAATTTGTGTACTTTGTAACGTATAACCATCTCTTTTTGTAACACCTCTTTCTATCAAGGAGTTATCTGATTTCAATTTTGTAAATGAATTTCAAAATCTTGTTTAATTCATTAAGTAGCATCCGTGTCAAGACTTAGTGTAGATTAAAAACCATGTCTTTTGTTCAGCTTATAAATGATAGAACTGGGAGGCAGAAAGGCGGGGTGACTGGCTTGTCCAGCACCTCAACTCAGAGTCCTGGGTCACGATGCAGTGGACAACCCATAAAGTCACACTTTGCCCTCCCTCTGAGAATTTCATTCAGACCCTTGATAAACATTTTTCCCCCAAAACACATGTTATGCATATTCCGTACTGTATAAAATTTAAATTATGATATCTTCCTACTATGGAAAAATGGAAGAGTCTTAAGGCAATTTCATTAAAGCCACAAGGAAGTTTGGGCAAAAACATTGCAAAGCAGGCGGTAAGTGAAAACAAAATTGACTTCATTCATTAATTTGATGAATATTATTAAATACCTCCTATATGAAGTGCAGAGATGAAATGGTCCCTGCCCTTGAGGGACTCACAGTTTGGTAGGAGGAGCCAGTTCTGTAAACAACATGTAGTAAAGGATCACAAGTGCTGAGTTAGAAATCTGCTTGGAGTCAGGATCAGGGCTCAAGGAAGGCGAAGCTCAGTGCTGACTGTGGTAGGGGGAGCTGGAGCAGGTCAGGAAAGACAGCAGAAAGAGAGGACTCTGGAGATGATTTTCGAAAGACGCCTAGGTCAGAGGAAGAGTTTTCCAATTTAATCTGAACAAACATTTCTTGAGCACTTACAAAGATAGACCGTAGTCCCTACCTTCATGAAACAGTCTAGCAAGAGAGTGCAGCATTAAGCCAGTATTTGCCTGTGCAATGAGGAAGAAGGGGAAGCAGAGGGTGCCAGGGAAGCTCAGAGCAAACAATGTGGACTCCATGAGGCAGGGTTGTGCCTGTCATGTTCACCACACTCAGCCCTGCACCCTGGAATGTGCTAGGTGCTCGGTGAACGCATTGATGCATAAATGAATAACTAAAACGGATCTGGGGGTCTGAGAAAGGGAGCAAAGGTCTGGAATCATTAGACTACCTGCTGTTCCATATGACTGGAGAGGAGGGTAGAAAGTTGGAGGGGGGTGGTGAAAAATAAGGCTTAGGAAGAAAGTGAAGTCCAGATCCTAGAGTTAATCACTGAGTTTATGGTTCTTAACCAGGATAGTCCATCAGAATTACCTATGCAGCTTTTAAGCCAAAAAATGCCTGCCTGTCTCACCTCCCTAAAAATTCTGACTCAGTAGGCAGGAGTGGCCCAAGATGTATTTGATGCCCTCTTCCAGTTGAGAACCATTGCCCTAGTGGTTTTCAAAGTGTGGTCTCTGGACCAACAGCATTAGTGTCTCCTGGGAATTTGATAGACATGCAAATTCTGGGTCCCACTCCACATGTACAAAATTGGAAAGTCTGGGGGTGGAGACCAGTAATGGAAAAAATAGAGACTGAATTGGAGGCTAAAGGCAGAAAGGGTCGATAAACCTTGGATGAGGGGAATGAGGGAGAAAAAAGAACCACTCTGATGCTCCAGTTGCTGGCTCAAGGGGGAGAAGGAAACTAGGAGGATTTGGATTCAAATGATTTTCGTGTCATTCAACAGTTAATAACTCTTGAGCAACTAGGAAGTGCAGACTCTACTAGGCACTGGGGATGTAGAGACAGTGGGACCCAAAGGGTGGCAGGGGCATGTCAGTCAGGAACGCCTGCTAGGAGAAGTGTCATGGAGCATGGCCCGGGTCAGAAGTGACAGCCAGAGTGTCTCCCACAAAGGAGACAGTGTGTACACACAGCTGGAACCAGCCAAGGATCCCAGCAAGACCAGACTGGCAATTTTCAAACAGTATTCTGTCAGGAGTTGGGAGAATACGTTGCCATGGGCAATACTAGACAGTGATCCGTTAAGAGGCTATTCCAGTTATCCACGTGAGAAATAGTTAGGGCCTGAGCTAATAAGACAGCAGGAATGGAAACTGAAAGAAGGAAGTTGAAGACAGGCCCTGGTCACTGAGTGGATGGGGGGCATTTAAGACAGCTCCTCCCCTGCAGGGGAGGAGCCGGGGGGCGGGGAGAAGCTGAGTGTTTGGGACATAGTCCTTTTTATGATCTGCGTAACATCTAAGTAGAAATGCCCAGGAAGCAGGTCTGGAGCTCAGGAATGTCTTGGGCTCCTCAACCATCAACACGGACAGTATGGTAACTATGAGGTGGTAGAGGCTGAAAGAGCTAGGAGCTTACCTTGTGGTAGTCTATCCCATAAAATCTACCCCAGGTAGACATAACAGTATCTCTAAGAACGCTCGTTTTAAAAGATATGGCTAATAGGAACGTTTTTCTTTCAGTTAGACTCTTTGAGGCTCTATTATAGAAGTCTTCTAAAATAAAAACTACACCGTTGAAAATTCCATGTGATATCTTGATTAGCAGGAATTGAGGACTACAGTTGACTATTATTTTCTGTCTTAAAGCTTCAGGCAACATGTCCTGATCCTAGATATTAGAATGCATTAGGTCTGCTCTGATTGCTTCCAAATGCACAATAAAATTTATTTTTAGGGATAGTCATACATTCACTCTAGTCTAATTTCTTAAAGGAGGAGAGAGAGCATACATGATTAAAAATTAAAGATTGGAATTCAAGTTGGCACTGTGCTACTTTTTAGCTGTGTGACCTTGATTGGGACACTTAACCTCCTCAATATGCAATATCTCAGTCTGTAAAATAGTAATATTTTATTATTCCTATTATTATTGTTATTTTATTATTCCTATTATTAAGTAGGCTGATTATTATCCCAGTCTACTTCCCATGCTTTTTGCAGCATAGAACTACAATAATCAATAAGAAAATGTCTAAAATACCTGGAATGTAATAGCTATGTGAAAAATTAGTTAATGAAATATGCATCAGAGCAACTACTATGTTGCAGGGAGTTGTATGAGGTGCTAGGAATGGAAAAAATACATATGACTTAATCTCTACTGTCTAGTGAGGGAGAAAGACAGAGACACTCAGATACAACCTTATGAAATGATGGTCAAAATTCCAGATAGACAGTATTATGGGGAGACTTAGGAAGCTTGCCTAATCCAGCCTGGCTAGAAGGAGTCAGGGAGGTTTATGGGAGGAGGGAACATCTGAGCTGTCTTAAAAGATGCATAGATACTAGCCATTAGGAAAAGGTTGGGTAGAATGAGGGTGAGGATTTCAGGTGTGTATGTAGGGGTGTGTGTGTGTGTGTGTGTGTGTGTTTGTGTGCATGCATGTGTGAGTGTGCATGCACGCACATATTAAGGGTTACCATAAATAATAATTTGAAGCAGAAGGGCATGGAGATGTTTCCTGACTCTGCTTACTGGGAACAGGAGGGAATCCCAAGGGAGCTCTTAGAGACTTCTGTTCTTGTGGTAAAGTTCTAGAAGATACCTCAGTCTCAGTCATATGCCAGGCTTCCCCTGGTTGTAGGGGAATTTGGGCAATGTCTACAGATGGATATGTAGTTAAGGTTTATGCTCTGTGTGTAAGAATACAGGAGTATTCACCCTGTAAGGTTTTAGCATAAATTTTACTTCCAAATACAAACAATATATATAGGTTATTTCCAAGCACAACAGGCTGAACTCAGTGAACTTTAATTAGACAAAAGGCTAAACGTTCAGCAGGAAAGATGAGTCCATTTTCCTTTAGGAAGAGCAGTATCCCTGGATCAGTGTGAAAACATACACAGATATATATATATATATACATACACCATATATAAAAAACACTCCCAAAGAGGAATGATATTGACAGATGAAAACAAATATATCACTATTTAAAACATTGCTTGATTAAAGATCAAATTTGACTCTAAATTAATTATGCAATAAGATACACTGAATGACTGTAACTACCTGAGAAGCGATATAATCACCCCTGGATTTCACTGCAGCAGGGTGAACTTTCTAGTTTTCTGTTGAGCAAAAGGCCAAAAATATCTCTGTGCAGTGGGATGAACATTCATGCTCACTCATATTCTCTCTCTCTCACACACGCACACACAAAGACACACACACACACAAAATGACAATTTGGAATTTCTGCTCAATGGGTGTTTTTGGAACATTGCTACATAAAATGTTTTCTTTTTGGTACACACCAGCCATAAAATGAAGTACTATCTCTTACGTGTGCCAATGTTGAGAACACTTTTGCAGATATATCACTAGACAGCCCAAAGAGACCTTATGTCCACCCTGCATTCCTATTTTCTTCCCCTGATTCTTCCCCTGTCTTAAACTAATGAACAGCTGCTCAGTGTTCAGTTCCGGTTCTTTTTGCACCTTCTCTTGTGCTGTGGTATTATTGAACAGTAAGATCTCAACACAGCCTGTAGTCAAAGGAGCCAAAAGGGCCTGACTACCTTCTGAAAAACTGATATTCTAGGTACTATGTGATTATTAAAATAGGTCTTTCTGGGCTGAAAAAAGAATCTCACCAGTATAAATGTATTCATTTGGGATCATGATATTATATCCTTCTAATGTGCAAATATATTAAACTAATTTTAGACCTAGACAGTCTTCCACTTCAGTAATCTAATGCCATCCATGCCAGGAGCCAACAAAGGGTAAACCAGAGAGGTAGTGGCATAATTTCTGGGGAAGTAGTATTTCAAAGTTAACAAAGTTAACGGTAAAGTCAACAATTATATATATATATCCTTTCCATCTTAATAATGTTCAAACAATTTCTGTACTGCTTTGGAGAGTTTATGGGGTCTGTTGAAGAAGGAGAGAGGTATGAGGGAACCTAAGACAAATCTAATCTACCTCATTTTAATGTGCAGAGCTTAATTATTTTCTTCAAAATTTATTCCTTTATGCATTCCCCCACGTCTTTCACAAAGGATTTAAGTCAACTTACAAAAATATTTACAATAAAATAGAATAAATATTTGACTGAAGTAAGTTAAGCAAAAGTAAAATATGTGTAAGAAAACAAACAAATGCATATTCTATGCATGTCCTCAAGAAGGGCAATGATTTGGCTCTAAGCTTTCCACATCCAAAGAAAAGAGTGAAATCTCATCCATCAGAAAATTCATAGTGTCCTAAGATTAAAAATAATATATAAAGCTGGGGAAACACAGCTGCTTATGCCATTGAGTCCTGAGAGGAATTTCTCCTGTAGTTCTTCAAGGAGAAGATAGGCATCTGTGAGACTACATCCCTATAAGAGAAAACAAATTCCCAAGGCAGTTTTTTGATGTAGGCTGCAGAAGTGATGGCAAAGCACAATTCACTAAGAGCCGTTCTACAAGTAACCAGAACCCTGTAGTCTGAGCATAGCACTCTGTGGCCAGGGTCAGCCTTGATGGAGGAGATAGACAAAGTCACTTTGGGAGAGGTCTCCATATTAAGTCTGCCACCAGGTTTTTGTTAGGGATTGGGTGGCCGAGAGTTATTTCTAGGTTATTTACCTCCTACCCTAACCCTGAGGGTAAATATTCTCTGTTGCTTATTAAATCTTTGAAAAACAGGGAGGCCTAGGGTGGAGTAGACCTTTTACCAAAGGCTGAGCTGCCCAGTGCTCACCAGTGTGCCAGTACCAAGTCTGGATCCAGCCCCCTCTAACACGCAGACAATGACATAGGAAGGTTTGTATCTTTTTTTTTTTTTTTTAAACAACATCATCTCTTGCTTTGTCTTTGGACGTATGGGTTCTCCCATTTGTGTTAGAATCACTACTGATTCTAAATTCTTCAGAATGTTTTCAAGCTTTTTGGCTAGAACTTAGTCCAGTGTATTATCTGAAAATTTAGAGAAAGATTTGACTTCCTGACAGCCTAACAGAATCCTCTAAATACGTCTAGAAATTTACATTAGTATTTCTAATTTTATGGCTAATCCTGGAGGTTAGAATTTTTTTGCTTTATGGCTTTTATTTTAATAGCAAGTGTTTATGGACAGACTGTCCATGAGACCATGAGAAAGTGGGGCCAGTCATTAACAAATCTGTAGGGTTGATCTTATTTTTCTTAGACATTTTCATATGTACATGGGTATATATGAGAATTGAGAAAATTACTGCTGGAAAGAACTCCATATTCCTTTTTATTTATTAATGGCAAAGGCAAGCTGCTTTTCTCATGAGGAAGTGGCTCATGAATTTTCATTCAAAATAGTAAATTAGTGTCCACACTTTAATATGTTTAGAGTGGAAAGGGATTCTACATGCAACTGTGCATATCAGATTTCATGTCTGGAAAGCTAAATTTTATTCTTTAATGATATTATGATTGGGCTAGGTGCCACTCTTGTATCTCCCTTCTGTGCTTATGTGACACATGGAATAGAGGATGATGGGAAATTCTAATCTATTATTAGTATTTTACTTCAGTAATATTCTTAAATTATTTTTTACAAGATTTTGTTACCATTACCTTTAGTGTCATTTTTGAAAACCAGAGGCAAACTTCCTTGAGCAAATAAAGTGAACAGTGAACACATAATGAATATTTGGGGAAGGAATCAATATGCTAAAGAAGCTAGGAAAATTGGATCATTTAACAGAAGTTCCAACATAGACAAGCTGGTATCTCAGGAACCTGTCTTGTGTTTTTGGATGTGTTGGTGTGAAATGAACCATTAAGTTTACAAAAGATGGATTCTTAAATGCTCCAAAATATGTATTACTCAGCCTTAGGTAGGAAAACTTCCAGGGCTTTTTAGTATTATTTTTTCTTCAACTAATAGTTGCTCTATTTTGATGATTTCTTCATTTGGTGTCTGGTTTAATCAAAATTCCTTAGTGGACCAAGCTGGAACCTCATATATTCACACACACCTCCCATTGATTTCACTTGGGTGAAACTTTATCTTTTAAGCAAAGTTTAAGTTGAAATGTTGAGTTAATGATGCTCACTTTAAATACCAAAGGCTGAATGCATTTATGTATTCAAACACTTAGCTGGTCAAACATAACTCCCACCAGGGTTTAGAGGAAGGATCATTTCTTAGACTGTGCCAGCCTCACAAATAATACATTGCTATCCAATCTGCAGAAAAAATGATACTGAACAGGCTTGTTAGTATTTTATTTCTATGGTGAAAGGCCCTGGAATCTTTTTTTAACCTTAAAAAGAGAGAAAATGGTGGACAAGATGTTGGGAAATACTTTTAGCAATTACCATAGTAGTTAGCCCAAATTTAGAAATAAACTCTAAAGAAAAAATTGCACATTTATTTTTCCATAGCCTTTTCTCTGTCTCTATTAGAATTTCTGACCATGAAATAAACACATAATTCTGTATTTGTCTAACAAAATCTGACTTTGATTTAGAAGACTTTCTCCTCATACCATGATGAAACTTTTAAAGCTCCGAAACTGGTTATATCATACCTACAATAGAATGTCCAACTCTTTAGTTGTGAACCCTTCAGGTATATGGCAATTTAAAGGAAAAATATCCGGAAGAATAGCAGTTTGGTCATGTGTTTGATTTATAACATCTTCTTAGAGTATTATACAAGTCTGCCTCGTAACATTTTCATAGAGAGTATAACATATTCATAGAGTACTGAAAAGGTGTGCTTTGAGACCTTTTAACATCTAGGAGATTATATATTTGAGTGAATGAGTTGACATGAACCCAAGCACATTTACAAAGAAAATTTTATAAGGAATATCCCTCCAAAAGAGTAATTCCTGTACTTGTAGCCTTTATAAGATTCTGAACTACTTGCCACAATTTGTCACCTCTCTCTCCCTTTTAAAAAGAGGGCGTTTGTCACGAGGACTTCAAAAAAAAGTACCTGGTTCTGAATTCAGTTGATTGAATCAGCATATTCTTCAAAGGGATGTAGAACTGTTAACTAGTTCTATGCTACCCCTGATAAATTTACTCATCTATGATCTTTTTTGTTTTCCTGTATAGTAGCTGGCATTTTCCCTGGAAAACATCTTTTATAAAATTACTAGTATACAGCACACCTTTGCAGGTAATAAACATAAGAAAGTAAGCTACTTCCTTTACCCAAGGATTTTCCTAATATAATGAGCATGTTAAATTATAGTCATTTCAGAAGGTTTCAAAAAAACCAACAAAGAAATTCTAGTAATTTATTTCTGATTTGCTACAAAGTTATGTATTTGATTTCACTAATTTTGGAAAACTGTCAGGTTTTTTTCTAAGCTGTGAATTAACACATGGCAAAGAATCTGAAATCAGGCACAAATGCTTAAAAAATGTTTTTGTCTTCAGTATTAGGACCTTATGAGAATTTGTTGTTTAGAAAACACTAGCGCCGATTCTACACTTAATGAAACAAACTATAGAACCAAAGCATTTGCCATATTTAACAAACTCAAGCCTAAATATTCTCAGCTAGGATGAAAATAGACTAGACTGGAGGAAGTGTATCTGTGTTAGGTTCATTCACCACTCGCTGGTCTCCAGTGTAGACCATCTGAGAACGAGCCTGAGGTACATTTAACTAGAAGAAATGGCTTTTGTTCTAAGTCCTTTGATAGGGAGAATAATAGGAGAGAACAGCTCAATGGATATAAAGACATGTTAAAGAGCTAGTAAAAAAATTCCATGATTGTGAACATTTTATCATCCCATACGCAGTTTTCATCTATTTAAAATCTACTCATAAATCTCCTTTAATTTTTAATATAGAAGCAGGATGTGAGAGGAATGGGAAGGCAACTCACATTAATTGAGAATATACTGCATATAATCATTTCAAGTAAGCAGATGTACCATTGTACACTGAAGGCAAAATCTCACCTTCAGAATGAATGAAGTCTGTCGATATTGCACTGGTTGGTATTGGCATTTGGGGATGAGATATTATCTCTATTACATACTGCTCTTCTGAAGTCATTCTGGTCCTACTAAAAGTTTTTGGTTTCATTATCTACATTCATTCATCATTTCCCAGGTACTATCCTGGGCATTAGGGATACAAAGATCAATTCATACCTTGCCCTTGAATTGTTTAGTCATAATCAAAGTTTCTTTTTAAATCATACACGTATAGAAAAGAAAACAGGCTTCCTTATTATCTCTTACTGATTGATAATTTATGAGACTTCCTAAATACAAACTTCCCTGGTACAGCAAGGGAAAAAAACTTGGTTTTAAGATCAGAGTTCAGGCTCTTACACAAAATGCTTGTAGCCTCTCCTAACAAATTAACCTTCTCTTTAGGAAACAACTTCTTGGGATAAATGCTGTTTTTCAGATTTCCTATCCCTCTCCCTTCTTTTGTGCAGGATGACATCTGAGCATATAGCAGGCTTACATGACCTTGTGATCCTGGGGTACGGTGAGGCCCCCAGGCTTAATGTGGCCCCTGGGTGCAGGCTGGGTGGGTTCAGTGAAATGGGTCTTGCCCCTGACATTATGAGGTTGCTCCCCACAGAGGGCTGTGGCTGTGCTGTTATCTCTTGGCTTGGTCAGGAGGTATTTCCTGCTGACTAAGCCTCATCTCAGCCTTCACTGGCCCAGCCAACTCCCTGAGGTCTGGCTTCAGAGGCCCCCCTGGCTCTCCTTGCAGTGGGGGTGGGGTGGTCATTGTGTCTCTGTTGCCATGGCAACACCTCTGTCAAGTTCACCAGCTGAACTCCAAGAAACCTCATGGAAGGATGAGAGAAGAGTCTCCTCATGGGGGATGAGAGAACAGGGTAGCAAAGGGAGTCCTGACCACAGCTCTCTGACTACAACATCCCCACTTCAGGTTATTGTGAGGACATTGTTTAAGGCAATCTCCCAGACTTCCTAGCAGGAAACAGAGCTGACATCCTTGTGCTTTTGGCTTTCCCTTCAGGTCTTAGGCCAAGAGAGGGGCGGACACACATTTGAGCACCTGCTCCTCTTACCTTTATTTTGTTCTTAGTCTCCAAATCCGCTGAGATGGAAGGGGTGAGTTTTTTCCTTCCTTTACCCTTTGCTTTTATTATTCCCCTGGATATTATCTCCTGTATGCAAGTATTAGGATCATACTCTCCTAATTTGGGGGATGGCATTCCACCTTTCCCCTGTCTTTACGGTCAAAATGTGGGAGGGTGCGAGGAGAGAAAAACAATGAACATAATTCAGGAGGTATTTCTAAATGACTGCGCCTGTCGTGTGAGCAAATGCTTATTAGTCGTTCCTTATTAGTCACTCATAGAGTGAATAAAGAAAGCCTGATGGTTTATGTGTCCCTGTTGCAGTGGTTTTGGCTTGTTTGTTAGTATTTTGAAATGGGATACTATTTCAGATTTCACACGTATGCTGTAAGTCCTTGCTACTCCAAGTGAGACCCAGGACCAGCAGCGTTGCTAGTTGCCAGCACTCATTAGAAACACAGAATCTCAGCCCCATCCTAGAAGTACTGAGTCAGTATCTGCATTTCAGCAAGCTCCTCAGCTATGCCGTGTGCACATTAGAGTTTGAAAAGCACTGCTCTAGACCACCTTAGCCTTACTAAAGGTTTTGGCTACATCACCTATACCCATCATTGGCATTCAGTAAGCATTTATTAATTAATTCTATGTGTTAGCCAGTGATAATCCTTGTCCTGGGCACTTATGGTTCTAATCAAGAAGCTTTATAATTATGGTAAAGTAATTAAAATAAACTAGACAATTCTAGATCTCGTCTCCTTCATCACCAGACACACCTTAATTTTTTTTGACAAATCTATTAATATTAAATTGTAAGCTATGAAAAGTGGATGTTCATTTTCTTGGAAAGCAGTCATTTCATGTATAGAGACAGGAACAAGGTGGTAATAAAATGCTCACTTGATAAATTCAGATTCATACCTGAGGCTGCTGCTTCATTAGTGCTGATAGGGTTTTGCTCAGTTAGAGTTTGACAAGACTCTAGGATTTCTTTTAGGGGGATGATTTTGGGGGGAAGGACACAGTCATAGTTTTTCATTCTGTGCTTTCATTTTCTGATCACAGTGTTTTAGAAGAATCTGAGCTTTACTTATTCACCAAGCTTTCAAGAGAGAATCACATTAATCCTTTTAAGCTCCTTATTCTAATGATTTATTTTGTTGAAAACCACAGTGATCCTCCTTTGAATTTTAATGATTGCTGGCTATTCAGAGATTCATTGTTTTGACTTCCTGTCCTTACCTTTGTTTCCTACATGTCTTTGGGGAACACCTGTCTCATACTGTATCTGCCCCTGGTTCTCACTGGCTTACCAGAGTCACTCAAGCCTATCCCTGAGTGTTAAGCTGAAATGCTGGCTACTCATCCATGACAATATATGTAGGATATATGTTTGCAGAGATAGGCAGGTAGACAGCAGAGGGACAGATAAATGATTGAGTCATTTCCCAGTGAAAATAATATTTTGGATATGATAGTATATTGTGATCATTTTAGAGAAATTAGTTGAATTAGTATTCTTAATCATGAATGTATTGGGATGCAATATCTGTGGAAAATCTAGTCATAGAGAAAGGGGTTTGAATGTTGAGAGTGCTGTTTTTACCCCAAGTTCTTGACTGTGTAACCTTCACAAGGCACTGACCCTCCATTTCTCATTCTGTTAAATATGGCAATGCTCTTTTTCAAGGACATAGTAGTAATCATTTTGTTCAAATGCTGCAAATCCTCAGAAAGGGTGAACAAATGGAAATAGCCATGGTATGTATCAGGTATGAGCATCAGAATTACATGTTACGTTTTCAAAATCTAAGAAATGGCTATGTCACAAGCTTGAGTTCCTGTTTTGCCCTCTGTTTAACCACACAGATAATTTTTCCTTCTCTTTTTACAGGTATCACCTAGGAACATCATAGGTTTTCAAGAATATATTATTGTAATATGAGATTTTAACAACTACACTGTATTTATGCATAATACATTTTGTGCCTTATCTTCAGGCTTCTGGACTTTGATTCAGAATATCAGGAGCTCTGGGATTGGCTGATTGACATGGAGTCCCTCGTGATGGACAGTCACGACCTGATGATGTCAGAGGAGCAGCAGCAGCATCTTTACAAGGTTAGAGCTACCCTTCTTGTCTTTACCTTGCTGTGGAAGATCTGATTAGCCTGACAAGTCTTTCTCTCAGGATATCTTTTGCGTTCATTGTATGTATCATGGTGTCTATTAGAATTCCCTTCCCTGTCCCCAAACTCATTTCCATCCCTTGTGTGCTGACAGGCTGCATGGACATCATAATTGCAAGAAAGTTCCCTTTATCACATTCTATTTGGTGTAATTCTATAGAAGGACAAAGATTTATCTTCAAGATGAATAGCAATAAATGAAACTGCATTAATAAGTAGACTAAAACAAAATGAAGGATAAATGGATTGGTAACATTTAACAAAATGTGTTTTGATTGGAGCACTCAGGTGGATTCTATCCACCCCTCAGATCTTTCCAGAGATAAAAGAAATTTGCCTTCTGTTTGGCTTGCTGCTTCCGGGGTACAGGCCTTGTCCAATTTAATGTTTATTGGTGTTACGTAGTGCAGACGTTGTCAAATTAAGTCAATATATTTGCATGTGATTTAAGAAAACTGGCTTTGTACTCACATATTGATTGTAGGCAGTCCATCTAATAACTATCTATATTGTTTTCCATGTCTGTTAATTCACCCCTAGCTTAATGTGTTTTACCAATTCTACTTAAATAGTCTTAGAAGTTCTTACAAAACAACCATGTGATTTTGAATGAAAAAAATGGTTGTAAGATTCAGTGTCTGAAAAAGCAGTTGGGGAGGGTAGAGGGACTTTCCACTGAAATATCAGACTGCAGTAAATCTTCCTCATTTAGGCAATTTTTATTGGAGTAATTCTGACAGTTGTCATCCTTGAATTGCTTTGAGCATATGGCATATTTCAAAGAGCAGATTGTGAATCATAAAAAATAAAATTAATAACTAACCACAGAATCAGCAATAGTATAATGACAAGAAACAACTACCCTCTAGCTTTTTAAAATTTCTTATAGAATAAGAAGTACATTCAAGGTCAAATAAAAGTTGTCTTCTTTCTTCTCCAATTTTTATCATTTTAAGTTACCTTTCTTTAATATATTATTTTAAATTTTACCTCCTCTAAAGAGAGAGATTTATTTTCAAGGGTCTGGTAGACTTTAATTAGTGTCTCTCGGGGATCATCTTAGTTAAGAGAAGATATAAGCTCTCTAGGGACTCAGCAAATGGTGATATTTTACTCCCTAAAGAATTCTGTCCAACATTAATCAAGTTTGTTGACTACTAGCTGTTTCCTATATGGATAGCTGTCCACATTACCCACAAAGCTACCATCTTCTGGCCTCACATATTGTTAGAATAACAATTTCAACCTAATGTAACCAAAGCCAGGTGATTTCGCATTTCATGCCGGGATCAAGAATTATGTGTGAAGGGCCTCCCTGGTGGCGCAGTGGTTGAGAGTCCGCCTGCCGATGCAGGGGATACGGGTTCGTGCCCCGGTCCGGGAGGATCCCATATGCCGCGGAGCGGCTGGGCCCGTGAGCCATGGCCGCTGAGCCTGCGCATCCGGAGCCTGTGCTCCGCAACGGGAGAGGCCACAACAGTGAGAGGCCCGCATACCGCAAAAAAAAAAAAAAAAAAAAAAAAAGAATTATGTGTGAAAAGTGCCTATAAATCTATATTAATTTAATGGTACAAAAATATTTGTTTCATTCCTAAGACTTAAGCATTAAAAGTCCAGCCAAAAAAGAAAAAAAAATACTAAAGTTATCTAATCATAAGCCATTATCTCAGATTTTATTTCATCCATGATGCCAAATAACATTTCTTTTCTTCTTGATGCATTTTGTATTTTGCACATAAACCACTATTTTTTTTAGAAACAGTGCTATTCTTTGTCAAAATCACATTCATATAATTTACATCACAATTAATAGGAAAACACTGAACAAAAAGTGCAGTCTTCCTTTACTTGTGGTTTCCTTGTAAGTACTCTGCCTGAGAATTCCCATTCTGGCATATTGCAGGCCATTATTCCACCCAGTCAGTACTTCTGGATTATAGTATTTTTCCAAACATTTTTATACTGGGGCTCTTCATTTGTGACTCATGTCCTCTGTTTCTTCTTTCAGATGCTCAGCATATCTAAGCTCACTAGACTAGCACTGATTTTGCATTAGGCTTGTAAACAAATTGAAGATTATGTTAGAAACCAAGGACAGTGCTATAGGTTTGTAGAGTGTCTCTCTTTATATAAGCTCCCAAATTATTTCAGAGGTTTAGAAACCTCCAAAGCAATCCTGAGGATATTGATGAAGGAGTCATTTAGAACTTGGGGTGGCTCCTGAATTAGAAAACCTGAGGGAAGAAAATTAATTTCAGGTCTTTGCCAAGAATCCCCAGGGATTCTTAGGTTAGGTCAACATTTTCAGAGTCCCATTTCTCTGTTCTAATCTGCTTTTCTAGGAATCAACAAAACTAACGCCTTGGGAGAGGGAGGTTTGGAGCCGGTTGATCACAGAGACCCCTAAAGGACTAAAGCTTTTCAGTTGGTCCCTGGCCTTTCTAGGCTTTCGATACCATTTGAGTCTACCTTAATCATCTTTAATCTTAAAATTTGTTGGCCCTAAAAATTACCAATGCTTCATCAGCATTTTTCACCAAGGGCACCATTGACATTTGGGACAAAACAATTTTTTATTAGTTTGTGCAACCTTTCCTTCCACTACAGGACATTTGTTATTCATGTTCCTCTAGTCATTGTGACAACTCAGTTGGACACCCAACTCATTTCACAGCATTTTCAATCTATATCAACTTATCTACATCATCTTCATTTCTTAAAATGCTTGTATAACAGCAAGAAAAATGCTTTGCCCTTGTATTCTTTGTTATTAAGCAAAGCACCTTACATGGTTGATATTGAACTAATAGCTGTTGAGTTAAAACAATTAAGGATGGGGTTGAAGCTCATGATCCCTGCTATTAATGTAAACAATGAGGGTGAAAAACTTTTAAGAGAGACCTTCAACTGAGTGATGGTAAAATTCCAGGAACTGTAGATCAGGACAGAATCATTATTCCTGTTATCACAGAATCTGAAACTTTTGTTCTCCTTTCCCTGGGGTGGGGCTCTCTCTGTTTCGTCATTCAGCTGATTTCCTGGCATGGATAGGCATGCCCCGACCCCAATTCTGCATTACTCAGTCCTAGGTTGATGCCTGAAAATCACCTTTGGAAATGTTAGGTTAGAGAAAAGATAGTAAGAGGGTCGTCAGTGAGTGTGAAGATTTTTTAGCATTTTCAACGTTAGACACCACCTTTCCTGACCTTACCTGTTTATTTTATATTCTTGTCTCTGCTAGAAAATCATGTGACCTTAACTCCTAGATATGGAACTTCTGATAAAGACCCCAGACTATTCATTCAGCAGACCTCCTGAGTGGAGCACCTGTTATGATATCTTGGTTACCCCAAACCAGCAAAATATTCAAGGAACTTTTAAAGGAAGAGAATTAGGTTTAACAGGCAAAGAATACATAGATACAACCTCACATAATTTAGAACCTTAATATTACAGTGGGCTGTAAAGTGGATTATCTGTTTAAAACATTTCTTGTTATTTTCAGATTGTTAGGAATTTAAGATTCGCTTTCTGATTAGTTTTAAACTTCAGGGCCATTAGAACAACATGATTCTTATTAAAAAGTAACCACTCCCTTAAATATGTTTTCTTCTTTGTTTGGAGACAGTGAGACATACTGCCAGTGTCTTTCCTTCCCCCTTCTAGGTCTGGATCAGCCTCAGAATGGGGACCTTCTGAAGCTATTTTCTAATAAACATTGGCAGTATCATCAGCTTAGAAAACACAAATGTAGTCTTTTCTCGTTTTTTTCTTCCTCAATCTGAGAATCAGCTCCAAGGAGAATTTACTCCCACTCTCTCATTTTCTTTCTCTTCATTCCTGCTACCTTCCTAAGTAGGACAATTTAATTTGTCAGAAGTAACACCATGATTTTTGAAAGTTCAGCTCCTATTTGGACTAGCGTTACGAAGCCAGAATTCATAATCACAGGGAGCTGTCTGCATGTGCATTAACTATTAATGGAGAAATATTTAAAACCCACTTGCAAAGGAAAAGCTTCATATTTTCATATCTGCAGATCAAAGGTGGCATTTTTCTTGGGTTCAGGGGAGCTCAAGACACCTCCTCCTCCATCCTATATATTTTATAGACTAAGTGACCTGGAAGCATCTCCATGATGGGAGAGCTGGAGGCCAGGCAGCGGCTGTTGCTGCCGCCTTGCCCTCTGCAGCAGGCGCAGCTGGTTCTGGAGTGCCGTGAGGCTGTGCCCTGTCATGGGCTTCTTTCCTTGCCACAGGGAACTGCTGTTCTCTGCCACCTGCAGAGCACAGGTGACAGAGCCCCTAGCCGTCCTGGATTGGTGTGGGGTTTCAAGGGCCAAATTCAGAAGTTGTAGGCTGGTGATTATTGTTATAATTAAACAAGAGCTGTTTTCAGGTCGTGTGAGGCTCACTAAAACACCACATTTATAGATTTGTTCCTCGAGTGAATGGCTTAGCTCCTCCTCATCAATAAAATATTAGATTATATTACTTCTCAGAGGTTAAAAATAACCCTTCCAGCTTAAAAAAAAAAATAACAGTATTAACACTCACTTCAACCAAGACCTGTATCCTTTCAGGGAATTTACACTGAAGATGCTATACTTAATTTAGAGGGTTGGTTACTCATGTTTTCTGCTTTTATGGGAAAAATGCAAGTGTCCTCTATCTTTCTCCATTGGCATATCTGTAAAAATATATCCTGTGTGAAAAAGGAAAAGAACCATTCATTCTATATGATACAATGCTCACTCAACATATTAATTGCATTTTTATTTTGTTATTGGTTTGAGGTTGTAAGAACTTATAAGGATTCACAGGGGAATAATAAAAATATTTTTAATATGTAAGTACAGATCAGAACTGGGCAAATATATGTAAGCTGGATTCTATTTCTGTGAGAAGAGTTAATATGTAGGCACATAGACTATAAGGTCCTATACAATTACTAAAAGTTTATTCTGGGTTTCCTGGTAGTGAAAGCAAAGAGGGAAATGTGGTCAAATGCTAAATTTACATTTTCCACGAGAAGAAACATTATACTTCCTTTGGAGAAATTGTTTATTTTGATACTTAGAAATGAAGATATTTTCTTTTAGGATTTTTTTATATAAGGGGTTAGAATGGTATAGTAGAGAAATGCCTAACCACAATATTTCTTACAAGTAGATTTCTGAACTTAATACTTCTGACAAATGAGTTAGTTATTTTTTCTCTGACTCTATTGCCAGGTAATGTTTAGAGATTTTGAGCATAGCTCTCACCCATAGGTAGCTCTTTTCAATGATAGTGTGACCAGATGGAATTAATGAAAGGACATCGTTATTATATATTGGAAAAGAAGAGGTTATTAGTAAAATGAGAAAGAAACGTAAACATTGAAGAGATGGAAAAGCAGTTGAAATTAGTTAATTCAAAGTTAACCAAAGAAAACAAGAATAAAAGAGTAAATTAAAATCATGGGTAGATGAATGAATAAATAAGAAAATGCTAAAAAATCAAATACAAACAAATTTTTAAAACCAAAACATTGAAAGAAGAATTGTTTCAGGAAGAAAAGCCATATACAAGAAAGGGCTAAATTTTAAAGGAGAAAATGTTACTTTAGAGAATTTGGGTATGTATTATAAGACAAGCATTATGACTTTTAAAAGAAACGTGTATGGAATGGGATAAGAAATTCTGGGGAATAAGAAATACAGTGTAAAAGAAGAAAAATGGGACATAGTTGACTTGTTATTTTATAACTATTGATGCCAAAATGATGCCAAATGATGCCATAGCTATGAACCAATCATAGAAAACAGATTAATCATGCTATTCCTATGTTTTATAAATTCAACCCTCTACAATAGTTCTCTTTCATTTTGTTCTGGACTACATTGATCTAAATAATTTCAGATGTGACTTGAGACCTTTATGACTGAACTTGAGCTCTTAAAAATGTAATGGTAGGCTGGTCCATAGTCCAGGTCATAGTAGCTAGGATTAAAATAGAAGAAAATCCATGAACTTTTAAAAAAAATTTACAAGAATAGAAGTACATGTCAGAAAATTAAATTCTGTTAATTAGGCCTTATATTGGAATTTCAGTACCAAAATTTTCTTCCTTGATTGTTCAAAATGAAGCAAATTACTAGTTATTGAAGCAGTCAAGGTAAAAATGTACCAGATATATCAGGCACGAGAACCTAATGATAATTTTTTACCTCTTTCCCAGTAGATTATTTGTAGAGCTTAATTGTATGTCAGATTAAAACTCCATTAAGATAAGAAGAATATGCTTAAAATCATTATAATATTTCAAAAAACATTATCTAATCTTTTTTAAAGTGATCAGAATGGAAAAACCTAGGCCACCTCCACTGCTATCTAGAAGTGAATTTGTTGTTCCATTTTTATTAAAGTTCAAAAAGTACTTAGATTAGCTGTCATATTAATTTGAGCTTTGATTAATCAGTGTTTTCTTTGAATACTTGAATATATGTGTATGTTTTTTTTTCTTTCCTTTTCTTTTCTTTTTTGAGAAAGGGCAAAACTTATCCTGAAAATGTTTAGAAGAAAAAGTAGATGGATGTGGTTTCTGAACAATATATGAAACACTATTTATGCTGGAGCTTATAATACCTATTTTCATTGCTTTTTTAAAAGGAAAAAAAAAGAAGGATGTTAAGAGAATAGTATGCCAAGAAATAGCTGGCTCTGTGTGCAGAGGGGCAAGGAAGGGAAGCCCCGCCAGCAGTTTTTGTCTCTGGCGGGTGAGCCACTGGCCGGAAGGTGCGTTGGCTCTCTGGGCAGCCTCTGCTGTATTGTGCTGCTCCCTCTCTCCCTGGCCTGGCCTGCTCTGGCCTAGAGTGGATCAAACAAGCCGTGGGGAAAGTTCCCCTCATTTGCATCACTTCTAGACAGCCCTGTCTTACTCTTTGCTGACAGGAAATCACTGTCTTTGTCACCTTTTCTCAGGGCCCTCCTTTTGGCAGAGATGGGCCATGTGACCACGCTTAATCACAACAACAGGGCTGGCTCAGGACTCAATGACATGTTTTCCTCAGCACTTCAGTAAATGGGGTAGAGGAGTCAGTAGGAAATGACTACATTAATTTTAGAGAGAAAAGATAATTAACACTTGAAGGACTAATGCTACAACCTATGGAATTATTATTCAAATTGAAGTTAATTCATCAAAAACTTGTGAAAACTGTCTTCCCTAATGCAACTGTTTTAAAAAAATAAACCTTGAATAGTAAGATTTGGGCATGTTGGAGGGAGAGTGGGAAGAAGGCGGGGGAGAGAGGGGCTTTGGGTGGAGAGTGGAGAGAGAAGAGGGGATAAAGGGAAAGGGAAATCATAGCAGGCATTAGCTATGTTTGAAAAAGCAACTTAAATGGGCTAAAACTTCAACATTTGGGACTGAAGGCTGGAGCATGTAAAACGCTTACTTAGATGATATGAATAGGACACTGGCAAACAAAAGCAGCAGTGTGCTCCTAGAAAACTGTGCTTAAAGGAGTTTCCTTGGCAACAGAAATGCAGTTCCAAAAGTAGACAGAACTTTCCTCAGAAAACATACTATTAATAACAACCTTCCGGAACAACTTGGAGCAATTTGACAACTTGGCAATAATAATGCCAAGTGTTCTGCAAATTAATCTAACACATAACTGTTACGTTTCCCTTGCCCATAATTTTGCTGGACTCTACCTAGAACTCATTGCTTTTCAGTGGCACAAGTGTGAAAATTATTTCTAAATGTTGTCATGGAAAAAAGAAAACCAAAATAAGCGCTAGTGGCCAACAGTGGCCAGTGATTGTGTTCAGCCTTTTGGAACCTACCAGAGAACTTGGTTTAATGAGATGAGTTTATTCCAATTAAAGCTATTACATTTAATATCTCATTCCAACAAAGATACTTTCACAAACAAAACTTGGTAAAGGGTTAACAGCCTGAGATTTGCTGTGATGTGAAGCACATCTTGAGGCCACTGGTTATATAAATGTAACACTTCACTAGATACGTGCTGGGTGTTATTTTTAAAAGCATCATCATTTCTTGTCAGCCCAGAGAATGAACTAATCTTGGATCTGCTTGGCCAATGGGAATCATTTGAATTCTCCTGAAGGCTATACATTTGCCAGCCAAGAAAGAAAGAATGTTCCCCTATTCTAACCTTTCTTGAGTCCTTGGATCTAAAGGTTAAAAGTAATCAATATCTCATTGTGCTACTTGGTTTCATGGTAATAAGTAATAACCATCATGTTAAAATCCAAATGATTACAGATAGCACTTAAATGAGTTGACCTGTTTGGGAGATTTTATTAATTGCAATCAGGATAATCATTAGAGTTTGCTAATAAAAATTTGGATTAAATTGTGAAAATTTCAGCCTTTAGCTTTTGAAAAATGACTTTTACTTAATTAGATGTGAATGTGCAGTGTTTCCTCCCCGTGTTAAGCTGAGATATTTGGCTTTAACTCTACATATTTGTAAATTTCTTTCTGGTTTTTATAAAATAAATTAGAGGAACATTTAAGTTCCTTACAAGAAAGGGCATTTGGTTCACTGCCACCTTTGGCTCCTGAACTGCTCAACACTATATAGATATGTTTCAGATCAGTGACTTAATGGAAATGTCCCTCACCTACTTTTTAGCATTTCCTGTTTTTTTTTTTTTTTTTTAATGTTGAGCCTTCTTTTAATTTATTTATTTTTATTTTTTGGCTGTGTTGGGTCTTCGTTTCTGTGCAAGGGCTTTCTCTAGTTGTGGCAAGTGGGGGCCACTCTTCATCGTGGTGCGTGGGCCTCTCACTGTCGTGGCCTCTCTTGTTGCGGAGCACAGGCTCCAGACGCGCAGGCTCAGTAGTTGTGGCTCACGGGCCCAGCCGCTCCGCGGCATGTGGGATCTTCCCAGACCAGGGCTCAAACTCGTGCCCCTTGCATTAGCAGGCAGATTCTCAACCACTGCGCCACCAGGGAAGCCCAGCATTTCCTATTTTTAAATTACTTATTTGTAGTGGTTATATTCATATGTAAGCTAATCTGGTTTGAAGCTAGAAAAAAAGTTATGTGTGATTAAACTTTACAGACAACCATGATAAGAACTGGGGGTTATTTATTTTGTCAAAAATAAGTACCAGAGTTTAAAGATGAAAACCAAGTATTGTCATTGACAAAGGGGTCTTAATATAAAAGGATAAATGTTAGGTTTAATATTTCATGTAATTACATCAGGAAGGCATTTGTTATCATAACTGTAACTACAAGGAAGTGTATAAGATATATATGCTATTGAATCCAAATATTTCATCTTTATTATCATTCTAGTTTTTACAGTTTGTTAGGATTTCATGGATATATTCCTAAGGCAGGGAGGTGGGGCTAGAAGGGTGCATAAATAATGTTTTAGTTATTTCAAAGGGAGTCCAGGTACCTGTTCAGAATAGGCTGGTGAGCCCTGGCTGGGGATGGGGCAGGGGGCAGGCAAAGCTCAACCATAGCGCTTTTACAGGTAAACTCACTAACCTCCTTCCTTTCTGTCCTTGTTTTACTACTATGTCTAACTTTAAATCTTATCCTTAAGATTCATTTCTTTGTGGTAAAAAAAGAGTGTACTCTACCGGATGCAGATAATCTATAGGCAGGGGGAGAATAATATTGAATTAAATGCCAATTTTAACATCTAGTTTAAATGGAAAGACACTAAGAAGAGAAGATAGAGTGGGGAGTGGGGAGATGGAAGAAATCCAGAAAAGGGATCAAGGATGCAGATGTTACCTACTTCACCATTTGATAAGAAGGGAAGTATTTGTGTGTGTGTGTGTGTGTGTGTGTGTGTGTGTGTGTGTGTTATGAGATAGGAGTAGGATAGAGGGACAAAAAAACTAATATTGGTCAAATCTTACTATTTGACTATGCCAGTGCCCTATGTACATTATTGTATTTAATGATCATGGATTATTTTCCCCACTTCATGTACTCTGAGCCTGAAATACAGTTAAGTGGCTAGCCTGAAAGACCCAGAACTAGTTTCTCAGTCAGATTAGGCTAGGGTTTGCTGAGATAACAAACAACCGCCAAATCTCAAAGGTTTAAACCTGCAAAGATTTATTTCTCATGTACTTATACTACATGTCCATCACAAGTTGGCTGTGAGCTATCCTTCACATTGCTATTACTCCAGGAATCATACTCATGGACCAGCCACCCTCTTAAAGATTCCCTCAATGTGGCAAAGAGAAGAGAGACTTCTGGAGGGTCTCACTCTAGTCACTAAATCTTCTACTTGGAAGAAACACATGTCACTTCCTCTCAATAATTGGCCCAAATGAATCGCATGGCTCCACCTCACTCCAAACTGAATGGGGAAATGCATTCCTACTATATGCTGGAAGGCAGAAAACTAGAAATATTTGTTGAGCTGCACCAATAACTACCACAAGAAATAAGTAAATAAGTCAGGGTTTGATCCTTGCCTGCTCAGTGTTGCCCCATATCCTCTTCTCTACAACAGGTAAAATTCTTGCAAGAACATTATTTCCGCCCTCTTCATGAACTTTTTGTGCTAAGATAGAAAGAAGAAAGTCCTAAATATTTAGATGGTACATCTGCAGAGAAAACATGATGGGTTTGGGCTGGTTCTTTAGCCACTCATCAGCCTTTCTTAAGCACCTCAGCACCCTGGGGAAGTGTTGCCATAACAGGAGCCTCCTGTTATATTCTGTCAGATTCAGGAAAGCCAAGGCTGAAAATATTTATGTCATTTTGGGAGATGCACTAAAGGCAGCATTGCCTGAGGAAGATTCAACCTCATGGATTCTGTTATTGCCAAAGGGAGTCATTGAAGAAGTGTCCCCATGGAGAGATGCTCTAGAGGAATATCATTTACAGAAAAACCACCTTCCAGTCCTGTCAAGGAAGCAAATGCATTTCTCAGAAACAAGGGCATTCCAAGCATATTTTTAATAAAGTGGGCATTTGTGAAGCTCATACATTCTTAAAATAGACACTTCTGTGACACTCTGTCCCTAATGAGGCGCACTGGGAAGCTAAGAGGGAAGAGTGGTCTTGCTGCTGAACCTTGATTCATTTACCTAAGACACAACACACACACACATACACACACACACACATTTTCTTTTTCTAAAGCTAGGAAAGAGTCAACCAGACTAAAATCCTTATTGCTTTTGGGGTTGATTTCAATTTTTCTTTCAAACTTTCTCAGACCACAACTTTCTCCAATAGGATATCTATATACCCCTGAAACTCATCTGAATTTACTACTTCGGCTGCTTCTTAAGTGGTTGATTCCATATGCTCATAGACATTTGCATAAAGCTTTGTGATTTGTGATATTCCCCTTGTCACCTCATTTTAGCCATTGAAAACAAGGAAGTCTGTGGAAGAGGTACACACACACATATTTATGCATACATTTATGTGTGTTTACACATATGCACACATATACAAAGTATTAACATGTTGAATTAAAAGAATCTTTCATCAAGATTGAATCTGGATGAAGTCAGATTCCTTGGACCAGACATGCTGGCTGTCCCAAGACATTTAAATCATGCATATATAAGTAACTATACAAACTCCTTTCATATCTGCCAAGTTTCAGTCTGGAGCTCATTTCTATGTTATAAATTTTGGCATACTGGATTTTGCTACCTTCATTACAATAGAATTATCCCTTTCAATACTCACAGGTGCCTCCCTGAGAGAACCCTCCTTGAGAATAATTTAGCCATGAGTACTTTGTTATTAATAAAATGCATATTTTTAAATAATATGATAGATTTAAACTTTGTGGACTAAATTTGAGAATGAATGATTATAATTTTTGTTAGATTTCACATTCCAAGGGCAGGATTCATGTCTGTGTTGTTTATTGATATAGCTCCAGTGCTTAGCACAGTACCTGGCACAGTATAGAAACTCAATAATTATATGGTGAGAAACATTTTTCCAATAAGGCTTATTTAATAATCTATTAATTAGATCCTATTAATCAGAGCTATGCTATCAACTCATTACTTTTTCAAGAAAACAATCCTATTTTCATGCTGTGGTAATTGAGTCTAAAACTTCATGGCTTCCTCTTACATTACATATAAAAAGAAAAACAAAAATTTCTCTCCTTGAAAAACCAATGTGCATTAAGGATAGTTCTTTTTTTTTTTTTTTTTGTGGTACGCGGGCCTCTCACTGTTGTGGCCTCTCCCGTTGTGGAGCACAGGCTCCGGACGCGCAGGCCCAGCGGCCATGGCTCACGGGCCCAGCCGCTCCGCGGCATATGGGATCCTCCCAGACCGGGGCATGAACCCGTATCCCCTGCATCGGCAGGCGGACTCTCAACCACTGCGCCACCAGGGAGGCCCAAGGATAGTTCTTAATACTCAGAGTACTCAGATTTGGCCAGGTTGATATCAGGGGAAAAAACAAGGTGATAGGGAAAAAAAGAGGGAGGGAGGAAGGGAAGGACAGTGACATCCATGTCTGAGACAAATGGTACAAAAATGTACAACTAATCACCATAATTCTGTGGCTAGTTTCCAACCTTTCAAACCGTAGTATTCACTGATGTATTCTTGATTATGTAGACAATCTCAGTAGGATTGTTTATACATGTGAGGATAACATGAACCGTGCAAATGCGAAGCCTAATAATAGAATAATAAGTATAGGTAAACATGAACAGTCATTTGGAATGTGAAGTATATCAGCACAATTTGTTCTTGTACCATAGTTACCAGGAGATTTTACTGACACTTTCATTGTAGAAAATCTGGTTTGACTTCAGATGAGTGTGTGTCTAAAAATTTAATCATGAAGGGGTGAGAAAAATAATAGGAGATTTGGACTTGGGCTGGCTCTTTAATCCAAGTCCGTCATGATGAGGGTGAAGAGGGGAGAGAGTCTAAAAGACTGACTCATCTTTCCAAAGCGATAGCAAGCCAATTCAGAATATGAAATTTAAAAAACTAAATTTCACTTCTATAATGTCAAGAAAAAGCTGAAATGTAATTTTGAAACTTACTCCCACTCTTGGATTTAAAAATTTTATACTCTTCATTATTTAAAAAAATAATCCTCACATATGGTCATTTATACTTTTAGTGATTAATTGTAAGCTTTAATGATTTTAAGCAATAAAGAAAAGGTTAAAAGATGTGCCATTTAAAATTAGAATTTGATAAAGATTTGTGATAAATTCACTTCTTGCCCCTCTTTGTGTCTACTTTGGCATCCTTTTGGGTTTACTGTCTTCCCATTGAACTTTGTCCTTCCTCCTCAGCTTTCCTCAGCTGGGACATGCTGAGATTTGAAATAAGCATGAGGAACACGTCTCTCTGTACGGTTGTTCTCTCCTCTTCTTCACTCTCTTCAGCCTGGTGATACTAAAGACCCATTCCTTGAATCTCTGGTTTTCTTATAAGCCACGAACAAAAATCCTCACGTTCCTGAAGACTCAAATATAAATGAATCTCTAGAGTTGAGCTAATTGAATTTTTCCTCTACAACAAGGGAGTATAGCACAAGAGCTCAGATTTAGCTAGTATTTTACAACCAGTGTTTTGATGATAGTTTAAGAGGCTCCATCCATCCAAGTTTGGGTTAGAAAAGGAAATAAAGTATAGAAACACTGTCAGAGCCTTTTCTGTTTACAAAAAGATCCAGGGATACCATGAATAATGCCAGAAATTTCATGTGACAGCCAGCTCTTGCAGGATTTTTGAGCTCACCAAGTTCAGGAAATAGTTACAGAAAGCTGCCTGGAGCTCAAAGATTTTTTAAAAAATTAACTGAAGTAAATAATTGTGTTCCCTGTCCATTGTCCACACTGCTGCTCAGACATGTGCCCTCCTGGGGTGGACATCTCCCCAGAGTTAGGTAATATTTGCCACTCAATAAATACTTTCTGAATTGAATCACCTACTTAACAAGTGTTTTCTCCTGAATCTTCCAAAGTGAATCCCTTAGAGGTTTTGTACAGTTATTTGCCCATGGGAAGTGAGAATTTTACCTGGAGTTTCAGGACTGCAAGTGACCTCCAAACGACCTTCATTTCATTTCCTCTCTTTCAGAGATTGTTTTTTATCCATTCCAGATAGGAGGGAATTTGTCCTCCATTAAAGACCTTTCCAGAGGGAATTCACAACCTTCCATTAAAATGTTTAACAATGCTCACTGCCCTGCAAGTCTTCTTATATCTAGTGTAAATCCCTTCTGTTGTTAGGTTTAATTGTCAAATCAGCCAGAACTCATGCTCCATAATTAAATCTCTTCTATTTTCTAATATCATCACATATCTGAATCTTTTGCAGTTTTCTTTTCAAGTGAAAAAATCTTTTAAATATCCTTTATTTCAGTTTTGTCTACACTCCATCTAACTGAAACCACTTCAGTCCTCTTTTGTAGGAGAAAATATGCTAATATTGAGAGACTGCTGGTAAATTCATGTATTTGAGGGGTTTTAATGAGCTCTGTGGATTTCTGCATCAGGTTTTTCAACTTTCTCTTATTAACAGTTAATAAAATAGTTCATGGTTAGTTTGGAAGAGGAATGTGGTCTGTCTGAGATGGTATGACTTAACAGTGTATACCTGGGGGAAAAAAGAGTTTAAAAAGAAAAAGAAAATAAGATAAAAATGGACCCCAAAAATCCTCTTGCCATTTAGGGACAGAGCTGCTTCTTCTCCCAGTGGATGTGTAATATATTATTTATGCAAGAGTGAGCATCATGTTTTTGGCTCACATTCCATTTGGAATATATATGGTATGACAGTTTCTTTGGCTTATTGTTGTATATGTGGCTATCTATTTTTAATACATTGCTTTTGTCTTTTTTCTGTGCTTGCTTGCATCTGTTGTTATGAAAACTGACATAAAGCTTTTAAACATAAAAGAAGTGATGGAGAAAGAGATGGTAAGAGACAACATTTCAAGGGAACGTGAGGTAGAGAAACAGGAGCAAAGTCACCATGGAGGGAAACCAAAAGCAGCCTCTGCAGGATGAATGAGAGGGAGGGTCAGAACAGGTGTCAGCAATCACAGAGAAAAATGGTCAGGAGGCTACATAAAGCATTTCTAAGTTAGAGGGAGCAGAGTACATTTTACACCAAATTATTTAAACTTTTTAAGCTGCAGTTTTTAAACCTGTGAAATGGGGATAGCACCTACCCTGAAAGGTTGTTAGGACTCATTGAGGTATGTAAGGGGTTCAGCCCTGTGCTTATAGTAAATAGTATGCGCTCAATACATAGTACAGAATCAGGGGTTTACAAACTACAGCCTGAAGGTCAAATCCAGACTATAGCCTGTTTTTTTTCAAATAAAGTTTTATTGGAACACAGGCAGGCACATTCATTATGAATTGTTTGTGGCTGTTTTTACACTAAAATAGCAGAATCGAGTAGTTTCAGCAGTGACAATATGGCTCACAGGCCTAAACTATTTACATGCTCACATGCCTAAACTATTTACAGTTGACCCTTGGACAGTGTGGGTTTGAACTGCATGGGTCTACTTATACGTGGATGTTTTTCAGTAAATAAGTACTACAGTACTACATGATCCACAGTTGGTTGAATTCATCGTTGCTGAATCTCAGGTGAGAGGGTCCACTGTAAAGTTAAACTTGGAATTTTGACTGTGTGTGGGTCGGTGCCCCTAACCCCCGAGTTGTTCAAGGGTCACCTCTACTATCTGGCTCTTCACAGAAAAAGTTTGCCAGTCCCTGGTATAAATAATAACTATTATGGCAACATTTTAGGAATATACGTTATTCTACAGACTTGAATGATTTTCCAATTCAATTTTCTCTCTGTTGTATTGCAATAATACATGTTGACTATCAGCTTTTTGCCCAAGGTTCTACTTTTTCTTTTTTAACAACCCAAAATCTGCCTATTTTGCTTGCTTTTCAATGTAATATTAAATGGTTAATTGGTTCATTTCACCACCAGGTGGCCTCCTATACTCTAGCGTGCTTGTGGGACCCAAAGGAAAGCAGAGAGTGGCTCTAACACACTTCTTTCAACTTTGGCTGTTATTCTGCTTTTATTAGTATTTCTCTGGCGGCTGGACTGCTCTGAAATCATTCTATGAACCCTAAATTTCGTGTCTGACGCTGAAACAGAAATTTACACTGACCTTTTTAGAAAATGAATTATCAATCAGACTTAGAAACAGTAAAAACAAAATAAAAGTATTTAGCTGCACACTCTCACATACACACGTACAACAAAGTGGAATTTTAAAAAAAGTTTGGCTATTACTCCAAGAGCTTTACCACAACTCAGTCACACTCTCATATGCATACTATCAGGATTAACTGATCTTGAGGCTTCCTCAGGAAAAGGAAAAGGCCACTGTCACTCAGATCTCCGCGTATTAAATTCTCTTGAGGATGTGAATGGACTTCATTTCAGTGCCTCAGTTTCTTTATGTTATTTTATAATCTAGCTCCTCTTTTGAGTGTTCTTTGATCTTATTTTTAAGCTTCACTAAAGACCAGTGATAAGAAAAAAAGATTGGAAAGCCCTGTGATAAAGCACAAGGAGGCCGGATTCTCCCTAGGCTCTGACACTCATGCTCTCAGGTTTCATTTTCTTCATCTGTAAAGTGAGGGGGACGGACTAGGTAGCTCCAAGGTCCATTCCAACTTCAATATTCTCTCTTTGGTTAAAAAGCAAAGATTGTTCTAATTAGTAATTGATTTTGCTTATAGGCAATCTGGCAAAAATCAGGATTTTAGGAACAATTTCAAAGCTAAGGAAACAATACATATTTGAATTAATATAATTTTTTTTTGGAAAACTACCATAACAGCGGTAATTTCTAATTTTTTAAAAATAAATTTATTTATTTTATTTATTTAGTTTTGGCTGCACTGGGTCTTCATTGCTGTGAGTGGGCTTTCTCTAGTTGCAGTGAGCGGGGTTACTCTTCGTTGTGGTGCACAGTCTTCTCATTGTGGTGGCTTCTCTTGTTGCGGAGCTCGGGCACGCGGGCTTCAGTAGTTGTGGCACACGGGCTCAGTAGTTGTGGCTCACGGGCTCTAGAGCACAGGCTCAGTAGTTGTGGTGCACGGGCCTAGTTGCTCCACGGCATGTGGGATCTTCCCAAACCAGGGCTTGAACCTATGTCCCCTGCATCAGCAGGCGGGTTCTTAACCACTGCGCCACTAGGGTATCCCAACAGTGGTAATTTCTAAATGCCATGTTATTTTTAGTTCATCTCAGATAGTAGTCATAAATACATATTTTATGAGCCTTCTTGGACCCTTTTCTTTCCATTTTACTTTTATTCAGTAGTAGATAACTATTCTTTTTTTCAGATTTATATAAAATTTCATTTGTTTTTAAATGTATTTTTATTGGAGTAGAGTTGATTTACAATGTTGCATTAGTTTCTGCTTACAGCAAATTGAATCAGTTATACATATACATATATCCACTCTTTTTTACATAACTATTCAATCAGGTTCTCAACAGTGTCCTTTGCTAAATCTGTCATGGAAGTTCAGCTTTCTCTTTGACATCTTATTTCCCACATATTTTAATTTCCCTACCATTTTCTTTAGGCAGAGTTACCAAATGTTCCTCAGATTTCTTGACAGCGTAGAATAGTTATATTTACTTATATTTCCATTGAAAATGGGTCACTTCACATCATATGAACAACCTGTTCTTACCTTCTGCTTGTGTTACGGTATGTACACCCCTGGTTTGTATTTCATTCGTCACATTGGATGTCATGGCAAATATGGCTAAAGGCATTTAGCTGTCTATGACGAAAAGATCAGAATGGTCTCTAGGGTATTTTGGTAGAGAATAGGCTCACATCTGAATTCAAAGTCAACCCTGAGAGACCTAGTGACAGACGATCACTCTAATTCCAAATTCCCTACTGGGGCTACTTCTTTGGAGAGCTATCTGGTTAAAGGCAGATTCATATTTACTTGGGGAAAAATTGATTTCAAGTTTTTTCTACTTTCCAAACTGTACTAATTAGTATCAAGCCCCACTAATAATTTATGAAATTTGCATCACTTTCTGTGTGCCTACGCACAATGATATTTCCTACCTTAATTCTCTTTTCTCACATATATTTTAAAAATTACATATGTCCATATGTTCTAATACATGTATTAGGAATTAATGGTTGAATAATTCCACCCTTACTTTAAAAAGTAGGGAAGAGTAAGGAATGATGCTGTCTAACTATGAAGTTGAGGTAATAAGCATTTGTTAGGTATTACTATATTCTATGGAGAACAAACTCAAAGGAAGGTTATCCTTTTCCATAGTAATTTATAATCCATTTAGAAAAATAAAACCAAAAAACATGAAATTACAGCCAAGATAGCACATTTGTGTGGTATAAAAAAAGTGCTGGTCTTAGAACACCTTTGTAGAAGAAATGAAATTTGAACTGGACCTTGCTAGATAGAATTTTAATAAGTCGAATGGAGATAGGTGCATTGCAGAAGAATGCAATATGGGAAAACCCCTCAGATTTGGGAATTAGTTTGACATGCTCCTAGGCCTTTACCAAAATCAGGAAGACACACTGGGGAAGAGTAACAAACCAATGGCAAATCACAATAGCTCTCAGCCATGTGTCCAGTGGAAGTCAATAAAAGGCAAAGTTTTTTTCCTACTGAATTTTGATTCCTAGATTCAGTGTTTTATTTAGTGAAGGGAAGTTTTACATAATTATACAAACTAGGGGCATAAAAGAGATGAGAAAAGTTATGCCAAAGGTTATTTTTTTTAGCATGCAGCATTTGGATCAAGTGTGAACAAACACTTGAATATAGTGCTTCTTATTAATAGGAATTGTCTAGGACATTGCATATATTAGCACATTCAGTCCTCAGAGCAACCTTATGAAAGAAGTATTAATATTATCCCCCGATGAGGAACTAAGGCGTAGGGAGTCACACAGCTAGTAAGCAATGCAAGCAGAGTTTAAAAATGGGCAATCTGATTCCAGGCATATATTTTCTTTTTTTTTTGGCCTAACTCTTTGAAACTCATTAGTTCACAAATTAAAATGTTTGGCGTGGGTCCTTTTCTGTTTCCATGTTTATAGAACTCGGTAATTAAATTGTCATGTGTGTATAGATTTTGAGAAGTAGTATTACTGGGTAATATCAACATGTTCCCTCCTCCCTTCATTAAGGGTAGAGAAAAATAGTAATGCTTTGTTGATATATTTTCTAAAAGATCAGGGAAAAAAAATATATATAGTACCTTTTCAATGACTCCCCTCCAATGTGACTTGTTTTACTCTCTAATGTAGACAATAGTTATAGTACCTTATTTCTAAGACATATAAGAAAAATGAATGGGAAATTTGCATTCTTACTTGCAAATGGGTAACATGCCAAAAAAATCTTATTACAAAAGTCATGTTATTAAAAGTAGAGACTTTTTTTTAAAATGATGCATTTTCCACAGAGATTTGAAATTTTGTAGAAACATGACCTATTTACTTCTTAAAATATATCTGTGGTGGGTAAGTGGCAAGTATATCATTGTCCCTGTCTTAAATGGAACAGATTTTACACAGAAATATGAAATGGCATCCCTTGGACCATGTAGCAAGCCACCAATATAGCAAAGGCAGAAGTAACAGTCACGGGGAAGATGGTGCCCAGTGAAGGGGCTCCCTATCGATGGTGCTTAGATAAAATCCTCGAAATCACAAATTTTAGTACCTATTTATTCTTGAAAAGTTATCCTTTATTATGGATGTAAGCTGTACTAAATGGCCACATCCTGATACTTCTGCCTCTTTTTGTTCTCATCTCCTCTTAGTGAATTTTTGCAGCCCTTACACAATTTTTTTAAGCCATCATTATCATATTCTTTCATCTGATTATTTCAGGGAAGTCATTCACTGAAGACCTTCTCTCCAGTTGTGATTTCCTTCCTCTTCTGCAGTACTTTTATTTTTAGGTCGTTGTTGTGGTTTATTCTCTGCAGACTAGTTATTGTTTCCCCTATCTGTTTAAACCTTTATAATTTTCCCTGTTTGCTTATTACTTTCTCTCCATCCATCTATGCATTTCCTTCATTTTGTTCTCTAAATCTTCTCTCCATCCTCTTCCTTACTTTTATCACTTGTGTGATTGGATACACATACATCCACATACACACAAACACAGTATGTTTCTCTTTGATGCGCTGTTTTAGTAAACTTACTTGAATGTTTATGGTAGACTCCCTTACATAACTGGAAAAATGGTTAAAAGCAGTTGGAAAAATGGTTAAAAGCAGTTGTCACAACCAAGGTTTGCTCTTTATAGTCTCAGTTTATACTAATAAATTTTTACCTGTACCCCAGAGCTCCTGGATGACAGGTATGACTAACAGTAAGAACTCTCCTATCTGCCCTTTTAGCCTCAGCCTCATGCTGTTGAAGATGTATGGAGGTTTGGAAGACGAGCCTACACCAAAGTGAATCTGGCTGTAGAAGCTATAAGGGTGGGGTTCTTAACTGTGTTTTGACTACTCTAAAGTCACTTTGGATGGCATTCTTGGCTTTATTTACATTATACTCCCAGGGCCCACCAATTTCTTCAGACTTCTGGACTGATATCTAAAGACGCATTTTCAAGAATAACAGAACGGCCTAGCAAACTAAGCTGAAATTCTTCCAGAAAAAATTCTGTTTCTGGCTTTTAGCATGGTCTTATTGACCTTGGGCAAGTCACTCAACGTCTGTGTATCAGTTTTTAACCCGTAAGACAGAAGTGATATTACTAACTTTCCCCATGGGTTTGCCATGTGGGAGAACAAAAAAGAGAAAAATCCATTGAAATGACAGTCAAGCTTTTTGAGGCTGAAGCAAGACACAGTACTTAAAGCTTAAAGCCTAAAATCTTTAAAGTTTATTTTCTTAAAAGCTCTCTCTGGTAAATATGGACATGTACCCCAAAGAAACATAAAAGAGAGGCTAGAACAGAAAGGTTTTTAAGTCTATAGCAGTCTCGTGTTAGAACTAGAAATTGGAGCCAGCCTCTTGCATTCTGATCAAATATTATTGCTGTGAGAAAACACTGAACTCATAAAAGGTGTCCTTAAATATTTAAAGAGCTGCTGTCACCTTCCTCTTTTCTTTGATACATTTTATAGGAGCTTTTCTTATATTAACCATTCCCGGCCATGGGAAACAATTAAATTTGTTCACTGTTTCTAAAAATTCTATACAGGATGCTTTAACCAAATAAGTTTTACTGAGCATTAAATTCAAAGAGAAATAAGGCAATCACCTGCTACCCATTTCTGTGTACTATATAATTTTACCTGGCCTATATTTCAACAGCCTGATACAGGCTCACCTGGTCTTTTAGGAGAAATTCAAATGAATAAATATTTTCCCACTACCTTCTATATCTAAACCATAATGCTTAGAGTTATAGCAGATAAAGGGTCAACAAAACATGGTCCCTGACCTTATATACTCCATTGCAGGAGCTTATATCCTAATTCTGAAACAACATTCATCCTCATCTGATGTGAAGGCACCCAGAGTACTCTCAAAAAGTGGCCTAAGAGATCAAATATTTTATTAGACATGGACTCAGGCAGTCACCAAGAAAAACCTCACGGCATTATGGATCTATTAAGATTATAGGTGTTAAAACCCTTTGAAAGGTTAAAAACGCCCAACCAAAGAAAAGTCATGATGTGAATACATAAAGGTACGATGGCGTTTCTCTTGTGTTTTCAGAGCAGACAACCCTGGAAATGCTTTGATTGGCTCTGTCTCAGCACCTTCATGGTGAGTTCTGGACATGCTTCTCAGTGCTGGAGTCCATGGTCCCTAGGGAATGCCCATTTGCACTAAACTTGAAAAGATTGTTTTTGATGATGACACTGTGGGGGACAGTGCTTTCAGCCTTCATTTAGGCCACTGATTTTCGCAGATTTTCAGTTACCATGTTCGGCAGTAATATCTTTTTGATACACTACAATGCCTACAGTGTTCTACTTCTCATTTTTCTTGTCATCCTCAAAGAGAAAGCAGGATACTCTCTTTGGAGAAACATTATCAACAGAGTTAACCTAAGAAAGATATAGTTTCTTCCTTATGAGATTAATTTGGCATTATTTTTGAGGTGAGCAACATCTTGGCAACTGCTTTGGTTTAAAACTCTATGTGATTTGGGAAAAGCACGTTTCAGAATGTTTAATTCAGTGATACAAAAGGCACTAATGAAATATGCATGTATGAATTTTATATCATATTAGTTCCCTCTTTCTTGAAATCTGAATAAAAGCCAAACATCTGGATTACGTTTGAAAAGCCTGAATTTCCAATTTTCAGAGAGATTCAATCTATTTTGACATTGCACACTTAGCCTTAACATTTACAGTGTGTTATTAACATTACTTGCAATTGTAAAAAAAAAAGTCCAGATTTAAACAAACTTAGTCCCTCCTAATGCTAAAAATATATCTATATTTGAAATGGCTGCTGCTGCACAACTGTACACATCCATGCTTTAGGCTTCGTCAGCATTTCTATTATAAATGCATTGAACGGGCCTGTAATTCAGCTATAGAGATATGGGGTAAGCTTTGATATATAAATTCTCCCATGATTGTATATTAAAACAACAAAAAGCAGTTCATGTATCACTTAGTTTGAGAAACTATTCATTGACTCCGTGTTTTCTGAAGGCCTCAAATGTTCAAGATACTCCATGGTTGACCAAAAAGGCATGCCCTCATCCTTTGAGAGTTTATTCTTCAAATTTATGACAAATGACAAGATTTCTATTTTTATAAATATTTGGGTATATTTTGGCAGCTGGACTAAAGGCAAGTGAATACTTATGGTCATAATTTAGAGAAGTAAATATGGATGCTAATGCTTTATCTCATTTCATTATCATAGTTTTTTTTAAGACAGAGCTGGTCAATTGAGTTTTAGGAGATGAGGCAAGAAATTCTATGTGCAACAAGAGATCAAGGGCAACAGAAGAATGTGACGTTGTATTTGAAGTTTGCATAACAGTAAGCCTCAGTGGGCTTTAATTTATTACACTTAAATTTTTACTGGATTTCTTGTCGCATATATTAGGTGAATCTTATTCTTTTGTGACATACAGAGAACAGCTTACAGTCAAGGACTTCCCTTTTCTCTTCTTATTTTGCTTTATTAAAAAAATTAGTCCATTCAATTATATAGTAGTATCCAATTAAACAAAAATAAATGTGTTTGAAGGCGTTTGTTTAGGTTGGGAGATGGGAAACAAAAGAAATGGTACTTTTAAATTAGAAACTTTTTTAAAGGAGAAAACTGAGTTTCATTACATTAACTGCTGCTCCTCATGTCTTTTTTCTTTTTTTTTTCCATTCTACACTGCATACTCTAACAGATATTACATAATTGCATAACTATTCTTACTATGTGCTGACATGACATTACAACAGCCCTGATAGGGTATATCATAATGAAACTGTAATTAGAACAGTCATGATGTATTATGGCAATGATCCACATCGTCACTGAAGTGCATTGGAATGAACAGAAAACCCATTGAGATGTGCAGATTTTCGACCTAATACAGCAGAACCATGAAGTTTCATAGCATGTAGGAGAAATTGCCATTATGCCCACACTGCTGGCAGCAAGAGTTATAACACATTTCCTAGGTATCTGCTAGAGAAATTTCTGATATATATCAATGGAAGAAAATTTTTGAGAGTGGTATTTGTGAAGTTTGTCTTTAAAATATCTACAGGAAGGACTTCTTGAAATATGGGCCTAACTTCATAAATTGTATAGTGGAAGTTTCCTATATCCTAAAAATATTTAGTCAAAAAAAGGACCCAAAAGGTTTCCTTAAGTTAAGGAATTCATCAAATATGCCTCTAAAGTAGGACAGATTGAAGATGATTTGAGAATTTTTCAGTCAACCTTGCCTTTTCTTTTTGTTCTCTGTATTTGAGCTTAGATTGTATAGCTTACATTTTATGTGGTTGTGTCTTTGCTCCACTGTTGTTCTCCTGGGTTTCTCTGCATGAGTATCTTATATCTGAGTCTCTTTCCAGCAAGTGACAGCTTCTCCTTAACTTGCTGTTTTTCAGTCTTGGCATTTCTTCTGCACATAATAACATGATTGTTATGGCTGATCAGGTGAATGTGGGCCCAAAGAAGCTCAACTTTCTAAAATAGAGAGGAATTCTAGACTATCTTCTAGACCAATCCTCATTCAGTGCCTCATTATCCCATAAAATATCCCAAATGGGTAGACTTCTGGTCTCTGCCTGAATAACTCTGGTGAGTGAGAACTCACTATCGCCCAAGCTTTCTTTCTTCTTGTGCTTCAGTCTTTGATCCCAGGCTTGACCTCTGAGGTCAGATGAAACAAATTAATGTTTTCTATTTAGTCCTCTAAATATTCCAAATCTACTAACATGTTCTTCCCTCTCTTCTGTCATCTTCAACTCTTATTTACCTCTCGGCTGAATATCTATCTCCGGCTTCTTCAACAGCTTGCTCCCTGGATAAGTGTTTAATCTTCTCCCTTCCTTAAGTGCTCTCCTTTGGATATTTAATACATTGCTTAGGTCCCTATTGGAACATGGAACCCAGTGAGAACCAGGACTACAGGTTTGGGCCTAGTAAACCACAGTCAAGCTGACCTATCTGCTACCTTTCTTTTTTTTGACCCTGGATTTGTCTCAGTTCAGTCCCGAATCATATTTCTTTTTTTTTTTTTTTAACATTCCTTCCACTGTCTGTTGACTCATTGAACCTAAAGACAGTTGAAACCTAGTCACCTCCATTCTTTGTGCAGTTTCTGTATTTCTTTTTTTTTTGTATGAGGGGAGGGGATGGTTATTAACTCTGTCTGGCTTGATATTTGTCCTATCTCCTTCTTCGGTTTCATCTACTATGCCAGCATGTTGTGTTCTCTTTGGAGTCTAGTATCATCGTCTAAAATAGACACTGCAAAATAGTTGCCTGCAAATTCAGATCTAACTCAGAGACATAGGTTGATGTGTACAGTGTTAAAAAGTTTTAATTCAACATATAAAAATTATAAGATTTCACATAAAAATATACATTCTGTCTTCTCTTCAGGTGTGTACCTGGCCATACAGAAGCCATATCGAAGCCATATTTCCACACAGGAACAGTTGGCAGAGCTGAGTAGAGAAACTTGTGCTCTCCTATCCTCCGTAATCCACACTACTTCCTCTTATTTCCCCTTGACTGGAATCAAATGTTAGTTATCATCACATTTATGCATTTTCTTTTAGTAGAGAAAAATATCAATAGTTCTCTTTTTCTATGACCCTAGCAATAGTTAGAGTATGAAAGATAGAAGCTGACTTATCTATACTCAACTCCTGTACATTAGATGCCAGGTAGTAGGGTGCTGGACCTGGTTAGTTCTAGCTTTTGAGAGCTGATTGTCAAATATTCAGGAATTTTGCCATCAGTAGCAACCATTGGTAGCTTGGAAACCACCATGATGGGAATATTTTCACCAGGGAAATCACTCCCCCAGGGAGCCAGTTTACTAGTATACCACTACCTGTAGGTGCTTGAGTTTATGATATCTGAGCTAAAATATTTATTCTTCTTTATTGATAAATGAGATTAGTATAATCTGGCAATCTAATCAACATGCCATATACAAATATGTTCACTAATAAAAATACTGAATAAGACTAAACCAAAAAAAGGGCCCTATGGCATGACATATCTATTAAGCAGTGATCTTTACAAATGGCTGTTCAACAGGTTCTTAGCAAAATTCCTTGTACTTCTGTACTTCTAAGTGATTGCATCCTTCTGCTCACTTTATGTTTATGAAAATCTAATAGAAGCATATATACCTGATCCAGGAATTCACATCCTTGCTGTAGGGATTTAAGTCATTAGATTTGGGGTGTATGTTCTTAGTAATTTAATTATGTTTAAAGTCTGGTTAGTAGTGTACTAAATAACTGGTATTGCTCCAAAATTGCATTGAGAAGGTAATAGGATTGAATTTCTGCACAAGTTGACACTCAATTAAAATTTCCGTATATCCAATGAGTTAGCCAGTCCTTGGCTGGCGAGCTAGAACAAATGCCTTCCTCCTTAAGCCGATCACTTCAAAACACGCAAAATTTACAATAAAGTCAAATCAAGACTCAGTGCATCAACTAAAATTTGAGTTTGGCTTATCAAATATGGACCAAAAGCAAGGAAGAGACTAGAGAGCATTCACGATATTTCTTTCTTAAATTCTTCTATTTTTTATTGACACTGGAGGAAAAATAACACATTAAAACCTCCTTACTGAATTACTGTCCTAAACCAATAGATCCATGGGGCTTGTTCAGCTAAAAGCCACAACAGACTTTGTAATGCAATGATGTAATCTTGGCTTTGTGTCATTTATATTCAACCTAAAAAAACCAATTTTCCTGAATAGACAGGCTGACAACAATATTGTTCGGTGTGGGTTTTTATTTGGATTCTTTCCAAATGGTTCACATGCCTTCACCGTAACACATCATGCCTGCTTACATCTTTTTTTTTTTTTGCCTGAATTCCAAAGTTTTCCCCTTTTACTAGCTCTCTATTTTTCTTTTAAGGTCTCAGTTATGTTTGTAAAACTAACCAGCTCCACCACAAAATTAGGATGTATCTTGCAGAGTGCATTCATTTTACTTTTTGCATATTTTTCCCGAGGTCATGTCAAGGTTAGTTTGAATTCCATCCTACATTAAGACTTCTTTCACAGCTATTTAGCTCGGCAGCCCACTCCCCGCTGGGGTCTGCCCCTTGGGCACGTCAAAGCTTCAGACCTGACAAATCACACGCAGATGAAGCTGTACAGTTTTTTAAACAGTTTCATCAGTAACTTTTTTTCCTTTTTCACTATCCTTATTCATGTTGAGATTTTTTTTCTCTGAATTACCATTTCAGGAATGTCGATTTCTATTTGAGACAGTTTGTTTTTACATCAGACTTTCAAACAAGCAATATCAGTTATTTTATAGTAAATCATACCAATAACCTTCTATTCACCGAGACTGCAGACCGAAAGACCTACAGACCATTCTTGACTAGTATAACTCTAATTCCGTTATTAAAATCTATTTGTAGCAGGAAGCTTGGTGTTGTGAAAGGTGGCTGTATCACAGAGTCTACGGGAATCAGAAAAAAATGTCATCCATAAAAATGCATCCAGTTTATAACATATTATGGGTTGAGCCTGGAAATGTTTCTCAAATGATCAGCAATATGCTCTTATCAGTATTTTAGCAAATTGTGACTAACGGTGCAACTCCATTTCCTGTTTAATTGATGAACTTAAAATGCTTGGTTGCTAATGAGTGTATTAGCAAACAATGTTCCCTTCACAGGCTTAAATAGATCAGGATTTTTTAAAAGCAGCTTACTGTCCTTATTTTCATATAAAGAAAAATACTGACTGCCACAAAATTGCTAGATCAACTGAAGAAGTGGTGTAATTATTGCTGTGTAGTCATTTTGGCAATGTCAAACAACCAGATTATAGTTTTCTAGTTCTCATGCTAGAAAATAGTTATTTTCTTTTGCAAACCATGGGCTTTTCATTACACTTTTATTCAGGACAGACAACACCTGAAGATCTTAACTGCAGACCAAGTAGAAAACTTAGAAGTAAGAGGGAAAATATGTATATTTGAATGATTCTCCTCTACGCGGTCCTCTTTTACACTTAGCTCAGTATGAAAGTACCCATCGAAGGGTCTATAAAAGGTGGCTGGTTGAAACTAATTAAAGACAGGTCTAAATAGAAAAAGAAAAGGAAGGGGGATCAAAGGAATTACATTAGGTGTCAGGACGTTGTTTGGAGATATTTCATTTAGAGTTTTGTAATTATATTCAGGGAAAAAGCTAAATTCTAAAAATATCCATTTTGTGCCATAATTTCATATTTACGTTATTTTTGCAATAAGATACATGTCAACAGGCAAACATCTTGAAATCATTTCGGCATTGGCGCATTAACACATTATGGTGAAAAGAGAGGCTTGTGCTTTTCACGCAGCGCATTTCAGTCTTCAATTAATGTGAAAGCACTACAATGCCTATGCAACTTCTCTTGCCTAGTGGTGTACCATTTATCATTGCAGTTTTACATTGACCTTGACACCCACTTCATTAGAATAAAGATTGTCTACCATTTAGGTTACATTGTTCCTCTGCACAGAGACCCCATGCAAATTTCTGTTCAGATAGAAGAGCTGCGAGGCTGTCAGAGGTCATCTGCATTAAATGATTGCAGCTATTTTCCAACTGCTTCTTTTCATTCTACTCAATTCAGGCTAGGAGGATCAATCAAGTCCTCTGCCTGAAACAGTGGGACTGCTGGGAATATAACTGTTTTTGGTAGTAGTGGATATGCCCTAAACAGTATTAAATATTTAATATAAACTCATTAAAGGCCATGCAAAGACTTCAGAAAGACATCAAATTTATAGAAGAATCTAAGGGGCTAGAGGACCTTTTAAGAAATAAATAGAAGAATAATAATCAATTTTATAATTTCAGAGTATGATTACAGTAGTTCTTAAACTTAGTAAATCTTTTCTGTAGGAGACTTTTTTCTCACCCTAGACCTGGGTAGGGAAGGGACAAGACGGGCAGATTTGGTGTTCTTATGCAGTATTTTACTTAAAATTGGCATTGAAAAGTTTTAAGTCATGGTTGTTTTTTATTTTTGTTCTATAACAGTGAATTTTGCTCTGGGTATTTATTTAAAAAGCCTTAGGTATTTGTTATGTAAAAGGAATGATTGGAGAAATAAGTTGCCAGGTTTCCTACTTAAGTTTTCTGAGTGATATAATTGGAATTAAATTATTAATGGGGGATACTTTAAAAAAGATTGTTTTATGATCTTCTATTAGGGAATTTGCAATTCATTTTAATATTTGTAGTTTGATTTATATTAAAGGTAATGCAATCTATATCCAATTAACAATACATGGCCAATGTAATGTGATTTCCAGATCATGCAAATGAAATAAGCTAGAAGAGGGGGGAAAACTCAATTCTTAACCTCAGATGTAATTTGCTGTGTGAGTTCTGGCAATTTTAAATGACATTGCACTTTTTAATTTTTCCAAAGGCTCAGCAGCAGATTTATCCCAATCAAGAAAGCCTATTATCAATTTACAAGGACAATTGTAGGAGTCTTTATAATTTCTCTGTGCAGTTATTCGCCATAAATTGCTAATGGTAAAATACAAAGAGTTTGCAAGAAATAAAGACTTTTGACAAAACAGTAAGACAAACTTATTGTTTGTCTTGGGCTCGAACCCTCTTCTTCAATCTTGAACATCTTCCCTAAGTGTTGGTGATATTGGCTCCATGTGAAACATCACATGCACTGTGAGATGCTGGATGCTGGTGCTCTGAAAAAGGGGGCAGTGCAAGAACTGCTGCAAAGGGGACACTGGCCTCTAGCAGATTCCTGCACTCAGCATGTACAGCTGAGCTGTGGACCCTGGACTTTCATATAAAAAGACTCTTTGTTCACCACTGAATGGCATTAGGCATGGACTTGCTGAGGGGCCACCATGAAGCCTCGCATGAGGAGGGCAAACACTAGCCCGAAAACACAATACGGGAGTCATAGATGGATACATCCCTGCATTTTTGTGCAAAAATGCATATTTTCACGCATAATTTTACCAGTGGTTTGGTGTTTTGGTGTGTTCCTAGCATAAGCTTTCTTGTTGATAGACTATAATACATTTTATTTTCTCAGTGTATTTTCTCTACCTGTTGTGTGTTTATGGGAAAGGGGATTATGCTGGATATACAGGTGTTTATGGTATTACTTTGCACTGGGAAAGATAATCAAACTGTAATTATAATAACTAGATCATTTTCCTTGCTTTTACTCTTCCTCATATAAAATCACATGAAGCCCAGTTAAAAAACAGTGTAAGATGTAAATACTCAAACCCTGAAGATACAGCATCTGACAGCCCTATTCTAATAATCAAGAAAATTCTTTGGTTTAATTCTTGTGTTTTTCGTAGCCAAAACTTCACTCTCCGCTCAGCAATGTCTGGTCTCTTTTCAGCATAACCAACAGAAGCACCATACAAAAGTCTTACAATGGATGTCTTAATCTCTCTGTGTGCTTTTTAGAGCATTATTTTGAATTCCATCATGCTGCCTTTTTTCTTTCCTCTTCTGAAGTTTTATTACAACAGCAGAATTCCCAGGGAGCTTTGGGGGCAAGGTTCACATAATATAGCCCTGAAGTTTTGCTTAGGTGGAATCCATCCCCCAATCCTGGCCATCTTTTGATGATCTTTGTATTTCAAAAAGATTCACTGGGTAGAGTCTTGTAGCATTAGCTGTATGTAGTTTATTTTTTATTTTTTTACTTACTAGACGGTGAGCATCGACATCCCTTTCATGACGCTTTCTTTCTCTGACCTCACAGTGACAAGGCATCTCGTTCTTTAACATTGAGGGAGGCAGAAAAATGCTTGAGTTGCTCAGTGTGTGCCTTCTATACCAGTTTCAAAATGGCTTATTCTTCTGGTTTCCATGGTGACAATTAACACTGTTTCAAGGCATTGTTCCAGTCTCCATTTGGGCAGAATTTTCGGTGTGATTTTTAACAAAAAAAAAAAAAAAAAAGGAAAAAAAAAGGTTTGGGGGGAAAAATCCCTTTAGCATAACTGTCAAAAAAGTTATCTCAATCAAGTCTTCATGCATTTCTAATTTTATTTACTTCAGAAGTCCTGTTTTGGCCAACTTTGTTTTATAATTCAATTTTAGTATTTGTGCTTTTAAAAAGGAAGCACTGAATAAGAATTTTCTAAAAACTTCTTTAATTCTTAGCTTTAAAAATGAGCTAATGTTTGTGGTTATTTTTAATTCGGTTTTTAAAGGTTTCTTTATATATCTCTATGTACACACAGGAGTGACATTTAGAATAGGAGTGGCCTGTGTCTTTAATTTAGATCATTCACATATCTATTAGGAGGCTTCATTAGTCAAAATTGAATTGGCCAAGCAAATACACTTAATAATGTAAATACGCCCTTTCAATAGAATATATTTTATTTTTGACTAGACAGGCCCACAGCAGGTGCTGTGGGGAAATTAAATACTGGATGTTTATTTACCTTAGCACTCAAGAAAAGCCATCTGACTTTAACTTTGTTAATCTCGTTTTTGACTATTGAAGAGTAGTCTATATCATAACATCCCTAGACTACAGGGCACAATGGGGCAACCTCTGCTCACTTACTGCTGTGGACGGAATGAATATGAAGGCTAAATTATTTTCTCACCACAGGCTAAAGTAGCCCTACTTGATAGAATGACCGAGAACTAATAGAGCTGGCAGTTGATTGTCCCTCTCTAATGCTTCTGAAAATGTTGGAGAGAGAAAAGCAAAAACATACTAACATCAACAAAAATATATCCCTCTGGCATGATGACATATACAGCTTGAGGCCCTAAATTATATCAGATTCAACCTTCAGAGTGCTTCAAAAATTAAAATAAATATTTTCATCTTAAATTACATGACATTCTATTACCTCTCATGCACATACCAATATATCTAACAATTAGCTGTATTCTCATAGCTTTTATAGTTTGAAGGCATTGTCCATCAATCACATCTTTCATCGGTCTGTTTATACAGTAGGTTACATGGTGACAAAGACAGAGAGCATACTTAAAGACAAGCTTTTTAATGTAATAACCTTTTATAATAGCTGTTGCAGTGACTACCGGTACTAGATTTCACAGAGAAAATTATTTTATTATGTCTAAAATTAAATTAATTGTTTTTTATATTTTTATTATTACAAGACTATGATGTTTATGGGACACAACTAAACTGTTGTCTTTCTTGACTGATCTGCTGTGTAGGAGCTGTTCAAAGTTGGGGTAACGAGGGGGGTGAGCTTGTTACAAGTGAAAGTGATAACTGGTCGAGGCTGATCCCAGGTGGCACAGCTGGAGGACCCACTCTGTCAATTAACGCACATGACATAAGCAAAAGATTTGAATAGGATTCTTCTGCTTGCTTGAAATGCTAGTTCCCCCAATATTATGTCAAAGAAGTCTTACCAAATTAATTATGTAAATCTTTGTCAGCCATATCATCTTTAGATGGGACTCTGATTACATAAAGCAGATTGCCCTCTCCTCCAATCATTACTCTGATAAATAAAACACTATTTAGGTTTCTAGAATACGTGTTTGAGTGTTAAGTCCAGAAAACTCGAGTGGACAGTGTGATTTATAAGTGTTGGAGTAATGTGGTCTTGGTAATTGCCTGCCATTAGAAAATACAATCAGAATTCCCATGTATCACAGGCCAAATTCTGAAAGAGCTCTAAAGCAACCCTTGATTCTTTTCATTATGCATATTCATGTAATTTTGGATACTCTGACACCCTGATCAACATTCATTAATACTACGAAATGCTTTAAATCACCTCATTTAAAACATTTTGTTCTGTGATCCACAAATAAGGAACATTTGGAGAAGTTTACATAATACAAATGATGTGCATGTTTAGTGTAAATGAAAGATTAAAATATGAAACTAAAAGTATGCAAACATATGCAGGAAAATGCTGAGGGCCTATTAACCGAAACAGGGATTTTACACCTTCTTTTCCTTTAAGCTGCTTCCAATTGTATTTTAGTTTGGGATCTTACATAGTATCATGTTTTCAAGGTGAATAAAATCACCCAAGTGCTTGCGCATGTTTTGAACGTGCCGATTTCCTACTTTGCCCAGACAAAAGCATTTCTTATTAGATCTGGTAAGGTGCTCATCTTAGCTCAGTTAGGACAATGGTGTATTATTACCAAGGACCCCAGTAACCTAACTTTTATGCATTGAAGAAAGAAGTTTAGGGATTGCCAGTATACATTTGGAAATGTGCTAAAGTTGTAAAATATGTTTAATACTCTAACCAGAATCTAGTTTTTCTATTCAGAGTTGTTTTTAGGTGCACATTTAAAAAATACATCCATAGTCATATATAGTTGTCCATAATATAGGACTTTCTAACTATGAAGTTATCCAAATAGAGTTATTTGAAGAGAATCACCCTAGTTAACTGTCACATTAAATAGCACTTATTATCACCAGCAAAACATCCTTTAGGAGACACCCACTTGGCAGTTTGTTAGAATACAATGTATATTGCGGGAAGAGAGCTCTGTAATCGATTGATGTTTGGGACATTTTACAACAATCAATAAGGAAGCGTAGATTTGTAACCATTCTCAAAACAGTGTTTTTTTGTTTTTTTGTTTTTTCCTCTCTATATGTACCTCTTCTCCAAGCCCACACAGAATTTTTAAGTAAAAGAAAAATGAAAAAAAAAAGTTAACAGAATTTAGGGGACTTATAGGATAAGGAGGAAGTTACACACTTTTTAGGGATCATTTTATTTGTACCACTCTGAGACCAGTCCTCTGGGAGGCAGAGATGAGTGATGGGCAGTACTCTGGAGCCAAATGTTGGCCAAAACTAATTTTGATATTAAATCCCTCTAGACCAGGTATGTTCCTATTTGGAGTATTTTAAGATAAAGATCAAATGTGTGTACAGACTTTCATTTGGAAAGACATAAATCGTAGTCAACTAAATGGAATACCTTGGATGTTTGTGTATATGTGAGAAATTTGTATTTTTTTAACTGTTTTCAGCAATTTTTCTCAACAACTCAAATTTCTTAGTTTAGCCTCCCCATTAATTTTATTGGAAACACAAACTTTTAACACCCATGAGCCTCACTAACTCTGTGCTCAAAGATTTTCTAAGAACACCTCTTTCCCTAATGGTATCTTTTTTTCTCTTCCCGATTTAGCGATACAGTGTGGAAATGTCCATCAGGGACCTGAAAAAGTCGGAGCTGCTTAGTAAGGTTGAAGCTTTGAAGAAAGGTGGCGTTTTACTACCAAGTGATCTCCTTGAAAAAGTGGATTCAATTAATGAAAAATGGGAACTGCTTGGGGTATTTGCATTTTTATTACTGTTTGTAGGTTATGTGTACATTTTTTGTGAAGCACCCTGTCTGATTTCTAATTTGAGGCACAAATATCTCTCTCTTTCAATTCACTACCTACATTTCAAACAAGCTATTCATGCTATTATGGGGGAAGAACACAGCTTTTCCTCTTCTGTTGTTTTTTTTTTTTAACTCTGAACTTGTCTTCTCTCAGATTTTTAATAATTTTGGTTCTTTAATACGTAAAAAAGTAAGTAAAATATGCCATGTATTATGGGTATGCACCAAGTCAACTATAATACAGTATATCTGATATACACTGACTGTCATGCTTGAATGAATGTTAATAGAATTTATTCTGAAGGTACATGTTAGAGACATCCACTGTTTAACTATTTACTGTACCCTTCAGATGAAAAGTGGAGTTGTCACTATAGCTTTCAAGTCACACTAAAGCCACAAAAACAAAGAGACAAACTTGACCCAAATCTGAATTGCAGAATTAAATCGGCCTCTGTTTTGTGCCTCAATTTCCAGCTCACTTTTAACAAAAGCCAAAAAAAAAAAAAAAAGTTTCATGTAATTCATTTCACGCAATGATGGGCTGGGTCTCAGCCAAAGACTGAGATGCAAGAATCTGGCAAAAAGGCAATATAGAGATTCTGTTACCCAGAGACCAGGATGGCACTGTGCAGGAGACAGTACTGTCCTTTTGTTGGAAGACAGCTGAGAGAGAGAGGTTAAACTGTATTTTTTCATCAACTTCTCTCCTAAATTGCCTTCACTTCAAATCAAGGGTAAGCTAAATTTGTCAATTACTTAAATGATTAATTATAACAGCTAAGTATGGGTGGTGTCAGTTATGGAGCATGATTTTGCATGCCTTCCCTTTCCTGCCTTTTAATTTTTAAAGAAATAATACTCCAAAAATATTTTGAATAAAAAGCTCTCCATGTACCTTGATGACTTGGAGGAATGCCAGTGTTCAGTTTATGCCATGCTTAATCTAGGTGATTAAAAAACTGCAAGTTTAAATCCTTGCTTTCTCATTTAAATTCACCACACTCTGCAATCGTGCAAAGTAACTTAAAACGTTAAAAGTTTTTACTCTGACCTATTGTTACATTACTTTTCAATAGTAATTAATGGCTTTCATTTTATAATATGGTGATTTAAATCAGAACCTACTAAATTCTACAGAATTCATTGATCTCATACAGGAGAAATGTGGTTAGTGTCTGACATTTTAAAAGACTGTTTACTATATAGATGAGAGCAGCAACTTTATATGCTTGATAGATAAAGCGATAGTCTGCCTATGCTGTATTTTCACATATCTATTTCTAATTAGGTAAATAATTAACAATAATCTTTTTGGAAAATTGTTTGAAGTATGTCATGTATATAGCTCCCTAAACAAAAATTTTAAATCAAGATAACATTAAAAAAAGAAACAGAATATTTAGCTATCCTTTATGAGCCAGATACCTTAAAAATGGTTGTCATTTTAACAAAAATATCATTCGAATGCAGTATGCAGAGTTTTGTAATGATTTCTGGGAAGAGAAGGCTGCTGGGAAGATTTTAACAAAACCTGTGCTACACTACCACCACCAGGCATACTGCTTTAATTGGCATGATTACATTTTAATTGGCATGAAAAAAATTTAAAGACAAGGATTTTAACTTCTAACAATAGTAAAATAGAGGGATATGGTTTTTAATATTACTTTCATCTAAGGTGAACAGTGTGGAATGGAAATACATTAGAATGAAATGTCAGTGGTGCGTACAGTTTAATCTGTGAAATTTTGTCCCCTGTGCTGCATATTACTCTGTCTCAATTGCATATTAAACAACCCTATCAAGGCAGGCATTGGCATCTGCTGTGCTGACACAAATTGTGAATTAAATGAAATTGATGTCCTCTGTCGTATATTTATGAAGATGGACCATTCTCTGAAGTATTCTGTTTATGAAGAATTTATGATTGCAAACTGTTCCAGAACAAAAAAGTGGCAATAAATTCTTTTTTGTGACCCTGCCCTCCAAGGGCATTGATTTCACCTCCTGCTGCTACTTTTGTTACAGCATAAAAACAATAGCTAAATCTGGATTCCACTGAGGGTCTTCAAATTATCAATATTTGCACCATGAAAATACAAGGGTGTTGCCAAGAAAGGGGATTTTTCTCCTAAAGATAACTATTTACAGAACACTACACAGCAGATGAATGTTTGTTGACTTAATTTTATTTGTGTTTTAAAGCCTATTTTTGTAGCTTTAATTCATCATTATAGATTAACTCGTCCTGATTCTCCAAAGAGAGTGTTTTCCACCAAAAAAAGAAAAAAAAAAAGCCTTTCCTGACTATACCTTCATGCTATAGTGGTTCATCTAAGCAGGCTTCTAGCATAGTGGATTGGGGCTTATTTTAACACATATTTTAGAAAGTCTAGCATCCACAAATGCAAAGTGGGAAGAATTGAAGGGTTGAACAATTTCTAGGTCAGGTAAAATCAACAGCACCAAGGAGGCTACCCCTTCTTAACAGTCCTGTGTCATAAGGTTTAGGGAATTGTACTTCACAAAACAAAAAAAAACAACAAAAAAAAGGAATTTAATTCTCCATGCACAGTCTACTCTTGGCTTCCTTAGTATATTGATTAAACTCAAACTTCTACCTCCTGAAAATTTTATGCAGAGAATTTTTACTGTAAACTCCTGTCATGAGAATTGAAATGAGTTTTTATCAGTAACCATGGTGAACTTTTGGGTCAAAGCTCCTTTCTGTTAGAGGAAATTAGAAGTGAATGACGTCTTCGTAAGCCTCCAGTGGTAGTCAGAACAACACCCATGGCTCGAGAATCGAATCCTAAATGGAACATTGAGCTAATCTGAACTGAATGTCAGTTGTGAGGTGGGAGGTGCAGCAGACACCTTCCAGGTGGCTCTTGTCACCAGCCAAACTGTGATACGTATTTGGTACCTACACTAATCAATGTTTTTGTTTTTTGCTGTTGGTGTTTTTGTTTTTGTTTTTAATCTGATGCATTAGAAAACCCTAGGAGAGAAGATCCAGGACACAATGGCAGGGCACAGTGGGTCGGGTGCACGTGACCTGCTCTCTCCTGAAAGCGGAAGCCTGGTAAGGCAGCTGGAGGTCAGGATCAAAGAACTGAAAGGGTGGCTAAGAGATACAGAGCTTTTCATCTTCAATTCCTGTCTGAGACAAGAAAAGGAAGGAACAATGAATGCTGAGAAACAACTGCAATACTTTAAGGTAATAAAAAACAATCAAAGTTTATAAAAAGCTTTCTTTATGGTAGGGAAAAATATTTATCAAGTACGTAAAGTATTATACCCATGTATCTATGTATCACTGTGCACTTAAATGTTTCCTTGAATTTAGAGGCACCCTCCACATTTCTTATATGCCAACCACTGTGTGTGTATAAAGATGAACATTAAGCATATCAAATACACATTGTATAGGGGAAATCTCTGCTGCTTGTGTGTTTTGTGCAATGCCTGTTGAAGGAGGGGGCTTTGATAAATTAAAAGCAGACCAGCAAACACTAAAGATTACTGAGGACTTTGAAAGGCAGACCTAAATGTTCTATAAATAATGTGGCTAAAAATACTTCCATAAATTGATATGATAAAAACACATGATTTAATATAAGACCATTAATGCTAACAAAAAGAAACATAATTTTTACATATGAGAGAACCAACTATTTATGGAAGGAAGAAATAAAATAAAAGTGTTTCCTACATTAGAGGTATTTTCCACTATAGAAAAATGTCAAACTTAGCAACATGGCTGTGTACATGTTCATTGTATGTCCATGAAGAAGAAGTGTTCCCCTCATTTGTTCCCATGGTTTACTCAATATCTTTTCAAAAGCAGTTTAAAATTGAAATCTTTGTTCTCATTGGCCACACTAGCCTGTACTGCTTGAACCCTCCTGTAAGTGCAGTGATTATTTGAACTCTGGCTGGTGTCACCCTAAGGGGTTGCAAACATGAATTTGCTGGCTTAACATGTCTGAAAGAGGAGAAAGGGGAAAATCAAGAAGGAAAGAACTTCTTGAGACCAAGCAACTATTCCTTCCCAAAGCCTTCTAGGACCAGGTTTTATTCATCTCACATTCTGCTCTGCAGTCTTCCAGCAATCTACATATCAGAGAATGTAGTCACATGTAGTTCACCTTCCCTCTGCCAGACAGACAGGCCCCCCTTGCTCACCTGCATAACCCAAGAGGAGGCCCCCTCCAAGGTAAGACCACAGTACTTCTCAGTAAACTGTCTGCATTACACATCTACACATTGTTTTACTTGAACTACTTGTCTACCACTGAGTTGAAGTTAAAACCAGAAGTTAAAAAGTCTCTTGCCAAGGCAAATGGGTTTCACTATCTAAAATCTAACATCCAGATGATTTGTTACTTGACCTCCTCTTGTTTCACTCTAACCCCCCATTGCAGGGAGATGGAGTCTTCAGATATTTCCCTCTGTGTTGTTTGAACTTAACAGGTACCATATAAAACATCCCGGTCATCAGTAGGCTAGATGTTGTGAAATTTATTTTCTCTCTATAGTATCTATATTGCAGCTTTAGTGAACTGGTTAATGGCCCCAGTCAGTTGTGTGACCTTGGTCATATTTCTTGTATGATCCCTGGTGCCTCAGTTTCTTCATCTATAAAATGGATGCTAGTAATATTTATCTTATGCGGTTATGAGTTCATACATGTAAATCATTATTTCTACTTTTTGTAATGGTGCATTCATAAAGGATAGAAATCTCAACATTATAAGCCCAAAGATGTTACATAATAATTGGGTGCTGCCAAATGACATTAGCTTTATGCTTTAGGCTTATACAGTGTCATCAACATTATCTTCAGCTAGGTCCTTGTAACAAATTTAAAAGAGATTAAGAGACACAGAGAGAGACAGAGAGAAATCTCTAGGCTTCCAAATCATTGAATAATTCCTAAGAGTTCTAGTCGTTTGCTAACAAATACTTTGTAGCCACTAGGGAATATTCACTACCCCTAATTCATTACTTACCATGTACATCTTAGTGCCTGAAAATAATCATAGAATTTTTCTTTCAAAAGTACCAGAGATTATCACATGCTCTTTGCTCTTTTATTTCTTCAAAGACATTTTTTCCTTAGAGCATGTTTATGTTTTCAGTATCACCATTCATTAAACTCACTACATTTATGCCTGACTCTTATTTATTTAGCTATTTTTAAAGTAAGATAATAAATAGAGACTTTCCTACTCCAAACAACAGGCAGGATCTTGATGGTGATGTACACCTCATCATGTGTTTTTCCCAGCCCTATTCCATCCCCTGCAATCCTTACCTAAGATAATCATGATCCTGAATCCCATGTTCTTTATTTCTTTGCATTCCTCTAGGAAGAAGGAATATTTTTAATTTTAGTTGTTTTTAACCTTATTAAAAGGTAATCATGCTATATGTTATCTTTAGGACTTCTTTTTCATTTAACATTATAATGCCAAGATTCATTCATCTCATTGCGTATGGCTGTAATTCACTTACTTTGACATTGTGTAATATTCCTTTGTGAGTATATACATATAATGCTAATAGCAACTTATGAGGTTGGTATTAGGATCCCAATTTTGCAGATATGGAAACAGGCACATGGAGGTTAAGTTCTGTGTGTCCAAGGCCACATATAATGAGTGGTAGAATTAGGTTTTAAATCCAGAACTGTCTGACTCTAAAGCCCATTCTCTGAACTACTATGCAAAATTGGTATTTATTGGTATTTACTGGATGCCCTTACATGCCAGGTGACTCAAAGGGAAGAGCAGGACAGAGCTAAATATCATTGTTTCTTTGTGGAAGGTTTATTAGTCACAATCTTCAGCAATTTGGCCAGAATAGCAAATGGCTGTAGCTATTAAAGATCTGGGGAGGTGAAAATATTTGTGTTTTCATTTTACATTTTTGTACAATATCAGTGTAAATTTCTTTGCCATGTGTCGCTTTTTATTTTATTATTTTATTTTTTTAACATCTTTATTGGAGTATAATTGCTTTACAGTGGTGTGTTATGTGTCACTTTTTAAATTGAAACTTTTAAAACTTTTTGAGAATATGGAGCCCTGATGATTTTTCTGAATGACCTGAAACTGTAGTCCCTTCTAAAGTTTTGGCCTTGAGGAGTTTGATCGGATAAGCTAAGTGGATCTAGCATGACAGCACTTTTTTTTTTTTTTAAAGAAAGCTTTCTGTGTGTCAGTTGAAGTAAACGTCTTTCCTAGCCAGAATTATGAATATTTCTAAGCTGTTTACTCTTTAGTGCTTAGTATATGATTAGTTAAGTGTTCTGTATATTACCACATTCATTGGAAGAATGAAACCAAATGTTTGTAACACAATAATATTGTAATATAATGTTTATAACATGTCAAAAATCATAACTGGTAATAGGCATATGCAGAATAAAAACTTTTTACTCGCCACAAATCCAGAAAACAGATAATATCTGCCTTTCTAAGTGATAAAACCACTGAAATAAGAGAGTTATTAAAGAACCTTTATGTGTCAGAAACTCTATGCCATGTTCTGCCTCTTGTGGGTTCCCAAATGTCTTCTGCTGTCATTGGTCACACAGAACACAGAAGACAGGCTTTATCCACAGGGTTTAGCTTTATGATTCTCCATTCTCTAAAATCTCAGGCTTTTCATAGAATGAATTTCTTCAGATGACACCCAGAGTAATGATAGATAAGCCACAGTGCACTACCCAGGAGAACAGGGAGGGAGGGTGCTGCATATAAAAAGGAAAATCTGTCACTTTATAGACACAACTGTTTCCTTCTCAGAGTTTGGTCTGGGATGAGAGAAAGGACCAGGATCTTAAGTTTTCAGAAAAAGAGAAAAAGCAATTGTGGAAAATATTCTTTTTCTCTAAGACAGTAATGTGATAAATGTGGGATTAGACGAGGCAAAATTCTACCTAAGGAAGAGTTAAAGCCCAGGATGGGAGAAACACGAAGGTGTGAACCTAAGAGCCCTGGGACAGAAATGCAAAAGTGTCCAAGAGTGAACACACCATGACAACAAAACTCAGAGAGCACATCAGAGATTTAATGAGGCCAGCTGGCAAAGGGCCCCTTAGAGCTGTGTACGGGCAGCTTCAATGCAATTGGCTGGAAAGCATTACTTTTTAATGATGATCCTTCAGAGAGAAAAGAAAATAATTACTTAATCATATGTTCCTTGTATCCCATAACAAAATTCATTATTCCGAAGACTCAAATTGGGGAGAAATTATCGGTTACCAGCTAAAGGAGACTGCGACACTGGACTGGGCCCAGAACCAGCCTGGGAAGGACAAGTTTAGACCAGCCAAGAGGCTCTATCATAAGAAGAATGAATGGGATAGATTTGGTAACCTTCACAATGACTAATGTACCAAATCTGCTTACCAATATAAATTTGACCAAACACTGATTGGTTCAAAATGATGGAGTAGAAGGACATGCACTCACTCCCTCTTGTGAGAGCACTGGAATCACAGCTAAGTGTTGAACAATCATTGACAGGAAGACACTGCAACTCACCAAAAAAGATACCCCACATCCGAAGACAAAGGAGAAGTCACAATGAGTTGGTAGGAGTGGCGCAATCACGATAAAATCAAATCCCGTAACCGCTAGGTGGGTGACTCACAAACTGGAGAACAATTATACCACAGAAGTCCACCCACAGGAGTGAAGCTTCTGAGCCCCATGTCAGGCTTCCCAACTTGGGGGCCCGGCAACAGGAGGGGGAATTCCCAGAGAATCAGACTTTGAAGGCTAGTGGAATTTGATTGCAGGACTTCGGCAGGACTGGGGGAAATAGAGACTCCACTCTTGAAGGGCACACACAAAGTAGTATGCGCATTGGGACCCAGGGGAAGGAGCAGCGACCCCACAGGAGACGGGACCAGACCTACCTGCTACTGTTGGAGGGTCTCCTGCAGAGGTGGGGAGAGGCTGTGGCTCACCATGGGGGCAAGGACACTGGCAACGGGAGTTCTGGGAAGTACTCCGTGGCGTGAGCCCTCCTGGAGTCCACCATTAGCCTCACCAAAGAGCCTGTAGCCTCCAGTGCTGGGTCGCCTCAGGCCAAATAACCAACAGGGAGGGAACTCAGTGCCACCCATCAGCAGACAAGCAGATTAAAGTTTTACTGAGCTCTGCCCACCAGAGCAACACCCAGCTCTACCCACCAATTGTCCCTCCCATCAGGAAGTTTGCACAAGCTTTTTAGATAGCTTCATCCACCAGAGAGAAGACAGCAAATGCAAGAAGAACTACACTCCTGCAGCCTGTGTAATGAAAACCACATTCGCAGAAAGACAGACAAAATGAAAAGGCAGAGGACTATGTACCAGATGAAGGAACAAGACAAAACCCAAGAAAAACAACTAAATGAAGTGGAGATAGGCAACCTCCCAGAAAAAGAATTCAGAATAATGATAGTGAAGATGATCCAGGACCTCTGAAAAAGAATGGAGGCAAAGATTGAGAAGATGCAAGAAATGTTTAACAAAGACCTGGAAGAATTAAAGAACAAACAAACAGAGATGAACAATACAATAACTGAAATGAAAAATACACTAGAAGGAATCAATAGCAGAATAACTGAGGCAGAAGAACAGATAAGTGACCTGGAAGACAGAATGGTGCAATTCACTTCCATGGAACAGAATAAAGAAAAAAAAATGAAAAAAAATGAAGACAGCCTAAGAGACCTCTGGAACAACATTAAACGCACCAACATTCGCATTATAGGGGTCCCAGAAGGAGAAAAGAGAGCAAAAGGACCCAAGAAAATATTTGAAGAGATTATAATCAAAAACTTCCCTAACATGTGAAAGGAAATAGCCACCCAAGTCCAGGAAACTCAGAGAGTCCCAGGCAGGATAAACGCAAGGACAAACATGCCAAGACACATAGTAATCAAATTGACAAAGAAAAAAAAAAGACAAAGAAAAATTATTAAAAGCAACAAGGGAAAAATGACAACGAGCATACAACGGAACTCCCATAAGGTTAACAGCTAATTTCTCAGCAGAAGCTCTACAAGCCAGAAAGGAGTGGCATGATATATTTAAAGTGATGCAAAGGAAGAACCTACAACCAAGATTATTCTACCCAGCCAGGATCTTATTCAGATTCGACGGAGAAATCAAAAGCTTTACAGACAAGCAAAAGCTAAGAGAATTCAGCACCACCAAACCAGCTCTACAACAAATGCTAAAGAAACTTCTCTAAGTGGGAAACACAAGAGAAGAAAAGGACCTACAAAAACAAACCCAAAACAATTAAAAAAACGGTAATGGGAACATACGTATCGATAATTACCTTAAATGTGAATGGATTAAATGCTCCAACCAAAAGACACAGGCTCGCTAAATGGATACAGACACAAGATCCATATATATGCTGTCTACAAGAGACTCACTTCAGACCTAGGGACACATATAGACTGAAAGTGAGGGGATGGAAAAAGATATTCCATGCAAATGGAAATCAAAAGAAAGCTGGAATAGCAATACTCATATCAGATAAAATAGACTTTAAAATAAAGAAGGTTACAAGAGACAAGGAAGGACAGTACATAATTAACAAGGGATAAATCCAAGAAGAAGACATAACAATTATAAGTATATATGCACCCAACATAGGAGCACCTCAATACATAAGGCAACTGCTAACAGCTGTAAGAGAGGAAATCGACAGTAACACAATAATAGTGGGGAACTTTAACACCTCACTTACACCAATGGACAGATCATCCAGACAGAAAATTAATAAGGAGACACAAGCTTTAAATGACACGATAGACCAGATAGATTTAATTGATATTTATAGGACATTCCATCCAAAAACAGCAGATTACACTTTCTTCTCATATGCACACAGAACATTCTCCAGGATAGATCACATCTTGGGTCACAAATCAAGGCTCAGTAAATTTAGAAAATTGAAATCATATCAAGCATCTTTTCTGACCCCAACGCTATGAGATTAGATATCAATTACAGGGCAAAATGTATAAAAAACACAAATGCATGGAGGCTAAACAATACGTTACTAAATAACCAAGAGATCACTGAAGAAAACAAAGAGGAAATCAGAAAATACCTAGAGACCAATAACAATGAAAAGATGACGATCCAAAGCCTATGGGATGCAGCAAAAGCAGTTCTAAGAGGGAAGTTTATAGCAATACAGTCCTACCTCAAGAAACAAGAAAACCGTCAAATAAACAATCTAACCTTACACGTAAAGGAACTAGAGAAAGAAAAACAAACAAAACCCTAAGTTAGCAGAAGGAAAGAAATCATAAAGATCAGAGCAGAAATAAATGAAATAGAAACAAAGTAAATGATAGCAAAGATCAATAAAAGTAAAAGTTGATTCTTTGAGAAGATAAACAAAATTGATAAACCTTTAACCCGACTCATCAAGAAAAGGAGGGAGAGGACTCAAATCAATAATATTAGAAATGAAAAAGAAGAAGTAACAATGGACACCACAGAAATACAAAGCATCATAAGAGACTACTACAAGCAACTCCATGCCAATAATATGGACAACCTGGAAGAAATGGACAAATTCTTAGAAAGGTATAACTTTCCAAGACTGAACCAGGAAGAAATAGAAAATATGAACAGACCATTCACAAGTAATGAAATGGAAACTGTGATTTAAAATGTTCCAACAAACAAAAGTCCAGGACCAGATGGCTTCACAGGTGAATTCTATCAAACATTTAGAGAAGAGCTAACACCCATCCTTCTCAAACTCTTCCAAAAATTGCAGAGGAAGGAACACTCCCAAACTCATTCTATGAGGCCACCATAACCCTGATACCAAAACCAGACAAAGATACTACAAAAAAAGAAAATTACAGACCAATATCACTGATGAATATAGATGCAAAAATCCTCAACAAAATACTAGCAAACAGAATCCAACAACACATTAAAAGGATCATACGCCATGATCAAGTGAGATTTATCCCAGGGATGCAAGGATTTTTCAGTATACACAAATCAATCAATGTGATCCACCATATTAACAAATTGAAGAATAAAAACCATGTGATCATCTCAATAGATGCAGAAAAAGCTTTTGGCAAAATTCAACACCGATTTATGAGAAAAACTCTCCAGAAAGTGGGCATAGAGGGAACCTACCTCAACATAATAAAGGCCATATACGACACACCCACAGCCAACATCATTCTCAATGGTGAAAAACTGAAAACATTTCCTCTATGAACAAGACAAGGGTGTCCACTCTCGCCATGATGATTCAACATAGTTTTGGAAGTCCTAGCCATGGCAATCAGAGTAGAAAAAGAAATAAAAGGAATACAAATTGGAAAAGAAGAAGTGAAAATGTCACTGTTTGCAGATGACATGATACTATACAAAGAGAATGCTAAAGATGCCACCAGAAAACTACTAGAGCTAATCAATGAGTTCGGTGAATTAGCTGGATACAAAATTAATGCACAGAAATCTGTTGCATTCCTATACACTAACAATGAAAGATCAGAAAGAGAAATTAAGGAAACAATCCCATTCACCATTACAACAAAAAGAATAAAATACCTAGGTATAAACCTACCTAAGGAAGTAAAGGACCTGTGCCCAGAAAACTATGAGACATTGATGAAAGGAATCAAAGGTGACAGAAACAGATGGAGAAATACACCATGTTCTTGCATTGAAAGTATCAATATTGTGAAACTGACTATACTACCCAAAGCAATTTACAGATTCATTGCAATCCCTATCAAATTTTTTTACAGAACTGGGACAAGAAATCTTAAAATTTGTATGGAGACACAAAAGACCCTGAATAGCAAAAGCAATCTTGAGGGAAAAAAACAGATGGAGGAATCAGACTTCTTGACTTCAGACTGTACTACAAAGCTACAGTAATCAAGACAATATAGTACTGACACAAAAACAGAAATATACGTTAGTGGAACAAGCTAGAGAGCCCAGAGATAAACCCATGCACCTGTGGTCAACTAATCGATGACAAAGGAGGCAAGGATGGACAATGGAGAAAAGACAGTCTCTTCAATAAGTGGTGCTGGGAAAACTGGACAGCTACATGTAAAAGGATGAAATTAGAACACTTCCTAACACCATACACAAAAATAAACTCAAAATGGATTAAAGACATAAATATAAACCGAACACTATAAAACTCTTAGAGGAAAACATAGGAAGAACAAACACTCTTCGACATAAATCACAGCAAGATCTTTTTTGACCCACCTCCTAGAGTAATGGAAATAAAAACAAAAATAAACAAATGGGACCTAATGAAGCTAAAAGCTTTTGCACATCAAAGGAAACCATAAACAAGATGAAAAGACAACACTCAGAATGGGAGAAAATATTTGCAAATGAATTCAATAGACGAAGGATTCATCTCCAAAATATATAAACAGCCCTTGCAGCTCAATATTTAAAAAACAAACAATCCAATCAAAAATTGGGCAGAAGACCTAAATAGACATTTATCCAAAGAAGACATACAGATGGCCAAGAGGCACATGAAAAGCTGCTCAACATCACTAATTAGTAGAGAAATGCAAATCAAAACTCCAATGGGTTATCACCTCACACCGGTCAGAATCGGCATCATCAGAAAATCTACAAAAAACAAATACCAGAGAGGGTGTGGAGAAAAGGGAACCCTCCTGTACTGTTGGTGGGAATGTAAATTCATACAGCCACTATGGAGAACAGTATGGAGGTTCCTTCAAAAACTAAAAATAGAATTACCATATGACCCAGCAATCCCACTACTGGACATATACCCAGAGAAAACCATAATTCAAAAAGACACATGCACCCCAATGTTCACTGCAGCAGTATTTACAATAGCCAGGTCATGGAAACAACCTAAATGCCCATTGACAGATGAATGGATAAAGAAGATGTGGTATATATATACAATGGAACATTACTCAGCCATTAAAAGGAACGATATTGGGTCATTTGTAGACACATGGATGGACCTAGAGACGGTTATACAGAGTGAAGTAAACCAGAAAAAGAAAAACAAATATCATATATTAACACATATATGTGAAATCTAGAAAAATGGTACAGATGAACCAGTTAATAAGGCAGAAATAGAGTCACAGATGTGGCTATGGACAAACTATGGACACCAAGGGAGGAAAGCGGGGGGTGGGGCATGGGGATGAATTGGGAGATTGGGGTTGACATATATACATTAATATGTATAAAATAGATAACTAATAAGTACCTGCTGTATTAAAAAATTAATTAAAAAAAAAAGAAATTTGACCAAGCACTTTTTGCATGTTATTATATTTAAACCTTACCCTAATTATATAAGTTGAAAATTGTGGTCACCTTCTTTTGTGTGTTTTTATTTATTTTCATGAATGAAGAACTTGAGATATGGAAAGTTAATGTGACTTGTTTGAATTCACACAGCAACCAGCAGCAGAGACAGAGCGAAACCATGGTCTTTGGGTTGAAATTTTAGTATTCTCCCATTCTGTCATTTGCTGACCCTTTGGTAAACATTGAAACCTTGTTTTACTCTAAATCAACGGTTGGCAACATTTTCTATAAAAAGCAGGTAATACAATCTCTGTCGCAGTTATTCAGCTCTGCTGTTATAGTGTAAAAGCAGCCACAGAGAATATGTAAATGAATAAATATTGTGTGTTTAATAAAACTAATTTACAGAACTATTTACAAGAGCCAGCAGTGGCTAGCAGACCTTAGTTTTCTGACCCTGCTCTAGATTACAAAAATTATCATAAACATGGGAATGGGTACCATCTACATCTCCTTTAAGGAAAGGAGGCCATGCAAGAATTGCATTAGGAGGAAGAAAACATTCTTTTAATAATTGTAATAGTGACAACCAGTACTTCTTGAGTGCTCATTAGATGTGAGTCACAGTTTCTAAGTTTCTCTATTCACTTATTTAATCCTCATCACCATCTTGAGGCAGCTGGTTTATTATCCCCTACTTATGGATGAGAAAACTGAGGCAGGGAAAATTGAAGTTACTGAAGTTCATACAGTTAATAAGTGATAGAGCCAATAGGTCTAGAAAGTCTTTCAGAATCTGCCACTACTTTGTAGACTCAGTAGTCCTTGGGTCAAAGATCTATTTTCTGGAAAGAGAAAAAGATGTTAACTCATAACTTACTTACTCTATTGTTCCTCATCCCTTTTCTGATTCCTTGGATAGCCATCTAGAGGATGTTGGGTTGTAACCTCCTCAGGAGCTTCCCAGGTATAACCTGAAACCAACCGTCACAAACAGAGGGCAGGAAGAGACTGAAGAAAGAGGCAGACCACTCCAGATTGGTAGGTGGCAGGTTTAATAGGAGAGGCAACTTAGGAGGCTTGTCATGGGCAGACACAAGAAAAGAAATTTCCCCACCTCCAGAATCTTAAAGGTTTATATAGAGGCCTGAACTGGGTTCAGTCATGTACACAGTCCAGATAGTCTCACCACCACACTGTTATCTCAAGGCTGTATCCTTGGGGCAGCTTCTGATGGCAGGGAAGGCAAGCAGAACACACATTCCAAGGACAGGGGAGGAGAAGAGGAGTCCAGTTGCCCCGGTTCAGCTTGAAGGTCAAACTGATAGTCATGTCTTCTTGATGACCACCACCCCCCTCAATAGAGGAAGTCAGCAAGTCAATGTTTTAAACCTTGGACATTAAAAATTTTAGAGTAGGGTCTTTAACAGGATTTCAAATTAACTATGAGGTATGCAGCATTACTAAGTAATTACTCTGAAAGGGAATATCACTGATATACTTTTACAAAATAGATAAATAAAAGAGCTAAACACAGTTCACATGCTTTAAGAAGTATTTTCCCAAATCTCACTGTGTGATTTCCAGAAATAAAAATAGAACCAATCTAGCCAAGACATTTAGAGGGAATTTCCCATGTCCACTATAATCAATCTCAAATGGCACCATAAATAATCACATGTCCTATGTCCTTCAAAACCCGCATTTTTAAGGAGATAAGGTTGAAAGACAGAAGAGAATATGTTGGAAGTTTTGAGATATGAGAGAGGAGGCCATGGTTCCTACAGGTCCAGGATCATCTCTGCTGCTGTGTCCTGGAGCCATACAAACTTGGTAATGATGCTGTTGGCAAAGCTGCAAACAAAGAATTACAGTAATTCAATCTGGCTGTAACAAAAGCGTGTAAAATGCTTTCAAAATCAACAGATATCAGACAGGATTTAATCCTTTCAATGTGTCTTAAATACATTTTTTTAAAAAGCTATTATATTAACCATGTATGTTCATCAAAAAGTAAGTACTGAAATCAGCTTTTATTAGATATTTTCCCCACTGTATATAAAAAAATCCATTGCCTAACACTTCTTTGGAAGTAATTTTGAGTAATTGGATACAATCTAGAGCTGCCTTGTAAAGAAAAAAACTGGCTGGGTTAAGGTTGAAATTCAAAGATAGATTTAAATAAATGTTATTCACAGTACCATCTGGGGGTAGTGGGAAGACCCACAGGAAATTTTTATAGGCAGTCCCATTGTAAGCCTTCTAAAGTAAAAGAAAATGGAGTAACAAAGGCCTAATTCTTTCTGAGTACACCTTTTTCTAGAAGATGCTGAATGATTCCTGAAGTGGGGCAATCTGCCCCTGAATTGAGGATTCATAGAGGTAGCCATATGCTCATGTCATATGTGTCGTTTGTATTACTGCTCTCAGGTAAACCAGATTCATGGAAGTTAAAGGCTGCACTGCTAATCTAGAAAGATGACAGAGAGAGGTCACCCATCCTTACTTCACTGCTGCCTCAAAAACCAGACAGAACTGCATTTAGGCTCTGAAACCACAGTGATGAATATTTCTATTCTTACTTGATTTCTTAACGTTATTTAAATGTTATTTTAATTGATAATAAGCTCAAATTAGGAAGAAACTGGGAGTACGGAATTGCAAAGATGTCTCCATGCTCTTCATGTAGATTGAAGCAGTGAATCTGATCCACCATAATGTAGAAGCTTAAGCCTGTGGGTTCAAGACGCTTGAGTTTATCCTGTCTCTACCTATTTCTAATCCATGATTTTTCTTAAAGCCCCAGGTTTCTCATCATAAAAATAGGCATAGTAATAACACTTACCTCATAGAGTGGCTATGAGTATTAAATGAGATAATATATATGACAGCTCCTTAAAATGGAGCCTACCTAGTGAGAACTCAGCATTATAATGCTATCAGCATTATAATTACTATAGCATAAGCTTGTCCTTTTTAAAAAGCATTTATTTGTAATACAGTAGGGCAAATGGATAAAGTAAATGGTAAATAGTAATCAGGGAAAATTCCATGGGCTTCAATTACTTCAGGATTAGTTGTAGGATCTTTAAGAACTGAACTATCTGTTAGTTGGATCATTGGCCTATTACTACCTAGGTCAGACCACAAGAGAATTGTTTTCCTCTCAAGACTAGAAAAAAAGGAGATAGTAGACCTCCTAAGTTTGCCCTTTGACCTGTGGATTGGACAGCTTTTCTGGGGTGCAGAAAACTAGGTACCAGATTATCAAAGTGGGTCTCCACATTAGGCTGCTTTACAGCTTTTGAGCAAGGTGGTAACACTTGGAGGACATTTTCTTCCCTACTTTCTGTCTCCCTGACTCTCTTTTGTAAACACCCCTTTATAGCTTCATCATATTTCTCACAGATTATTGCTCTATACAGATACATGTATACCCCACACACACACACACATGCACACACACACAAAATTAGACCATAAATTAAGGAAACAAACAAATCTTTTTTTTCAGTGTTCATATTGAATTGTCTGTCTTTTTTCTGTAATTTTACCACATCATTCTTTTATATTTAACTAATTAATGGTATTTATTGAATATCTCTCACTAGGTTCTGTTAGTTGGCAACATTATGATCTAGGATTTTCAGCTGTGTAATCTCAGCAAATAATTTCTCTTCTCTTTGCCTGATATTTTTTATTTGTAAATTTAGACTCTTGGATTGACAGAATTCAACTCTAGCATTCTGTGATTCTGTACTAGCCATCTTTTTCTATCAGTAAATGTATTCAATTGTAGATGCTGTTTAATTCCTCTAAACAATACTTTTGGTTTGGCACAAAATTTCTGGTATATAATCAACTTTATATGCGAGGATTCATGTTTACTTCATTGAAAATGATGCTTCAGAAGGACAAAGGCATCTTTTGAACCGAAGTTGCAATGTTGTTACCTTTGGCACCATGATAGCTTTCTCTTCATACCCATTTCCTTTCTAACATTATAGTGTCTTTATAATTTGAATAGAGATGTTGTATAAAATGTAAATGAAAAGGTCTTCCTAGTTATGAATTTCAGTCAGGATGGTGGCACAGGTAACATGTTTTGTTTCATCAGGACTTGGTTGATTTAAAAGTAGAAAGAAATATGCCAGTTAATTATTGGTGCAGCTAATATTATTATTATTTTATTAATATAATCCCATTCTTTCTCATGCTTTCAATAGTTTCTTTTGACATTTGCATTTATTTTATAAGAATATGAAAAATAATTCAGAATTAATTCTTTATATATTTTTTATTCCTCAACATAATTTTTTATACCATGGTTTTCCATTTAAAAAAATTGTTCTTAGTACTGACTATTGGATTGTCTTCTAATAATTTTTATAGAAAAAGTACTTTCCTGGTATATTCTCCAAATCATTGCATGTCTGAAAATGTATTTTTCTTGACCTCACATATAAACAATAGCTTGCTGAACAGAAAACTTTGTTATGGGGAGTATAACCTTTTGCCATCAAAACTGCTAATGATTCTTTTGGCATTTGGAGATGCCAAAAAAGAAGTCTAATTTTTGTTGCCACATAGAACTTTGTTTTTCATTTGTGTGTGACTGGGTGTTAGTCTCTTTATTTCTTTTGCTGGGAACTTGGTGAGTCCTAATTGATTTTGAGAACTTAAACCCTGCTTTAGATCAGGAAAGTTTTTCCTACTATTTGATTATCATAAGTTCTTTATATGTTTAGTTCCCTCCTTTTGAAAGTCCTATTCAATACGTATTGATGAGCCTATACTGACACATCATACACCCAGCATCCATAGTTTATGTTACCCTTCACTCTTGGTTTGTACATTCTGTGGGTTTGGACAAATGTATAATGACGTGTCCATCATCATGCCTAGTATTTCACTGACCTAAAAATCCTCTGTACTCTGCCTATTCATTCATCATCCCGCACTCACCACCCCAACCCCTGGCAACTTCTGGTCTTTTTACTCCCCATAGTTTTGCCTTTTCCAGAATGTCATGCGTTTGGAATTATAGTATGTAGCCCTTTCAGATTGGCTTCTATCACTTAGTAATATGCATTTAAGATTCCTCCACATCTTTTCATGGCTTAATAAGTCATTTCTTTTTAGCACTGAGTAATATTCCACTGTCTGGAGGTACCACAGTTTACTAATTCATTCACCTACTAAAAGACATCTTGGTTGCTTCCAAGTTTCGGTAATTATGAATTAAGCTGCTATAAATATCCATATGCAGGTTCTTGTGTGAACATAACTTTTCAACTCCTTTGGGTAAATACCAAGGAGTGCGATTGCTGGATTATATGGTAAGAGTGTGTTCAGTTTTGTGAAATTCCCAAACTGTCTCCCAAAGTGTTGGTACCATTTTGCATTCCTACCAGCAATGAATGAGACCTCCTGTTTCTCCCTAACCTTGCCAGCATTTGGTGTTGTGTGTTCCAAATTTTGGCCATTCTAATAGGTGCATGGTGATATTTCATTGTTATTTTAAGTATATAAACTTGTTAAGACTAGGAACTATATATTTTTTAAAATTTTTATTGAAGTATAGTTGATTTACAATGCTGTTCTAATTTCAGGTGTACAGCAAAGTGATTCAGTTACATGTATATATATATATATATATAAATATATAAAATATATATAGTATATATATATTCTTTTTCAGATTCTTTTCCCTTATAGGTTATTACAAAATATTGAGTATAGTTCCCTGTGCCATACAGTGGGTCCTTGTTGGTTATCTATTTTATATATAGTAGTATGTATCTGTTAATCCCAAACTCCTAATTTATCCCTCCCCCCATTTCCCCTTTGGTAACCATAAGATTGTTTTCTATGTTTGTGAGTCTGTTTCTGTTTTGTAAATAAGTTCATTTGTATCATTTTTTTAGATTCCACATATAAGCGATATCATATGATATTTGTCTTTGTCTGGCTTACTTCACTTAGTATGATAATCTCTAGGTCCATCCAGGAGTAGGAACTATCTTGAAGTTGTCATTTTTTGCACGCCCTTCACAGTAACAAAGACAATGCCTTAGAGTTGCTAGATACTAAAGAAGTACTTAGCAGATTGTAGAATTTCATCACAAGATGGTATTTGAGGTCATTTGGCTAGCTCAACCTCCTTATTCCAAAGAAGAGAAAACCAAGTCTCTGATAAATTAAGTGACTCACCCAGGACCATACAACCAGAGCCAGATGGCAGCCCATATCTCCTGAATCCTAACCCAGGCTATAGTCCAATAATACCAAACCGATGATTTCATGTGAGTCATCACTGATGCCTTTGCAATTTTCACATCTTGATTTTTCCTCTATAAAATAGAGATAATAAGCCTATCATTTGATGAATAGAAATTAAAAATGATCATCACAAGGGACATTGTGATTGATAGGAAACGTAGAAATGCTTACTAATACTATGAAGTACTATTTTAAACAGTGTTAAAAATAGATATAACAACAAACCAAGGCTCTTCTGGCATTGGAACTCAGAGCCTAACCATGCTGACCCTGCATCTTCTCATTTCAGGGGTCTTACTCTCAGGAGTTCAACTCAGTATGGAATTTGCTATCATTTTTCACCTTGTGTTTATGTTGTACCTCCATATGAGGAGCTTAAGGAGCTTTACAGACATTAGCTCATTAATCCTCCCAAAAACCTCTCTAAGGTAGGGCAGAGGCATAAATTATTATTCCTATCTGGAAAAAAAATGGCCTAACTTATCTCTCTTAATTTTACTGATACTCTAAACCATTGATTAAATCCTAACTTATACCCTGTACACTTAAAATATAATATTTTCTTCCCCAAGGATATTTTTCTTTCTTTTTCAATGTAATGTCATGAAGATAAGCGTGAAACCAGAATGACAGGTCTGGTGTTAGAAGCTCATTTGCGAAGCACAGGACAGGCGATAGGTTCCTCCTTCCCCATATGCTCTCCTCATTTTCTAAAAAATATCCTTTATTGCCCCTCAGTCATGACAGGAGAAGTGACTTTTAGGATTTGGAGGGACGTTTCAAGACCAATTCACTCCTTTATCTGTAAGCCAAGACCACCAGCAAGAGAACCAATGGATCCATTCAACCATGCCATACTAACTCTCTATAAAACACTGGTGCAACAGACTTCAAAGCTTTACAAAAGCAGCAATAGAAGTTAAATTTTCAGTCTTGTGTGCTTTGCTTAGGCATGTGGTTCTCACTATAAAGATATTTGGAGTTAGACTTTGAGGATGTTAGAACATGACCAGGACATGAGAAGAATCTGAGGCCAAGCAAGGTTGTTTCATGTAAACGATTGCAACAACACACTTGTCCAGTTAGAGCAGTTGCCCACAGTTCAGGCCAGTGAAAAGGAAAATGAATAAGAATGATAAAGATAAAGTGAAACTAGTACCCTATCACTCCTCAAAGTTTATCAGAGAGGGTAAGAATCATCTTGCAACTGATTTGAGAGATATTCCATGTTTTATTATTTTTTAAAAGACCATCTCAGACCGCCATATGATATTTTTCCTGTCTCATAACAAAATAAAGTTATGTAATAATCTGATGCCAGAAGATGGTAAAGGCTAAAGAATCTTTGCATTTTAGAGAAGGGGTATTGAGGGCACATAAAAGTTACATCATTTACTTGAGATCACGTAACTAATTATTGCCAAACTAGGTAAAGGCCCTAAGTTGTGTTTCTTTCCCTCCCTCAATCCAAGTTGCTTCTCAGATGTTCAATTAAAATACCTTTATGCTTAGATGACTTATGTTCTACCTTGCTGCCAGATGAAGGAGTTTAACGAGAGGACTTCCCCCCAGTGTATTGAATCTTGTTTTGGGGAACAGGCAGGAGAGGGGTGCGGCGTCTTTTCTCAAAAGAAAAGAAAACATGTTCTTCTAAAAGGAAAATTCGCTTTTTCAAGAAACTGCTCTCAAAAATTTCTCCTGGACCTCTGCTTTGTTTAAGCTATGGGAATGTTTAAAGAATGAAGTTCTTATTACATTTCCTTTTCACAAGGTTGTGGAATATTGCTTTGAGCTAAGGAATCATCAGAGCAATTTACCAGTTGGCTAATATTTAGTCAGCATCTCTCTACTACCTGATATAACAGTTAAAGAGTGTTCTGCCGTTATATATTAGTTAAACTTCTAAGAGAAGTTTACTAACCTGAGAGTGTGGTTAGTATTACTGCACATCTGGGAATACTGAAAACTAGCAAAAAAGGAGTTGAATTGCCCTGGGCTTCTACCCCAAAAGCAAAGGAAAGAGCTAAGAAGCAAATTCCCAATGGTCCAGACCCACAGGAAAATGTCCTGTTTATTTTAGGTGCTATGAAAATAAAATCAGAAATATGAAGTTTATAGAGCTGGCTATACCTCAGCCTCTTCCAGGTCAGGGAAGAATAAATGAAAAAAACAGAAGCGTCTTTCTAATATTGACTTTCTGTCCTTAGTATCATTTTCCTCTTTTTTAGTGGTGTTATTCCCCACAGCCTAACTTTCTTCCTGCATTCTTGCTGTGTCCCTAGAGTTCTTGAATTCATTTACTTCCCATCTGTAGGATTCTTGAATAACAGTAATACTTCCCTAAAATACCAATTCCTAGCTGTTATACTTCAAGTAACGCTCTGAGCTTTGTGATGAGTTCCAGGAGTGGCTTCATAGGAAATAACAAGTAAGTTAGCCAGAGATAAGTCTGGAAAAATACGGTTTGATGGAGGAGGCGGGTGAAGAATAGTCAACTGTGTATGGATGAGAGAGTTAGAAAACACCATGCAGCAGAGTTGAGTGATTCATGAAACAAATTAGTCCAACAATCTGTCCTCTCCTCTGTGTTCCACATTATCCCTGGGAATTCCTTTTGTGTCATCCTGGCTCCCGTGTTCTCTTGCTTTCCTTCTTAATGCTATTTCATCTCCCAGGTGTTGTCTTTATGATGGTTCTTCTTTCATCTGAACTCACAGATGAGTTCAGGTAGTTGGGATCCACAAATAATCCAGAGAAGAAAATCACCTTCATTCGTTCTCCAGAATTACTTGTTTTTAAAAAATATTTATTTATTCTTGGCTGCATTGGGTTTTAGCTGCGGCATGTGGGATCTTTCATTGTGGCGTGCGGTGGTCTTCGTTGTGGCACGCAGGCTTCTCTCTCTAGTTGTGGCATGTGGGCTCAGTAGTTGCCGTGTGTGGGCTTAGTTGCCCCGCAGTGGCATGTGGGATCTTAGTTTCCCAAGCAGGGATTGAACCTGTGTCCCCTGCACTGGAAGCTGATTCTTAACCACTGGACCACCAGGGAAGTCCCCTCCAGAATTACTTTGAATGGAATCAGTAAGAGTTAAAAAGCACAGTGGGTATTGTAAAAAGATTTCAAAATATAATAATGTAAAAATAAATGGCAATTAATGCCTCATCTGCTTATGAAAAGAGTGATTGTGGGATTTTAAGAAAAGGTATAGTATAATGGCTAAGTTGCATTTATATCCAGCACCCTTTCCCCCTTATTGCTAAAAGTTACCTTTCTGTAATTGCAGACTAGTTTAGCATCTTAACAATAATGGACATTTTTTAAAGTGCATTCTTTATTCCAGGGAGACTCTGTAATAGATACCAGCATTTTAGTAATGATACAAGCAATCTGTAAGCTATTACAGTTTTCTTTAGAGTATCGTAGTCTTCATATTGTTTTGTATGTCTGGAATTTTAATCGTGTTTTTAATTTAGAAAAGGAAGTATATAACATATTACTAATTACATGTGAATATGAACTAAGCACATGACCACTGAGCTTGATTCTTAAAAACAAACATGTTTAAAAGTACTTAACCTAGTGTAGGGTAAGTCACAAAGAAATTAAAGAATGCCACACAGGGCTAACAGCAGCTTTCATGGAATAACACAGTGAGGGTCTTCATTTTTAGAATGATTATTAATTTTAGTCTACAGCTAAAAAGTAGCTAAGAGGAATAGAAATACTCCTTTTCAAATATAATTAATGTTTTTTGAACAGATGAAGGTACAAAAGAATTAAAACATAAATATGAGTGTATTAAAAGAATGTTTAGTTTTTCCCTTGATGACACCATTCATTGAAGAGTGTCCAAGAATTTGTAGTATTAGTAGTCCTGGTGGCCCTTAATGATTCAACTTGATTGGTGAGGATACTAGATTGCAAGAACAAGTAAGATCTTTTTCTAGGTCAAAGGTCAGGCTAATTAGGCCTGGAGGTAAAGATGACACCTCACTTATCTGCTGCCTAGGTGAACAGAGGGTAGATGATTTTTCTTAAAAAATGAAAGTGTTCGCTGAAACTATTTTGATTTTAAATGGTTAAAATAAATCATTTAGTGTTAGAATCTAGATTTATACTGTCATGTACAATTTAAAAAGTATTTTGGCACACATCCCAGACCCTCTTCAAGGAGCTGATAGAGATGTGCTTGGTGAATCAATTCAGGGGCCTTTACTGCTATTTTTAAAATCCAGCTTTTACATTAAATAAACCAGTTTGTTATTTTGCAAGAAGTTATAATCTACTTAGAACTGTCATTCTCTGTTTCTGACTTGCAGTTAGATGGTATTTCCAAAATGTCAGACCTAGATTCTGCTTCTACCGTCACCATAATACAATGTGACAGCCAAGATATTATATCAGTACCTTTTCCATAATTAGCAATAAGGATCCTGCCAAGGGTTAACTAGAAAAGTTTCATAAATGTTTTTCTACAAATGGTCCTGAAGGCAGTATTACGCTTTTAAAATCTGCTAATGTAGCAAAGACTCATGACAACCAGGAGACAAATCTGTGAGCAAAACTGTTTGGAGAGAATAGTTTTGTACTGTATGATGTATGGTATGTAAATGAGCTTATTAGGACTCTCATCTATTTTATTATTGGTGACCAATTTGATAGAGGCATTTAAAAAACAATATTTCTGCCTGACTCCTAGAAATGAAGAAGATACATTGATATAATTGAGAGCAAATGATTGCATGTCGTGCCATTTAATCATGTCGTTTTTCAATTGCTATTTTTTGCACTTCACTGCATGCTTATAGAATATTTAGCTCCAATATGGATTAAGTCCCAGAGTTTGCAACTGAGCTGAGTTCCTATATTGGCTGACATCTTTTAAGTTTGGAATCAGGTAAAATATGAAGATGTCTTTTGTCCATATTTTCTTTAAAATATGCAAGTTGTCACTCCTACCTCACTTGAGGTGTTTTAATTTTTTTGGCTGTTTTGAATTACTCCTTCACAATTCCAGGTTGGAAACTCTTTTTCCTTTTTTTTTTCATATTTTTTAAAGTTTTATTTTTATTTTATTTATTTATTTTTTGGCCATGCCGCGTGGCTTGTGGGGTCTTAGTTCCCTGACCGGAGATTGAACCACACCCTCAGCAGTGGACGCATGGAGTCCTAACCACTGGACCACCAGGGAATTCCCTAAAGTTCACTTTTAATAGAATCATTTTTCTGATATTCACTTCCATTTTGGTTTGGGGCTAGATTTATTTCTTTTTCTTTTTTTTGACTAGATTTATTTCTGACATCATGTCTGTTAAATTCATGTTTGCCAAAAGAGCCAAAGTTGCCTGCTCAGCCCATTCCTTATCTGTGATGGCCACCATCTCCTCTACCAGAACAAGATGGCTCACACAGGTCAATACACAACAGGTTGTTCACCATTCTTTTCAGTGGGGTTTTCAGGAAAATATATGTGTGCATATTTAGAAAAAGGGTATCTTGCTTTAATATTTCCAATTTCGTTTCCCTGTTTCCTTTTTTTTCTCTTCCTATCAAAACTTTTAATCTTGCTAGGTCATTTTATTTTTTATTTATTTATTTTTTAAAAATTTTTCTTATTTGTAACATACACTATACACTAGGTATAGTTAAGTTAACACATAATTGGCTCAAGAATGGAGATGTCAGGACCAAATCTGCTGATCCCTTGCTGGAAACTTTGATAATCATTTGCCTAATGAATGTTTCTTACTTTTGTTAAATCTCTTCATTATTATTTATATGATTTACATCTTTCTCAGAAAAGAGATTATCTCCCACTGTCTGCTAGAATATGAGGTCCTTGAGGGCAGAAAGTTTTGTTCACTGATGTATCTCCAACACTGAGAACAGTGCCCATTATAAAGATGTTTAATAAATATTTGTTCAATTAATTAATTAGTATTTTTTCCACCTCTGCTATCATTAACTACCCTGGGCTTAAGAATTGCATAGGTTATAAATTCTTATCATATTTGCAGGCTTAGGAATGGGTATAAGATAGACCCCTGACAGGTATATGGAAGAAGTTGTTGGCTCTCTGATCAACAGTAACTTTATGGCTCTGACCACTTCTGGTTAGAACTCAGGGGCAGAGGTGGTCTGAAAATGTCAAAATTTTCCAAGCTTCTTCAGCTCTCTTATGAAAGGCAATGTACCATAGTGTTTTCATGAATTGACTCTGGGTTCAGGTTGCATGGGTTAAAATCCTTTGCTGCTTATTTGCTGTTACTTAACCTCTCTGTGTCTCCATTATCTCATTTGTAAAATAGGTAGATGACAGCAATGTATGTCTCAGAGTGCTGTTGTGAGGATTAAATGAGTCCATACATATAAAGTACCTAAAAAATGCATAGCACACAGGAATACCCAAAAAACATTTGTCATTAGTGTAGGAGATTAGTGAAAAATAACTAAGAAAATACTACTAAGAAAAGAGCTCTAGCAAGTTATGGCTCAATGATTGTTGGTTATTATTTTGCATTCAAGTAAATCTTGATTATTTGAAGCAAACATAGCATTATTTTTATTTTGTTTTGGTTCAGATACATATAGTCAACTCAGAATCATCTTTGGTAAAGTCTGTGAACTCTATCTGACATGTCAGGTCTCTCATTCTTGCACAGATACTAACAACACAATAGATTACAATTTCATAAGATATGTCTAAATATATGTGAAACTCATCACTGCAATAATTACACTTAACTAACATTCTTCAGCTCCCACATTTTCTTCAACTCCTTTTCCAGGCATGCTCTTATATATATACTTTTCTGTTATGTTTTATGATGTCTCTAGAAGTTAGGACAGCTATATTTAAAAAGGAACTGTATTTTTTTATCATATAGCAGAATGTTTTATCCGTTGACTGAGATTTATAGGTCTGTAGTTGTAACTGTATCCCAGGAAATTTTATAGCCATTACTTTAAAAATAAATAAATAAAAGTTCTACATTTGCATTTGTAAGTGTATTAATCAGTGTATTGATCCATGGTTACAGAACCATGGTGACTGACTGGATGGTATTGGTAATATCGAGTCTGTTGTCATAACACACTCTAAAGGAATGGAAAATTATCTGATTATATCATCAGTTTTGTGGTTGACAATATATACCTGCCCTTAACTGAGAGATTTTAAAAAATAACAACTTTATTGAGATATAATTCACATACAATAAAATCTAATTTCAAAATGTTTTTACTACCCTGAAAAGAAACCGTTTACCTCTCAGCAGTCACTCCCTATATCCCCCGACTGCAACCCCTGGCACCTACTAATATACTTTCTGTTTCTATGCATTTGCCTATTCTGGCCATTTCATATAAATGAACTCATACAACACGTGGCCTTTGTGTCCAGCTTATTTCACTTAGCATAATGTTTTCATCCATGCTGTGGTATGTATCAGTACTTCATTCCTTTTTATTGCCAAAAAATATCCCATTGTATGGATATACTGGTTTTTTTAAATCTATTTCTCTATTAATGGATGTTTGGGTCATTTGCACCTTTTGGCTATCATGAATCATGTGGTTATGAATTTGTCTACAGGTTTTTGTGTGGTCATATGTTTTCAGTTCTTTTGGGTATATACCTAGGAGAGAAACTCCTGGACCATATGGTAATTCTGTTTAACTTTTTGAGGAAATGTACTGTTTTCCAAAGTGAGTACATCATTTTGAAATCCCACCAGCAACAGATGAGGGTTCCAGTTTCTCTGTCTCCTCGCCAACATATATTGATATTTTCTGGTATATTTATTTATGTTTTATTTCCAGCCTCACACCACTGCCACCCCCCAACACAGAGATAAATTTGCATATAAGTTCCATGAGAGCAGAAATCTTGTTGCCCACCGTTATATCCCTACCAGTGAGAACAGTGCCTGGAACATAGGAGGCACTTTCAAGTACATTTAGATGGATAGGTGGATAATTGAATTATTATTAACATAATATTCCACTTGAAATTCCTTGCTTTTTAAAATGTTGCAAAAGTTATGGTTTCTTGGGCATTCCCTGGTGGTCCAGTGGTTAGGACCGTGTGCTTTCACTGCTGAGGGCACGGGTTTGATCCTGCAAGCCGAGTGGCGTGGCCAAAAAAAAAGAAATCTGTGGTTTCTTGACCTTTTCTTATGTGAATCTCCCAACTGTAATGCCTGTCCTTCTTCCCCTCCACTTTTTCAAACTTCAGCAACTTTTATGGCCTAATTCTAATCCTATGAATCTTTATCTACTCCAGCTAGTAATGTCAATGCCCATAATTTAGCATGTATATCATGCTAAAGTCAATGCCCATAATTTAGCATGTATATCAATTGCACATTACTTTTGGGTCACAGCCTCACTATTTACATGGCACATTCACCTCACTTACCTCATTTAAAACCTACAACAACCTGATGGGTTAGGTCTTATCAAAGACCTTTGCCTTGCATTGATAGCTCTCATTTTGAGTAGCCAGAGGCTTCTCTTTACAGCCAGATTACAAGCCCTTAAGATCAGGTACCACATCATATTATATGCCTCTTATCCACCAATGCCATTCCTGTAATGAAAATTACGGTGTTTGGCACATAATTGATACCCAATAAATGTTTATTGCTATAAGAAATATCATTCATGTGATCTTTGCCAACCTTGCCCCCAAATTATGATTCCGAACCGACCAGTCAAAAGCATCTTCTGGAGAATCATAGAGGTACCAGTATAGCCTCTCATTTTTCCCACCTGCTATACATTCTTCTCAGACCATGGCTGTAGGCAGTAGCATTACCTGATGCCTTGTACCTTCCAAACAGTCATCAAGGTTTTGATTACTATGTAAACTCCCTGAGAGCAAAGCTTCTATTTAATTTAGCACAATGCCAAATATGTTAGAGTCATTAATTAGTAAATGACTTACTTGATAAAAATAACCAAAAGGAGTAAAATCCCCAAATACAGTACTCAATCAGCATTCTTTTTTTAATTTAATTTAATTTATTTTATACAGCAGATTCTTATTAGTTACCTATTTTATACATATTAGGGTATATATGTCAATCCCAATCTCCCAATTCATCCCACCACCAACCCCCCTCCACTTTCCCCCCTTGGTGTCCATACATTTGTTCTCTACATCTGTGTCTCTATTTCTGCCCTGCAAGTCGGTTCATCTGTACCATTTTTCTAGGTTCCACATATATGCGTTAATATACAATATTTGTTTTTCTCTTGCTGACTTACTTCACTCTGTATGACAGTCTCTAGATCCTTCCACGTCTCTACAAATGACCCAATTTCATTCCTTTTTATGGCTGAGTAATATTCCATTGTATATATGTACCACATCTTCTTTATCCATTCGTCGGTCAATGGGCATTTAGGTTGCTTCCATGACCTGGCTATTGTAAATAGTGCTGCAAGGAACATTGGGGTGCATGTGTCTTTTTGAATTATGGTTTTCTCTGGATATATGCCCAGTAGTGCGATTGCTGTGTCGAATGGTAGTTCTATTTTTAGTTTTTTAAGGAACCTCCAGACTGTTCTCCATAGTGGCTGTATCAATTTACATTCCCACCAACAGTGCAAGAGGGTTCCCTTTTCTCCACACCCTCTCCAGCATTTGTTGTTTGTAGATTTTCTGATGATGCCCATTCTAACTGGTGTGAGGTGATACCTCATTGTAGTTTTGATTTGCATTTCTCTAATAATTAGTGATGTTGAGCAGCTTTTCATATACTTCTCGGCCATCTGTATGTCTTCTTTGGAGTAATGTCTATTTAGGTCTTCTGCCCATTTTTTTATTGGGTTGTTTTTTTTTGATATTGAGCTGCATGAGCTCAGCATTCTTAATTATATTAACATTCTGGAGATCATCAAACAAATACTAATAATATAAAGTTATCACTGGCTGAAAAGACCTATTCATTGATTGATTCATTAATTTTTTTAGCCATTCAATAACAATTAAAAAATAATTGGGGGTGGGAGGAATTGGGAGATTGGGATTGATACATATACACTATCGATACTATGTATAAAATAGGTAACTAATGAGAACATACTGTATAGCACAGGGAACTCTACTTAATGCACTGTGGTGACCTAACTGGGAAGGAAATCCAAAAAAGAGGGGATATATGTATATGTATAGCTGATTCATTTTGCTGTACAGTAGAAACTAACATAACATTGTAAAGCAACTGTATTCCAATAAAAATTAATTAAAAAAATAATTGATCACCAATGGGTGTGGTCTTTAGGCTCTTGGCTACAAGTGTGACTCCAGAATCAGAACTTACAACTTCTATTTTTATACTTCTAAAAAACTACTCAACTAGATTAATTTTCTTATCTGAAAAACTAAGTTCCTCTGTTTTCTGTAGAGCAATGTTCTCAAACTTTAACATGCATTGTAATCACCTGTAGGGCTGGTTGAACCATGACTCATTGGGGCCCACCCCAGAGTTGCTGATTCACAAGATATGGAGTGGCACCAGGGAATTCTTGTTTCTAACAAGTTTCCAGATAATGCTAATACTGCTTGGCCCAGGGAACACACTGAGAAATTTTGCTCTAGAAAATTTGGTCACAGGTAGCAGACTAAGAGAAGACAATTGCTCACCTCATGTAATTAGAATGGTAAAATACAGAAAATGCAAAAAAGAAGAAAAGCACATGAAAAAGTGTAGAAAACCCTTGCAACAAAGAGATGGAGCTGTCTGCTTTATATGATCCTATTTAAACTAGAAGAATGTGCCTATCTTTTCACTTCTCTCTTTTCTCTCTGTATATTTCCTCACGCCAACTACATTGAAGGCAGGTACATATCACATACATATACAGATTGAAGTTTCTTTGTTGTGCTTGCCACATAGAAGGCATATTCAGTAGATAGTGTTTAAACAATTGATTCATCTAGAAGGTAAAGTCATGTTTGACTTTATAAATGGAATTGCTTCATAAATAATTTTTTATTTTGACACATTACCTAAAGTCCCACCACTTTGTTTCTATTGACCGACCTAATGATGTTACATTAACTGCTAAATAAAATTATGTAAGAGATATGGAGACAAATTTCTTTGGAGTTTCTCAGCTAGATTTAATTTTTTTCTCTCTGCGTTTACCATATACTTGGTTTGGGTATTTTTTGAATTTCATTTTCCTCCTCATGTGTTTTTTCTCTATTTAGTTCTTACATTTTATTTATTGTGCATTTTGGTTCTTGGTCTAATTGTAGTTCTTTAATTGTAGGCTTATTTATAGCCTTTTGTAATAGGAGATGACAGTATTATTTAATGTCAAGAATATGGGTGTACATTTGACTCTTGAGCAACATGTGTTTGAACTGTACAGGTCCACTTATACTCGGAGTTTTTTTCAACAGTAAATACTACTATACTCTGTGATGAGTGGGTTGGTTGAATTTGCAGATGTGGAACCCTGGATACAGAGGAACCCTGGGCTGGACATAAATTGTAATCAGATTTTTGATTGTGCTGGGGGTTGGTACCCCTAACCCCGCCATTGTTTAAGGGTCAACTGTACAAGTAAATATAATCATTCTATGCAATATGTGTGCATAAATACATAAATTTAATGTATAATGAAGAATAAATTACCAATATTGGAAGCCTTACGTTCAGTGGTGTTAAACTGAAGCCAGTGGCAGGAATGATGTTACATCACATTTGGCTCCATAATATGAGTGGTTTCAACAGTCAGAGAAGTTCATAAAGCAAGTCAGGAGAGGAGAAAAACCCCACATAAACCAAAAACGCCCCTTTGTATCACCACTGGTGAATTGAAAATCAGATTGATCATTTATAAGTATAAAGCAAAAATCTTCCATCTGTTGGCAGCTCTCTTACAACATGTCCAAAAAGATATGTTTAAAGGGTTGGAGATTTGTAAAGGAAAAAACAAATTAGAAATTTTGATTTTCACTTTTATATACTTCTCAACTTTTATAGCAAATATGCTTTTTGAGTAACATGAGGAAGTTGAGTAGAGGTGTAAAATAACCAAATTATATAGGTCATTAGAGACTTAGAAGTAGAACACCGAACTATATTCTAACAATTGGATTCTGAAGTGATACTAAGACAATGACCTACATACTAACAGAGGTAGCTTTGTAGGAAAAAATTCCTAAAGATTACCAAATAATAATGATACTAAATGTATAACAAAATACAAAAATAATGATAAATAAATACATAACTAAATACAAAAGCATTTGGAATATCTTTCTCTTAGATATATTGATAATTAGTTCTCCTTTCTTTTTACACTTTCTTTCCCACTTCTTTTCTTTCTACTTTTCTGGGAAGGCAACATGACTGTGCTTGGGAACCAACATGATCTCATTGGCTATCAAGGACAATGCTTCAAAACTGGCAAAAATGAAAAACCTTATAAACTTTTCTGTTCCTTACTTTTCCATCTGCTTTACTCTCTCTTTTCTCCAACACACTGGGTACTCCCAGGGTCCCAGGCTACTTGCTACTGAACTTGGACCATCTGGCTCACATTGTTTCCCTGAAGATTTCACGACTCCTCCGATAGCAACCTGCACAAACTTCTGTTAGCACCTACCTCTCTGTATTATTCTTGGTACTGTATAGTCCACCAACAATAGACTCTCAGCTCCTTGAGAGAGGGAGCAGTAACTTGCTCCTTTTTGAAGCCTCCATGCCTGAAACAGTACCTGGCAGATGCAAGGTGCAATACACATTGAGGAGGTCTGGGAGGCAGGGATGAGTCTGTCTTATTTCTGTGCCTTACTTAGATTGCTTAGCTTGGGTTTCTGTTCTGTTCTCTGAAAATGTAAGCCAAAAATAGTTATAATAATCATTTTGTTCCTATGTAGTTATATTTAACATTTCTCTATGCATAGTGTATCATGGAAATAATGTGAACTCTACTGATTCTAAGAAACATTACCAGCAAATGCACTGATTTTATTTAGTATGTGTTTGTGATTATAAATAAGCATGTACATTTTAATGGTTGTCATGGAAACACATTTATGTAAAAGAATGTTATCAATTATATCACTTAGATGTAAAAAAGTACTGAAAAATATGTTGGCCATGTAAAATTCTCAATGTTCCTCTCCTTTTAAAAGTAGTGTTATTTCCGAAGTGTGCATATAGAATAAATTGATCTAGTGTGTACACTAAGTTCTTTGAATATCTAAAACTTTTTAAACTGCAGAATTGTGGAGATCTGAAAATCAGATATTGAGTGTCAACAGTGTCAACAGTTTTTAAAAACAGCTAACACAGTTTTAAAACCCATAGACTGTCATTAAGATGTGGGGTGGGGATCATCTGGATACTTAAATACTGGATACATTCTAGATACTAATAAAAAGTTATGGCCAATCACCTTTATGAAAATTTCCCCTAGCAACCTCACATGTCCTGTTTCAGAACTTTGAAAATGCCTGTGAGGTGAATGAAGCCCATTTGGGCTGCTTTGTGAATATCACCTAATGTGGCTGTGCTAAGTCCACACATACCTTTAGTGTCATCCATGGCAAATTCTCATTTAGCTAAGAAACATAGGGACTTTTTGTTGGCTGGAGAAATGCAGTCATTATTTTAGTCAACTTAAAATGGAGTTTTGCAAGATCCAGTTTTGTGGCATGGAAACATCTCTTGATTTTTCTAGCCCTTTATTTTTAACAATTTAATGACAAAACACAGACAAAAAACCCAAAATCTTCAACATGTATATTCATAGAACTCATTTGAATCAATCCCAGTTGGCTGTATTATTATCTTGAAATGTTTAATATTGGGCCAAAAAATGACAGATTATTAAGTGGGCTTGATAGTTTGACTTGCTCAACAGTTGTTCTAGCGCAAGAGAGCAAATTATTGAAGGGTGTGTGTGTGTGTGTGTGTGTGTGTGTGTGTGTGTGAGTGTGAGAGAGAGAGAGAAAGAGAGAAGGAGAGAGAGAATGCATGTGGGGAGGGTCAGTTAGCAAGATTGGGAGAGGTAATGGAAACAATGCCTATTGCTTTGGTAGACCCTCAAGTTTTATCTTTGAATGTGTAGGGGTTTCTCATTCAGCATTGAATAGCATCAGTAAAGAAATTTGTCAGACCTGGTGGTTCTATCAGGAGTTATATAGGAAAATAGTAATGATCCCTAGGAAAGTAAATAAGGGTAGGTTCAAGAAATATAACAAAAAATGCTATACTGGTATAAACTGAATAATAAAATTCCTAGTCATATTTTGCTGTAAATAGAGGTATGGGAATTTGTCATTCACCTTATTTAAAATTCAAAAATATTAGGGCTTCCCTGGTGGCGCAGTGGTTGAGAGTCCGCCTGCCGATGCAGGGGACACGGGTTCGTGCCCCGGTTTGGGAAGATCCCACATGCCGCGGAGCAGCTGGGTCCGTGCGCCATGGCCGCTAAGCCTGCGCATCCGGAGCCTGTGTTCCGCAACGGGAGAGGCCACAGCAGTGAGAAGCCCGCGTACCACAAAAAAAAAAAAAAAAAAAAAAAAAAAATTAAAAGTACGGGGTTCTCTCATTACAGAAATAATAGAATTCCAGCTATTACTGAGTTAGGGTTGTTTAAATGGCTATAGCATGTATTATATCAATAAGTGGAACATCTGTATGAGACATCCACCTGCTGATCTACTACCACTCTGCACATTTCAATGAACTGCACTTAATCATTTTAAGACTTCTTCTAATGAAGACTTATCTAGATTAACATTTTAAGCACAAATACTTTTAGGCATTAAAACTCTAGCACTAAATGAAATTGCATTGTCTTGTTTATCCTTGTTGATCAATAAGCAATCTGTTGACTGTTAGAACAGTCCAATTGTGGCAGTAGAAGGAGATTAGTAATTCAGTGATGTTTGTGGATATAATCATCGTTTCTCCCAAAGGCTTTGAATTAGAGTATCACTTACACACTGTCCGTAGGCAAAGAAGAGATATAATATTTTTAGACATGTGTACCCACTATTTTGCTTGAATTGTTCAGCTTAGGGTCACTGCAGCAATACAGATGCTTCTGGGGGCAAAATCTTACTTTGATGCATGCATATCCTTCTTAAATAGTGTGAAGGTCTATTGAAAGAAACACAGCAACTAACAAATAATGCATTAATAATCCATTATCCTAATTTCTGTTTTCAGAACATTATTGCTTTGTTAATCAAGTTTCGGAAGAGAAATGTTGCTTATTGTTTTTTTCAAACAATAGCTGTTATATATCAATTTTTTTGCAATCTTATTTAACTTATTTACAGCCTAGAAAAGTAAACTTTTGGCTCCAAAGAATCTAGGAGTAAATTTGGAAATACTCCATTTCCTTTTGGAGGACTTTTCTGTCTTTTGTGTTTCCTGTGACCTTGAATCAAAGCATGTCAACCTGTTTGGCAAAATGCTTTATTTCATTAAGTTAATCACCTAGATATCAAAGTGGGACCCAACATTTTAGATGTAGAAATCAGTTTTTTTTTTAAAAAAAAGGAAGAGGAATGAGATACAGCTAAATTCATTGGCATCAGTTGGGTGTCTGTAGAAGATCTCTAATCCAAAGGCAACTCCAGAGTCCTTCTTGTCCTATTGTTCGCAGCTGAGCGTATCACTACAATTCAAAATTATGGTGGAAGAGGGTGTTTTATGTTTTAGGGAAATCTGCCCTAGAAACACTAATGGATTGGTCCCTCTTTCTGTCACAGTCCCTCTGTTGTGAAATAAAGCAGCGACGTCGTGGAGTGGCCTCCATCCTGCGATTATGCCAACATCTTCTGGATGACCGGGAGACCTGCAATCTGAACGCGGACCACCAGCCCATGCAGCTGATCATTGTAAATCTTGAAAGAAGGTGGGAAGCCATTGTCATGCAAGCCGTCCAGTGGCAAACTCGGCTACAAAAGAAGATGGGAAAGGAACCTGTGAGTGATGATTTCTTTTTTAAAGCATAATGCTCTCTCATTTTTCTTAGAAAAAAGAAATTCTTTCAGGGCTTGGAAAATGTGTTCATCTTACAAGTGGTTTTGCTAACTAAATCTCTAACTGCTAAAAGAAACTGCTTTTATCATACAACAGAGATTCATTTGCCTACCGATAAGATGCATTTTAGTCTCATTGTCTTTTAAAAAATTCATATGGAGACTTTGCTTAACCTTACCAAACTAAGGTTTGGTAAACATCACCAACAATATCATTAATCATACAAAACCCCATGAAGATTTTGCTAGGAGGTGGTTTACCACTCTCGGAGCATATGGAGCAATGTGTATGCTTTACAGACAAGGCAACAAAGTATACAGTTTACCTTTTCTTTACATGATATGAATTAACACCATCCACGTGTAAAACAATCTCCGTTGCTCCTGCTTAGAGCTCCTTCCAATACAGTTGCATTGCTGAGAACTAGCAAGTTTCCTTAATGCAGTGAGAGAGTTTTAATGCAGTGCTCGAGGTAGAGGTTGGGACCCCGTTTAAGAATTTTCCAAATTGACTGTAAATTCAAGCTGTTGTTAGATGAAGGAAATATATATATATATAACTAGAGTTGTTTTATTATAATGTAGAATACACACTTGTCCAGAAAACCTTAAGGGAGAGGATTTATTGATAAAAAGATTACATTCCCCAAATGACCTTGAAGTTAGTGTCTGTTAGTTGAAGGCCTAATTCTCATGTTTGACTTACATAAATGAAATACACACACACATACATACATACATACAATGGAAATTTTTTCTTGTATATTTATATTATCAGTTCTATGTCTTTGGAAAGTTCAAGATTCAAAATTGTAAAATCAAGTATAATAATCCTGCCACTGAAAAATAGCATTCTCCTATGAATTCTAATTTTAACAAAACCTAAATATTTAGGTTATCTGATGTGTTTGGCATTGGGGACGGGGAACAGAAGGGACAATGAAGCAGTAAGCCTTCTCACTCTTTTTGCATCTGTAGTTATGTTGAGTCTAGGGGGTGATTTTATCCTCAGTAGTTCACTTTAATTGTTTTGTGCTGAAGTCATTAAATTTCTTAAGACTTCCAAGTTATTACCAGTAATCAGATTCTATATAATTGGATGTCTTTTCTTGAAATGACCTATTTGTTGTGAAGCTATTTAGCTAGAGTCCTTTCTTTTCTTTCTTTTTCTCTCTTCCTTTCTTTCTTTTTCTCTGAGTGTTTGAAAGCATAGAAGAGGTTATTTTTTATTCTATAGTTTGAAACATCTAAGCATAGTAGTGGTGATAATAAAATTTACACAAAAACCAACTGCACCTGGAGAAGCTCTTAACATTTTGGAAGCATTCAAGCTGCTTTGGAGGAAACAAAACTGGGTTTCTTCGGAGATTTATTTGAAATTATATGATGAGGGATGCAGAACTGGATCTCTGCAGACTAGCTGTAGACATTTTTATCCTACTTCTGTGGTAAAGGGGTAAGCTTTAGCTTTGAAACCCTGGCTGCTTCTTAGAGGCTCAAGCTACTACAGAGAGGTAGATAAAAATTGAAGATGAACAGAGCACCCCCTTTTCTTTAGGTTGGCTGCTGAATGTTAGGTTTTCTGGGATGGAGGTAGCAAATAAGGTCCTCTGGGCTAATCAAGATTGAAAATCACTCGAGAAAGAGATAGAAGAGTAGCGAGTGGCACTAATGCCAGCAATATAATGAACACCATGTACCTCATTACATTGGAGATATTTCTTGCTCTGATCTTTGTTGGTTGGGTAAAGAGTCCAAGTTGCTTTGATGGGCAAACAAGTATTTTACCAATGTGGGAAGCTGCCTTTGTAGAGACTCAGAAGCCTCTAAGTGGTCTGTTTGCTTTTTTATCCTATGTCCCCACCCCCATGCCATCCCCTTCTTGTGTACAGGGACTCTCACTGCTATATTTCCAGGGCCTGAGACATTCCTGCATATAGTAGATGTTTAATAGACATTTGCTAAATGAATGAATACAAGCTTTCAATTGATAAATTTTTTTTCATTCTGGCATTTGATTTGGAATTACTATTTCTATATTAATTCTCAATGTTCATATTCTCACAAAATGGCTTTGAGTGTTATGTTCCTATTTGAATATTTCACCTTCATGAGATCACCAAGGAGATGCCTTTTAACCTTTCTTCTTGCCTAGTAGGGTCAGTTTTTCCAAGTTTTAAAGTATGATATGAAGTCCTCCATGGTATACTCTCTTTTCTTCAAATTATTTCTGAAGGAAATTCTCTATGAGGTATTGAATAAAGTCATTCTGAAAGTGTGAGCTAGGTTCTGGCACTTAGAATTAGAAGCTCTAATTCTATCTCCGTGTTGTAGAATTTTCTTAGTCACTTTGGAAATAGCTTGTATAAGAGATGTCACCTAATCATCTATCCAGTGCTCCTCATTTTTCATGTTACATCTGTTTGTGTGATGATTTAATTACTGTTGGTCTTCTTCACTAGTCTGAAGAAGGCAGCCACACGCCAGTTTCTGCTCACCTTTACATTCCTAAAAGCCCTACATAGTATGCAGGACTTAACAGGTACTCCATAGTATTTGTTAAATAAGTGAATTTTCTCTAAGTGTTGCTCTATAGTAATCAGTGTTAGAGATTTAAAGGTAAACAAGATATCCTCCTTCTCCTCCAAAAGTATAGTTAATACAAACATGCAAATAACTATGATGCTAGGTCTATTGAGGTAATTATGGGCTTCAAGCTTACAGTTAATACTGACAAAAATATGGAAACTCTTTCCATAGTATTCAGGGGAATTCAGATAAATGTACAAATATCAATTAAGCAAGCTTCTCTATTTCTCCTAACTAGGTAAATAATGAATCTCTCTCTCTCTTTTTTAACTGGAAGAAAGCAAGAGATCTTATATTAAATTCTGGGGGTTAAAACAGACAAAACCCAAAAGCGTCTTTCTCCCTTATCATCAAGATTTGAAATTGCATAATTATTTGACACTACACCTTGTTCTTTCTACATTCAAGCTCCTTTCCCAGACTTATTTGGTTTATTTTTGTGTTACCTGTAAAAAATGATCTCTGTCTATACTTTTTACACTTTAATTCTAATTTTCGTGTGAATCATATATTTTTATTTCTAGTCTCCTGCCTTCTTTCTATGATTCAGGCTCCACATTTTGGCTGGCAATACCATGTGCCTGAATTACCTTAGATCGTCCCACTTGCCAAAATAGCATTCTGAATTTGTGATGTGTTAATTATAGAGAACCAGGATTTTTTCTATTAAAAGTTTGAATCTCACTTCCTACAATAGATGCAAATTAAAATATATGAGACAACCATGGAAACACCAAGAATCCATACCAATAATTTATACATCTACTCAGATTAATCATTAGCAAGGAGAAGGTAACTTATTGATGAAGGCTATAGACCTTCTTCCTCTAAAAATACATGGGCAGACTTCCACTTCCAGCCAGGATTGAGTAAAGAACCAGGACCATTCTACCTGAAACAATTTAAAAGCTGGGTAAAATCACAATTTTAAGACCTTGGATACCAGGCAATGAGAGATGTGAAATGACTGAAGTGATACTATGATTACTCAAATTTCTGCCTAGACAGAGTTTTCAGGTCACAGTGTGCAAAGAGGAAATCCATGCAGAGCCTAGCATTATCCCTGGGTTGAGGGGACAGGTCTGGGAGTCTGAGGAGGACAAGGCAGCTAAAGTTGCTATAAGGCTTAGTACCAGAGAGGAGAGAGCTGCACAGAGAGATGACTCTAGAGCTATGCAGAGGGATCCTTTTAAATCTTCAGCAGAAGAAACCACCTGAAAAAGTAGAGGGAACAATCCCTGGAGCTCATACACAGCTGGGAATAGTTCCTTTTCCCATCAGTCACAGTAGAATCCTTATTATTCACAGGGCATGTGACACAGTATCAAGAACAGTGTTGCCTTAGTAATGCGACAAAATTAGATTAAATAATACCCTAGTCTTGCCCAAAAAGCTTAAAAGCAAGACCTGAAAGGATCAAACCCTTTCAAAGTTATTTAACTATATCCCAGTTCAAAACTCAAGAATGCTTATAAGCATCTAAGTATCCAGCATCCAGCAAGGTAAAATTTATAGTGTCTGGCATCCAGTCAAAAGCTTCCAGTGTGCAAAGAAGAAGTAAAATATCTTTGAAAATGAGGAGAAAATTCAATTAATAGAAACAAATCCAGAAATGACATATTATAGATTTAATAGACAAGAACATTAAAAGTTTTTCTTCTTGCATTGCATATGTTCAAGAAACTAGAAAGTACATTGAGCTTATTTAGTAGAGACATTGAAGATATCTGTCTAAAATCAAACTTCTACAGATGAAAACTATAATGACTGAGATAAAAAATACCCTGGATGGTATTAACAACCAAGCAGTGTGGAAGCAACAATTCATAAACCTGAAAACATAGTGATAGAAACTGTCAAAAATGAAACAAAGAGGAAAAAAAAAGACAAAAACAAAAGCATAGCATTAGTGAGCTCTGAGATAACTTCAAGCAGCCTGATGTATATGTAATTGGAATCCCTGAGAAAAGGGCAGAGGGAGAAACAATTTTTGAAGAAATAATGGCCCAAATTTTCCAAATTTGATGAAAAGTATAAACCCACAGATCCAGAATGTCAACAAACCTTAAGCACAAGAAACATGAAAAAACTACACCAAGGGGTATTCTGTTCAAATTGATTAAAACCAGTAGTAAGAGTATCTTTAGAGTATCTAGAGGAAAAAGATACATTATATACAGAAGAATAAGAAGGAAGAGTTATAGCATACTTTTTTCAGAAATAATACAAGTCAGAATATAGTGGAACAACATCTTTAAAGTATTGGAAGAAAATAACCCAGAATTCTATACACAGAGAAAATACTATTCAAAAAGGAAAACAAAAATAAATGGTTTTCAGATATCAAAACTTAAAAAAAACCATCAGCAGCAGAACTGCAAGAAATGTTAAGGGAAACCCTTATAGGAAAAAAGAAAATGTTATTAGTGGAAGCCTGAGTCTGCACAGAGAAATGAAAAGCACTAGAAATACTTACTGTGTGGGTTAATATGAACTGTCTTTTTTCATCTTATTTACATCTCTTTAAATGATAATAGGTTGTTTAAAGCAAGATAATAACAATGTATTATGGGATTTATAACATATGTAGAAGTAGAACATATGACAAAAATATCACAAAGGCCAGGAAATGGAACTATACTATTGTATGGTTCGTATATTAAGTATAGTATCACTTAAAGATATATAGAATCACTTAAAGATGGATAAGTGGTATAGAATCACTTAAAGATAAATAAGATAAAATACATACTATGATTCTTTAAAAACACAAGAAGCTATAACAAATAGGCCAACAAAGGAAAGGAAATCATTTTAAAATATCACACACAATGCAGAAAAAGAGGAAAAATAAGAATAAAGAACAGATGTAATAGATAGGAAACTGAACCAAATGCATCAATAATTCTGTTAAGCATAAATGGACTAAAAACCCCAATTAAAAGGCAGTAATTAACAGATTGCATTAAAAAAGCAAGACTGAACTATATGTTTCCATTTTAATTATAAAGAAAAATTAAGTTAAACGTAAAAGGATGGAAAAATATATATTAAGCTAATGCAATCAAAAGAGAGTTGGAGTGTCCATATTAATATTAAACAAATTAGAGTTCAGAGCAAAGAATATTACAAGGTATAAAGAAAAATATTTCTCAGTGATAAAGTGCTAATTAATCAAGAGGACACAACATTACTAAATGTTTGTGCTGTAGTAACAAAACTTACAAATTCATAAATCAAATACTGATACAATTACAAGAAGATAAGAATATACAATTTGGGGCAGAGATTCCAATACTTTTCTCAATAATCGATAGTACAAGTAGACAGAAAATCAGTAAGGATATAAAAAACTTGAATCACACCATAAATCAACTTGACCTAATTGACATTTAAAACACTCCACCCAACAACAGGAGAATATACATCCTTTTCAAGTGTTGACAGAACATCTACCAAAATTGACTCTCTTCTGAGCCACAGAGCAAGTCTCAAACTTAAAAAACATTCTTATTACACCCTGTTCTCTGACTATAATGGAATTAGTTTAGAAATAAATATTAGAAATATATTGGAAAAGTCCTCAAATATAAGGAAACTAAATAACACACTTATCTACAACTCCTGGGACCAAGAAGAAATGAAAAAGGGAAATTAGAGATTATTTTGAACTGAATAGAAATAGAAAAAATATTAAAATTTGTACCAACACAAATTTGCCACCAAAATAATAATCTTGGTTTTCACATTTATGCAACTAGAGAAAGACAAATTAAACACAAAGTAAGTAGAAGAAAGTAAATAATAAAGTTTAGAGCAGAAGTCATTGAAATTAAAAACAGAAGAAACAATAGAAAAAAGTTAATGAGGAAGAAAGCTGGGTGTTTTTTGTTTTGAGATCAATGAAACTAATAAAGCTCTAGCAAGACCGATCAGGGAAAAAGGAGAAAAGAAACAAATAATGATTATCAGGAGTAAGAGATAGACATCACTACAAATTCTACTAATATAAAAGAATGTAAAGGAAATACTATGAATAATTTTATGCCATTAAATTCAATTATTTAAATAAAATATACAAATTCCTTAAAAGTTGTAAACAGTAGACATTTACTCAAAAGGAAATACACAACCTGAATAGCTCCATATCTGCTAAATAAATTAAATCATTAGCTTAAAATTTCCCTACCAAGAAAACTCCAGGCCTAGACAGCTTTGTGGGTAAAGTCTCCCAAATAGTTAAGGAAGAAATTATACTAATTTTATGCAAAATCTTCCAGAAAATTGAAAAGGAAGAAATTCTTCCCAACTCAGCATTACTCAAAGACATTACAAGAAAACTACTGACCAGTATCCCTCATGAATATAGATAAACAGATTCTTAACCAAATTTTATCAAATAATCAACGGTATATAAAATAGATAACACATTATGACCATGTGAGGTCTAGAAATGCAAAATTAGTTTGAAAAGAAATCAGTGTGATTCACCACAAAGAGAAAGGAAAACTACGTTCCAGGGTATGCAGAAAAAGCATTTGCCAAAATCCTACATCCTTCCTGATAAAAGCTCAGAAACCTAAGAATAAAGTAGGAACTTCCTCAACTTAATAAAGGACATATACAAATAATCTACAGGTAACATCATACTTAGTGGTAAAACACTGAACGCTTTTCTTCTAACATAAGAGGAACATGGTAAGAAGGATGTCCATTTTCACCATTTCTATTCAGCATTGCACTGGAAGTTTTAGTGAGTGAAATAAAGCAAGAAAAAGGAATTAAAGACATGCGGCTTGGAAATTAAGAAGCACAGTTATCTTACTCATAAACTCTATGGTCATCTATATAGAAAATGCTATGGAATCTCCAAAAAAGATCCTAGAGCTAATAAAGGATTTAACAAGGCTGTAGATCAATATATAAATATCAGTTGTATTTTTATGTACTATCAATTAACAATCAGAAATTGAAATTAAAAACAATATCATTTACAATAGCAGCAAAAATATGAAATGTTTAGGGATATATCTAATAAAAATATGGAAGACCTATATGCTGAAAACAAAATATTGCTACAAAATATTACTGAAATTATATAAGTGAGTGATGAACACTATACTATACACTATATGCTATACTGTGTTCATAGATCAGAAAGCACAATATTATTATTATTATTTATTTTAATTTTACTAGAGTATTGTTGATTTACAGTGCTGTGTTAGTTTCAGGTGTACAGCAAAGTGATTCAGTTATATGTACACATATATTCATTCTTTTTTAGATTCTTTTCTCATACAGTTTATCACAGAATATTGAGTAGAGTTTCCTGTGCTATACAGTAGGTCCTTTTTGGTTATCTATCTTATATATAGTAGTGTATGTACGTTCATCCCACCTCCTGATTTATCCCTCCTCCACCACGTTTCCCCTCTGGTAACCATAACTTTGTTTTCGATATCTGTAAGTCTGTTTCTGTTTTGTAAATAAGTTCATTTGTATCATTTTTAAAATTAGATTCCACATATGAGTGATAACATATGATATTTATCTTTGTCTGACTTACTTCACTTAGTATGATAATCTCTAGGTCTCTCCATGTTGCTGCAAATGACATTATTTCATTCTTTTTTATGGCTAATATTCCACTGTATATATATACCACATCTTCTTTATCCATTCCTCTGTCGGTGGACATTTAGCTTGCTTCCATGTCTTTGCTATTATAAATAGTGCTACAGTGAACACTGGGGTGCATTATCTTTTTGGATTATGTTTTTCTCCAGATACATGCCCAGGAGTGGGATTGCTGGATCATATGGTAGTTCTATTTTTAGTTTTTTAAGGAACCTCCATACTGTTCTCCATAATGGTTGTACCAATTTATATTCACACCAACAGTGTAGGAGGGTTCCCTTTTTGCCACACCCTCTCCAGCATTTATTGTTTGTAGACTTTTTGATGATGGCCATTCTGACCAGTTTGAGATGATACCTCATTGTAGTTTTGATTGCATTTCTCTGATAATTAGTGAGGTTGGGCATCTTTTCATGTGCTCTTTGGCCATCTGTATGTCTTCTTTGGAGAAATGTCTATTTAGGTCTTCTGCCCATTTTTTGATTGGCTTTTTTTTTTTTTTTTGACATAGAGCTGCATGAGCTGTTTGTATATTTTGGAGATTAATCCCTTATCGGTCACTTCATTTGCACTTTCTCCCATTCTGTGGGTTGTCTTTTCATTTGCTTGTGGTTTCCTTTGCTGTGCAGAAGCTTTTAAGTTTAATTAGGTCCCATTTATTTATTTTTGTTTTTATTTTCATTACTCTGGTAGGTGGATCAAAAAAGATATTGCTGCAATTTATGTCAAAGAATGTTCTGCCTATGTTTTCCTCTAAGAGTTTTATAGTGTCTGGCCTTACATTTAGGTCTTTAATCCATTTTGAGTTTATTTTTGTGTATGGTTTTAGAGAATGTTCTAATCTCATTTTTTTACATGTAGCTGTCCCGTTTTCCCAGCACCACTTATTGAAGAGACTGTCTTTTCTCCATTGTATATGCTTGCCTTCTTTGTCGTAGATTAATTGACCATAGGTACATGGGTTTATTTCTGTGCTTTCTATCCTGTTCCATTGATCAGTGTTTCTGTGTTTGTGCCAGTACCATACTGTTTTGATTACTGTAGTTTTGTAGTATAGTCTGAAGTTAGGGAATCTGATTCCTCCAGCAACATTTTTCTTTCTCAGAATTGCTTTGGCTATTTGGGGTCTTTTGTATTTATAAATAGATTTAATTTTTTTTTTTTGCTCTAGTTCTGTGAAAAATGCCACTGGTAATTTGATAGGGATTGCATTGAATCTGTAGATTGCCTTGGGTAGTATAGTCATTTTGACAATATTGATTCTTCCAATCCACGAACATAGTATATCTTTCCATCTGTATGTGTCATCTTCAATTTCTTTTATCAGTGTATAAGAGTATAGGTCTTTTGTCTCCTTATGTAGGTTTAGTCCTAGGTATTTTATTCTTTATGATGTGATGGTAAATAGAATTGTTTCCTTAAGCACAATACTATTCAGATATCAATTCTCCCCAGATTTATCTATAAAGTCAATGTAATACAAATGAAAATCCCAGTTATGTTTTTGGTAGAAATTTATAAGCTGATTCTAAAATTCACATGGAAATGCAAAGAAACTGGAATAGCCAAAACAGTTTTATTTTATTTTATTTTATTTTAAATTTAAATTTATTTTAATTTATTTTAAATTTTTATTTTGTTTTGGAGCATAGTTGATTAACAATGTTGTGTTAGTTTCAGGTATACAGCAAAGTGATTCAGTTATACATATACTTGTATCTATTCTTTTTCAAATTCTTCTCCCATTTAGGTTATTACAGAATACTGAGCAGAGTTCCCTGTGCTATACACTTGGTCCTCGTTGGTTATCTATTTTAAATGTAGTCCAAAAAAATTTTTTTTAAGATAAATAAAGTTGGAGGACTTACATCTCCTAATTTCAAGACTTGCAATAAAGCTATAGTAGTCAAGAGAATATGGCATTAGTATCAAAGCCAAGAAATAGATCAGGATAGATATTTCAGAACTAGAGCTCCACATAAATGGTTAATTGGTTTTTGACAAAGGTGCAAAGGCAATTCCAAGGATAGTCTTTCAACAAATAATCCTGGACTAACTGAATATCCATATGCACAAATATGAAATTGAACAATATATTGCACCATATACAAAAATGAGTCCAAATGGGTCATAAACCTAAATGTAAGATGTAAAAATTTAGAAAAAATATTATAGGGTAAAATCTTTCTGACCACTGGAAGAATCATAAAACGTAAAGAAGAAGCTTTTTGGAGTGATAGATATATCCATGATCTTGATAGTATGATGGTTTTGTGTGTGTATTCATATGTCAAAACATATAAAATTGTACATTTTAAGTCATGCAGTTTATTTTATGCCACTTATTTCTCAATAAAATGGTTTAAAAAACACATGGGCGGGGCTTCCCTGGTGGCGCAGTGGTTGAGAGTCCGCCTGCTGATGCAGGGGACACAGGTTCGTGCCTCAGTCCGGGAAGATCCCACATGCTGCAGAGTGGCTAGGCCCGTGAGCCATGGCCGCTGAGCCTGCGCGTCTGGAGCCTGTGCTCTGCAACAGGAGAGGCCACAACAGTGAGAGGCCCACGTACTGCAAAAAAGCAAACAAACAAACACATGGGCAGATACAGAATTTTACATGTAATTACAAATGGGTGGATAGATTACCTTGAAGCCTGACAGTGAGAATCCTTGCCTGGGAGTAAGTAAATAAAAATAATCAATCATTTTCTGAAGAACCAAAATAATAATAGTAGTAATTATAATAGCTAACACAGCACTTAATATGTGTCAGGCACTTTTCTAAGTGATTTACATTTTAAGTCATTTAAAACTTTTGATAACCATATGATATATGTAGTATTATTCTCTTAATTTTACACATTGAGGCAAAGAAGATTTCAGCAACTTGTCCAAAGGAACCCAGCTAGTTTGTAACTGATCTGGCATTCAAACATAGGCATTTTGGCATTTTCACTCCAGGGTCAGTGTGCTGAATCAACATCCTAAATTGTCTCTCTAAGATGAAGCCTCCTTTAATGATAAGGGTGGTGTGTATGCCACCACTTTTCTTTTCAAATCAAGTATAGTAATAGGACTTTTATAAATACAAATTGAGCCTAGTAGATTTTGAAATTAAGTAATCCCATTTTTCCAATACAGTTTAGGAAATCATGGATCAAATTTCTTCATTATCATAGGTGATATCTAAAGAAGTTTTCATTGTGCAAAATCAACCATATCTAAGTGGGCTAAGAAAAGCGATACTTTTTAAAAATAAGAACCTTAAGAAAGAGGAGTAAATAAGCATTTTCCCATTCAAAGTACTAGAAAAACTAGAAAAGAGAATTGGGGCTGCCATGTGTGTTGGTTGACCACTGATAGCTCATTAACACTTATTTAAGCATTTCCTCTAGGTATTTGAGCTGCTTATTAAATTTACACATTCTTCACAGAAACTCCTGACATTCATGGAATTTGTCTCAAGAAAGCCAGTTTTCCAGAAGTGATTTGTATGTATCACAAATCAAATTTCTTTTTTCAAGTGCTGTCTCAATAAACTTCTCTCTACCAGACAGGTTCAGTCTAATATAGATCCGTTCCCTCAGGGGAATTCACAAAGTTGCTAACACAAGAAAGTTTTATATATCTTAAGGAAATGTATTTCTCAGTTTATTTTCTCGTGTTAATTTTGTTTGTTTGATTGTCTGGCAAAGATCCCTCTAAAAAGCAAAGTAGTATAAGGATTACTCACTATGAGGACAGGACTGTTTGTTATTTGCTAGCAGTATTGAACGTGTACCATGTCCTGGTCACTGGGTTACCATTTTTCATACATTATCTCATTTAATATTCATAACAACTTGAAGAAACTAAATTTTTGAAAGATTAAGTAAATTGTGCAAGGTCATAGAGCTAGTAAGTGGAGGAAGAAGATCTGGATCCATGCATACCTGATTCTAGGCCTTTCAGCTCTTAAAGGGTCTATCGATATAATTTTTTATTGAAGTATAGTTCATTTACAATATTGTGTTAGTTCCAGGTGTACATCAAAGTGATTCAGGTATATTCTTTTTCAGATTCTTTTCCCTGTTAGGTTATTACAAAATGTTGAGTACAGTTCCCTGAGTTCCCTGTGCTATACAGTAGGTGCTTGCTGGTTATCTGTTTTATATATAGTAGTGTGTACATGTTAATCCCAACTTCCTAATTTATCACCCCCCCCACCTTTCCCTTTGGTAACCATAAATTTGTTATAGTCAACACTTTTTACTCCAAAAATACTTCTAAAAGTATTAGAATGATTTTATGTAAAACTCTTTTGAGTTTGCTGTTGAATCCAAAGATAAAAATGAAGGGAAAAATTGTCTGACATTTAGTACATGTATGAGGCTTAGATGGAAAAGTATTTTCAAAGTGTTGCAAATATAAGGCTCTTTGGGTGTTGATTTGGCAGTAAAGTTTGGGATTCTGTCATAAATATACCTGTTCTGCCAGTCTTTAAAAGATCTTTGTACATGGGCTTCCCTGGTGGCGCAGTGGTTGAGAGTCCGCCTGCCGATGCAGGGGACACGGGTTCGTGCCCCGGTCCGGGAGAATCCCACATGCCGCAGAGCAGCTGGGCCAGTGAGCCATGGCCGCTGAGCCTGTGCGTCCGGAGCCTGCGCTCCGCAACGGGAGAGGCCACAGCAGTGAGAGGCCTGCGTACCACACACACACACAAAAAAAAATAAACAACTTTGTACAGTACAGCTCCTCCTTTTACCAACTCAGTTTCTTCTATCATCTGCAGCATATGGATGGATGCTGTACCTATTTGAAAATACTCAAAATAAATCAAGACAAATTAATAAGTGAAAGGACAGACGATGTTCTTTGGTTTTCAGAAATCTGAGAGTGTGATTATTTTTTTTAAAAAAGAAAACCTGGTGAAGATATAGGGATCATTCTCAGTAAATGAAACTCGTTTGACAAAGTGTCAAAGTGTATTTATTGATGATGTCCCCAAATAATGTCCTAATTCACTCCTAGATTTATTGTGGAGAAATATCCAGGAGTCATTCATAATACCTGAGGACACCACTAGCATTGAATGGGTGGATGTGGGATGACAACAGCTAGGCATAGAGCAATCTATGGCTTGTCTCCCACAGACACCAGTAGTGTCCCATTAGGAAACACTATATGCTGTAACCATTTCAGGGTGCTCTTACCATCACCTTCATGCTGGGGACAGTCCTCTGTAAAATACTATTATGCTTATATGGTATGTCTGTAAAGTACTCAGTATAGCTATGCTTAGCTCTTTTCAAAACCCAAACCTTTATCTAAAGAGGAAGAAAACTTTTGTCTTTTCTATCTCAGTTTCATCTCCTGTCTAACTCATCATATAAGGCCTCTGAATGGTCCCATCAGTATTTTCTTACCTAGAAGAAGTAGTTATCAGTAGCAAATAAATCATTCTTGCTTTCCATACAAGTGTTTTAAAAAGAAGTAACCTGGATTCCTTTGAAATACCTTTATTTCAGCAAGGGTGCCTTTGAATTCTTAGTGTATTTAGAGTTTTAAGTTTTTATTCTTCACAAAAATATTTTTTTCCTTTTGCCATGTCACTCCAGAGCTCTAGCATTGAAAACAGAACCTTGTGTTCAGAAAACCCCTGCATATTTATTGGCCTTGAAAGTATGCAACACATCTAGCCACATAATTGAAAATAATAAGGCCACGATAAATGGGATGGCCCCAGGGTAAAACACCCAAGGGATTCAATTGGTGTCGCTTTGCATCAATGTCCATGCATCATGGTAATTGAGGTAACATAACCAATTACCACATTTTAATTAGAGTTCTAAGAACTTGAGAAAATTTGCAATGATGAGACAGCTCACTTTAAAAAGAAAAAAAGCAAAGAAAGAAAGAATGAAAGAAAATTGGGGGCGGGAATCCCACATATTTTGTTACCCAAGCTTGTTTCTTTCAAGAAGAGGTTACATAACATGCTGTTTTGTGAGTCTTCTTTATTTCTAAAGCTTTTTCTATCTCTCAATCTTATTATTTGGTGATGCATTTTGAGATACCAAGTATTTTAAAATGCCATTTTGTGACTAAAGTAATAGCATTCTCACCCTATTATGACTAATGATTTTAGAAATTTATGACCAAAGAAATTCTCTAGAATATGCCTTGGCTTATAATTTCATTTCCCATCTAAGTGTTTCTCAGCATCATGATTTAGGGATTTATTCTAAGTTTTAAGTCAGTGTCTGAACACAGTGACACATGATTAAATTACATATTTCTCTGGCTCTGGTTGCTAAACAAAAATAGACCTAGATTCCACCCCCCTCAAAATTAAAAGCAGAAAGAATTACAGCATTTAGAAAATAATTTTGACTTGTGGCAATTATTTTTATAACGGTAGAGTTTAAGTGAAAAACCTCCTGTAAAATTTTAGTGCTGCTACATAATCAAGTAATTATGTAATTACTTATACTTAATTACTTACAAGAGAGATGGTTGTTAAAAAATCTTTATACATGTCAAAAACAACTTTCTTCCTTTAGAGTATTTCTAGCCAAGCTTCAAATACCAAATCTCTTTTAAAAGTAGTTTCCAATAGATTTATTTTTCTTTCATATATCCCATACCATTTTTCTTCAATGTATGAAAGTGCATTATATACAGCTCTACATGTCCTCTCTCCTGTTTCCACTCATAATAGCCAAAAAAAAGGAAGGAAGACAGGGAAAGAGGGGCAGAGGGAGGGTGGAAAGGGAAAGGGGGAAAGGAAGAAAGAAGGAAAGAAACAATTTTAAATTACAGTTGAAGGTCTTGAGGTTAAATATAAGAAACGTGTCCTTAGGGCTTCCCTGGTGGCGCAGTGGTTGAGAGTCCGCCTGCTGATGCGGGGGACACGGGGTCGTGCCCCGGTCCGGGAGGATCCCATATGCTGCAGAGCGGCTGGGCCCTTGAGCCATGGCCGCTGAGCCTGCGCGTCTGGAGCCTGTGCTCCACGACGGGAGAGGCCACAATGGTGAGAGGCCCATGTACCGCAAAAAAAAAAAAAAAAAGAAACATGTCCTTAATGTGAGCATTTCCAGTAGACAGAGTAAATTTTCAAGAGAAGTTGAGGAATTTTCTTTCCTTGAGTATTACAATAGAATGTGGTGACTAAGAGCTTGGGCCAGACTTTGCCACTTAGTTTCTCTGTGATTGTGGCAAATTATTTAACTTTTCTATGCCTCAGCTTCTTCATATGTGAGATGGAGATAACAGTAATACCTACCTTGGGTTTGATAAGGTTTAAATTAATTAATAGGTGAAAAGTTCTTTGAACAACTGCTGCCACAGGGTCAATAAATGTTAGCTGCTATTATTGTTTATATTATTGTAGGAACCAAGTCTTATTTATCTTTTAATTATCTAGAAATTAATACATTGTGTGGCATACTAGGCAATTAATATATTTTTGCTTAATAAACACATGAACAAATGACAGAGAAGTGAGTAGTTGAGGAAATCCTGAATTAAGTGATAGATTCCATGGTTGGCATAACCACTCATGCTTATCTTCCTCCTTTTCATTCAGAATTGGCCAAAGCATTATTTTGTTCTTTTTATGGCTGAGTAATATTCCATTGTGTATATATACCACATCCTCTTTATCCATTCCTCCCTCAATGGACATTTAGGTTGCTCCCATGTCTGGCGACTGTAAATAATGCTGCCATTTGCAGCAACATGGATGGGCCTAGAGACTGTCATACAGAGTGAAGTAAGTCAGAAAGACAGATATCATATGATATCACTTATCTGTGGAATCTAAAAAAATGGTACAGATGAACCTATTTACAAAACAGAAATAGGGTCACAGATGTAGAAAACAAACTATGGTTACCAAGGGGAAAAATGGTGGGAGGGATAAATTGGGAGATTGGGATTGACATATCCACACTACTATACATAAAATAGATAACTAATAAGAACCTACTGTATAGCACAGGGAACTCTACTCAATATTCTGTAATGACCTATATGGAAAAAGAATCTAAAAAAGAGTGGGTATATGTATGTGTATAACTGATTCACTTTGCTGTACAGCAGAAACTAACACAACATGTAATCAACTGTACTCCAATAAAAATTAAAAGAAAAAGAATTGGCCAAAGCTAAACCAGTTGAATTAATTAACCACACTCCTCTTAGCACTGGTTGATTTAGTTGATTTTCTCTATTATTCTGTTTTCAGTTTCATTGATTTTTGTTCTAATTTTTACTATCTCTTTTTTCCTGCTTGTTTTAGAGTTAAATTGCTCTTTTTTTTCTCAATTTCCTAAAGTAGGAGCTTAGGTTACTGATTTTTAGATCTTTCTTCTTTTCTAATATAGGCATTTAATGCTATAAATTTCCCTCTAAGCACTACTTTTGCTGTATCTCAGAAATCTTTATAAATTATATTTTCATTTTTATTTAGTTTAAAATATTTTAAGGGACTTCCCTGGTGGTGCAGTGGTTAAGACTTCACCTTCCAATGCAGGGGTGTGGGTTCAACCCCTGGTCGTGGAGCTAAGATCCCACATGCCTTGTGGCCAAAAAGCCAAAATATAAAACAGAAGCAATATTGTAACAAATTCAGTAAAGACTTTAAAAAATGGTCCACATCAAAAATAAAATCTTTAAAAAAATAAATTAAAAAAATATTTTAAACTTTCTCTTGATACTTCTTTAACTGTGTGTTATTTAGACGTTTGTTGTTTAATCTCCAAATATTTGGGAATTTTTCAGCTGTTATTGATCTAGTTTAATTCCATTGTGGTCTGAGAACATACATTGTGTGATTTCTATTCTTTTAAATTTGTTAAGGTGTGTTTTGTGGCTCAGAATGTGGTCTGTCTTGGTAAATGTTCCATGTGAGTTTGAGAAGAATATGTATTCTGCCGTTGTTGAATAAAATATTCTATAAATGTCCATTAAGATCAAGTTGATTAAAGTGAGAGAGTGACATGGACATATATACACTACCAAATGTAAAATCTTTAGTTAGTGGGAAGCAGCCGCATAGCACAGGGAGATCAGCTCGGTGCTTTGTGACCACCTAGAGGGGTGGGATAGGGAGGGTGGGAGCGAGGGAGACACAAGAGGGAAGAGATATGGGGATATATGTATATGTATAGCTGATTCACTTTGTTATAAAGCAGAAACTAACACACCATTGTAAAGCAATTATACTCCAATAAAGATGTTAAAAAAAAAAGATCAAGTTGATTGATAGTGTTATTCAAGTCAACTGTTTCCTTACTAGTTTTCTGCCTGATTGATATATCACTTACTGAAAGAATGTTGATTAATCTCAGTTACCAAAAGAGCTAAGATCAGAAGTCCTCAGCACTAGTTGAAATCCAGCCATAATAATGGATTTTCTGTTTCTCCTTGCAGTTCTGTCAGTTTTTGCCTCATGTATTTTGATATCCTCTTGTTGGATACATACATGTTTGGGATTATTGTCTTCTTGAAGAATTGATCCCTTTATTATTATACTGCCCCTTTTTATCCCTGATAATTTTCCTTGTTTTTTGAGTCTGCTTTGTCTGAAATATATATAGCTACTCCAGCTTTCTTTTTTGTTGTTGTTGTTGTGTTGGAAGTCATTTCAATTTTTTAAAATTTTATTTTAAAATTTTTATTCCAGCTTTCTTTTGATTAATGTTAGTATGGTATATCTTTATCCATTCTTTTAACTGTTCTGAGTCTTTGCATTTAAAGTGAGGTTCTATAGACAACATATAGTTGGAGCTTATCCTTTTATCTATGCTGAAAATCTCTAGCTTTTAATTGCATTATTTAGATCATCCACATTTAAAGTGATTATTAATATAGTTGGATTAATATCTATCATGTTTGGTTTTTTCCCTTTGTTTTCCTAGAAATGCCTGAACTCTATAATTGAAATTGTTATTGGTATTGATTTCATTGTATATATAATTACATGTTATATACATATTATATAGTGTAATGTTATATATGCTATAGTGTATATAACAAATATATGTTATATTATTTTGCTGTAATTAATGATAATATTCAACAAGTGTTTAAAATTCGAATTTCCAACAAATATTTACAAGATAGCCATAAGCTAACTTTTGTTAAAAATCTCCTTCCAAGTCTGTACGGCTTTCTTTTCTTCTGTCCTCTTAAATACTACAGGTAGTGACTGGTTGAGAACAGCATAAATTTATATAATTTCTTTTAAGGGATAGTAAATTATCCAAAAATGGGAATGAAATAATGCTTATAAATTATTTGTATCCCATATATAAAGATAGAACACAATATAGAACACAAAATTAAAATGTATATCATGCTAAACATAAAGATTCTAAAAGAATTTTGTTGAAGTATAGAAGTAATTCATTTGTTAACAGAAGTCATAATATTTTTTTATTCAAACAGAAAGTCACAAAAATTATAATCATCCTCATCAGTTCACTCAGTCCCATGTAATTAATATTTTTTTCATCTTGATCTTTTGTTAGCACTTTTATGAATTCATCAGTTTTCCATTAGAGTTCTCAAAATGCTTATTCATTCAGTTCAGAGGTATAGTCAGTTACCAGAAACCTGTGCTTGAGTCTTTTCCATGAATTCCTTGAAGATGAAACCTTTTTATAGGAACATTTTTGCAAAAGCATCAGAGTACACCCAGAACTGTCTGTAAATGACAAAAGACTTAAAAATGACCACGGTTAAAGATTTGATGACAGTTCGTAGTAATGCAATTGACAAGGAAATTTAGTTATTTCTGAGATGAACATTTTAAAATAACAACTAGAATTATGACTTATAACATTGTACCAGAACATATAATATTTTTAGGAATTTCATGTAATGTCTGAAACATTTATATTAACATATTTCCATACAAATATCCCACAGAACATTTAGTATTGGTTGTTTTTATGATTTTTTTTACTTTTTTACTTTTATTTATTTTTTTATACAGCAAGTTCTTATTAGTTATCTATTTTATAAATATTAGGGTATATATGTCAATCCCAATCTCCCAATTCATCCTACCACCCCCCCTCCACTTTCCCCCCTTGGTGTCCATACGTTTGTTCTCTACACCTGTGTCTCTATTTCTGCCCTGCAAGTCGGTTCATCTGTACCATTTTTCTAGGTTCCACGTATATGTGTTAATATACGATATTTGTTTTTCTCTTGCTGACTTACTTCACTCTGTATGACAGTCTCTAGATCCATCCACGTCTCTACAAATGACCCAATTTCATTCCTTTTTATGGCTGAGTAATATTTCATTGTATATATGTACCACATCTTCTTTATCCATTCATCAGTCGATGGGCATTTAGGTTGCTTCCACGACCTGGCTATTGTAAATAGTGCTGCAATGAACACTGGGTTGCATGCGTCTTTTTGAAGTATGGTTTTCTCTGGGTATATGCCCAGTAGTGGGATTGCTGGATCCTATGGTAATTCTATTTTTAGTTTTGTAAGGAATTTCCATACTGTTCTCAATAGTGGCTGTATCAATTTACATTCCCACCAACAGTGTAAGAGGGTTCCCTTTTCTCCACACCCTCTTCAGCATTTGTTGTTTGTAGATTTTCTGATGATGCCCATTCTAACTGGTGTGAGGTGATACCTCATTGTAGTTTTGTTTTGCATTTCTCTAATAATTAGTGATGTTGAGCAGCTTTTCATGTGCTTCTCGGCCATCTGTATGTCTTCTTTAGAGAAATGTCTATTTAGGTCTTCTGCCCATTTTTGGATTGGGTAGTTTGTTTCTTTAATATTGAGCTGCATGAGCTGTTTATATATTTTGGAGATTAATCCTTTGTCCGTTGATTCGTTTGCAAATATTTTCTCCCATTCTGAGCATTGTCTTTTCGTCTTGTTTATGGCTTCCTTTGCTGTGGAAAAGCTTTGAAGTTTCATTAGGTCCCATTTGTTTATTTTTGTTTTTATTTCCATTACTCTAGGAGGTGGATCAAAAAAGATCTTGCTGTGATTTATGTCAAAGAGTGTTCTTCCTATGTTTTCCTCTAAGAGTTTTATACTGTGCGGTCTTACATTTAGGTCTCGAATCCATTTTGAGTTTATTTTTGTGTGTATGGTGTTAGGGAGTGTTCTAATTTCATTCTTTTACATGTAGCTGTCCAGGTTTCCCAGCACCACTTATTGAAGAGACTGTCTTTTCTCCATTGTATATCCTTGCCTCCTTTGTCATAGATTAGTTGACCATAGGTGCATGGTTTTATCTCTGGGCTTCCTATCTTGTTCCATTGATCTGTGATTCTGTTTTGTACCAGTACCATATTGTCTTTATTACTGTAGCTTTGTAGTATAGTCTGAAGTCAGGGAGTCTGATTCCCTCCACTCGATTTTTTTCCCTCAAGACTGCTTTGGCTATTCGGGGTTTTTTGTGTCTCCATACAAATTTTAAGATTTTTTGTTCTAGTTCTGTAAAAAATGCCATTGGTAATTTGATAGGGATTGCATTGAATCTGTAGAGTGCTTTGGATAGTATAGTCATTTTCACAATATTGATTATTCCAATCCAAGAACATGGTATATCACTCCATCTGTTGGTATCATCTTTAATTTCTTTCATCAGTGTCTTATACTTTTCTGCATACAGGTCTTTTGTCTCCCTAGGTAGGTTTATTCCTAGGTATTTTATTCTTTTTGTTACAGTGGTAAATGGGAGTGTTTCCTTAATTTTTCTTTCAGATTTTTCATCATTAGTGTATAGGAATGCAAGAGATTTCTGGGCATTAATTTTGTACCCTGCAACTTTACCTAATTCATTGATTAGCTTTAGTAGTTTTCTGGTGGCATTTTTAGGATTCTCTATAGTATCATGTCATCTTCAAACAGTGACAATTTTACTTGCTCTTTTCCAATTTGTATTCCTTTTATTTCTTTTTCTTTTCTGATTGCTGTGGCTAGGACTTCCAAAACTATGTTGAATAATGGTTGTGAGAGTGGACATCCTTGTCTTGTTCCTGATCTTAGAGGAAATGCTTTCAGGTTGTCACCGTTGAGAATGATGTTTGCTGTGGGTTTGTTGTATATGGCCTTTATTATGTTGAGGTAGGTTCCCTCTATGCCCACTTTCTGGAGAGTTTTTATCATAAATTGATGTTGAATTTTGTCAAAAGCTTTTTCTGCATCTACTGAAATGATCGTATGGTTTTTATTCTTCAATTTGTTTATATGGTATATGACACTGATTGATTTGTGTATATTGAAGAATCCTTGCATCCCTGGGATAAATCCCACATGATCATGGTGTATGATCCTTTTAATATGTTGTTGGATTCTGTTTGCTACTATTGTGTTGAGGATTTTTGCATCTATATTCATCAGTGATTTTGGTCTGTAATTTTATTGTTTTGTAGTATCTTTGTCTGGTTTTGGTATCAGGGTGATGGTGGCCTCATAGAATGAGTTTGGGAGTGTTCCTTCCTCTGCAATTTTTTGGAAGAGTTTGAGAAGGATGGGTGTTAGCTCTTCTCTAAATATTTGATAGAATTCACCTGTGAAGCCATCTGATCCTGGACTTTTGTTTGTTGGAACATTTTAAATCACAGTTTCCATTTCATTACTTGTGCTTGGTCTGTTCATATTTTCTGTTTCTTCCTGGTTCAGCCTTCAAAGGTTATACCTTTCTAAGAATTTGTCCATTTCTTCCAGGTTGTCCATTTTATTGGCATAGAGTTGCTTGTAATACTCTCTTAGGATGCTTTGTATTTCTGTGGTGTCTGTTGTAACTTCTTTTTCATTCCTAATTTTATTGATTTGAGTCCTCTCCCTCTTTTTCTTGATGACTCTGGCTAATGGTTTATCAATTTTGTTTATCTTCTCAAAGAATCAGCTTTTAGTTTTATTGATCTTTTGTTTTGTTTTGTTGTTTTGTTGTTTTGTTTTTTGTTATTGATCTTTTGTTTTTTGCTATTGTTTTGTTTCTATTTCATTTATTTCTGCTCTGATATTTATGATTTCTTTCCTTCTACTAACTTTGGGTTTTGTTTGTTCTTCTTTCTCTAGTTCCTTTAGGTGTAAGGTTAGATCGTTTATTTGAGATTTTTCTTGTTTCCTGAGGTAAGCTTGTATAGCTATAAACTTCCCTCTTAGAACTGCTTTTGCTGCATCCCATAGGTTTTGGATCATCATGTTTTCATTGTCATTTGTCTCTAGGTATTTTTTGATTTCCTCTTTGATTTCTTCAGTGATCTCTTGGTTATTTGTAATGTATTGTTTAGCCTCCATATGTTTGGGTTTTTTGCATTTTTCCCCTGTAATTCATTTCTAATCTCTTAGCCTTGTGGTCAGAAATGATGCATGATATGATTTCAGTTTTCTTAAGTTTACTGAGTCTTTATTTGTGACCCAAGATGGATGTATCCTGGAGAATGTTCCGTGCACACTTGAGAAGAAAGTGTAATCTGCTGTTTTTGGATGGAATGTCCTATAAATATCAATTAAATCTATCTGGTCTATTGTGTCATTTAAAGCTTCTGTTTCCTTAGTTATTTTCATTTTGAATGATCTGTCCATTGGTGTAATTGAGGTGTTAAAGTCCCCCACTATTATTGTGTTACTGTCGATTTCCTCTCTTATAGCTGTTAGCAGTTGCCTTATGTATTGAGGTGCTCCTATGTTGGGTGCATATATATTTATAATCGTTATATCTACTTCTTGGATTGATCCCTTGATCATTATGTAGTGTCCTTCCTTGTCTCTTGTAACATTATTTATTTTAAAGTTTATTTTATGTGATATGACTATTGCTACTCCAGCTTTCTTTTGATTTCCATTTGTGTGGAATATCTTTTTCCATCCCTTCTTTCAGTCTGTATGTGTCCCTAGGTCTGAAGTGGATCTCCTGTAGACAGCATATATATGGGTCTTGTTTTTGTATCTATTCAGCAAGCTTGTATCTTTTGGTTGGAGCATTTAATCCAATTACCATAAGGTAATTATCGATAGGTATGTTCCTATTACCATTTTCTTAATTGTTTTGGGTTTGTTTTTGTAGGTCCTTTTCTTCTCTTGTGTTTCCCACTTAGAGAAGTTCCTTTAGCATTTGTTGTAGAGCTGGGTGGTGGTGCTGAATTCTCTTAGCTTTTGCTTGTCTGTAAAGCTTTTGATTTCTCCATCGAATCTGAATGAGATCCTTGCCGGGTAGAGTAATCTTGGTTGTAGGTTCTTCCCTTTCATCACTTTAAGTATATCATGCCACTCCCTTTTGGCGTGTAGAGTTTCTGCTGAGAAATCAGCTGTTACCTTATGGGAGTTCCCTTGTATGTAATTCGTCGTTTTTCCCTTGCTGCTTTCAATAATTTTTATTTGTCTTTAATTTTTGCCAATTTGGTTATTACGTGTCTCAGCATGTTTCTCCTTGTTTTTATCCTGTATGGGACTTGCCATGCTTCCTGGACTTGGGTGGCTATTTCCTTTCCCATGTTAGGGAAGTTTTTTTTGTTTTGGTTTGGTTTTTTGCGGTATGTGGGCCCCTCACTGCTGTGGCCTCTCCCACTGCAGACCACAGGCTCCAGACGCGCAGGCTCAGTGGCCATGACCCACATGCCCAGCCGCTCTGTGGCATGTGGGATCCTCCCGGACAGGGGCATGAACCCACGTCCCCTGCATCGGCAGGCAGACTCTCAACCACTGCGCCACCAGGGAAGCCCCCATGTTAGGGAAGTTTTTGACTATAATCTCTTCAGATATTTTCTCGGGTCCTTTCTCTCTCTCTTCTCCTTCTGGGACCCCCTATAATGTGAATGTTGTGTTTAATATTGTCCCAGAGGTCTCTTAGGCTGTCTTCATTTCTTTTCATTCTTTTTTCTTTATTCTGTTCCACAGCAGTGAATTCCACCATTCTGTCTTCCAGGTCACTTATCCATTCTTCTGCCTCAGTTATTCTGCTATTGATTCCTTCTAGTGTATTTTTCATTTCAGTTATTGTATTGTTCATCTCTGTTTGTTTGTTCTTTAATTCTTCTAGGTCTTTGTTAAACATTTCTTGCATCTTCTCGATCTTTGCCTCCATTCTTTTTCCTAGGTCCTGGATCATCTTCACTATCATTATTCTGAATTCATTTTCTGGAAGGTTGCCTATCTACACTTCATTTAGTTGTTTTTCTTGGGTTTTATCTTGTTCCTTCATCTGGTACGTAGCCCTCTGCATTTTTATCTTGTCTATCTTTCTGTGAATGTGGTTTTTGTTCCACAGGCTGCATATTGTAGTTCTTCTTGCTTCTGCTCTCTGCCCTCTGGTGGATGAGGCTATCTATGAGGCTTGTGTAAGTTTCCTGATGGGAGGGACTGGTGGTGGGTAGAGCTGAGTGTTGCTCTGGTGGGCAGAGCTCAGTAAAACTTTAATCTGCTTGACTGCTGATGGTTGAGGCTGGGTTACCTCCCTGTTGGTTGTTTGGCATGAGGCAACCCAACACTGGAGCCTACCTGGGCTCTTTGGTGGGGCTACTGACAGACTCTGGGAGGGCTCACACCAAGGGGTACCTCCCAGAACTTCTGCTGCCAGTGTCCTTGTCCCCACGGTGAGCCACAGCCACCCCCCGCCTCTGCAGGAGACCCTCCAACACTAGCAGGTAGGTCTGGTTCAGTCTCCCCTGGGGTCACTGCTCCTTCCTCTGGGTCCTGATGCGCACACTACTTTGTGTGTGCCCTCCAAGAGTGGATTCTCTGTTTCCTTCAGTCCTGTTGAAGTCCTGCAATCAAATCCCACTAGGCTTCAAAGTCTGATTCTCTAGGAATTCCTCCTCCCATTGCCGGACCCCCAGGTTGGGAAGCCTGATGTGGGGCTCAGAACCTTCACTCCAGTGGGTGGACTTCTGTAGTATAAGTGTTCTCCAGTCTGTGAGTCACCCACCCAGCAGTTATGGGATTTGATCTTACTGTGATTGCGACCCTCCTACCGTCTCATTGTGGCTTCTCCTTTTCTTTTCTTTTTTTTTTTTTTGTGGTACGCGGGCCTCTCACCGCCGTTGCCTCTCCTGCTGCGGAGCACAGGCTCCGGACGCGCAGGCCCAGCAGCCATGACCCACAGGCCCAGCCGCTCCACGGCACATGGGATCCTCCTGGACCGGGGCACGAACCCGCGTCCCCTGCATCAGCAGGTGGACTCCCCACCACTGCGCCACCAGGGATGCCCTGTGGCTTCTCCTTTGTCTTTTGATGTGGGGTATCTTTTTTGGTGAGTTCCAGGGTATTCCTGTCGATGATTGTCCAGCGGATAGTTGTGATTCTAGTGTTCTCACAAGAGGGAGTGAGAGCATGTCCTTCTACTCCGCCATCTTGGTTCCTCCTATATCTATCATGTTTGTAATGATTTTCTGTTCATTACATTTGTTTTTTTGTTTCTTTTCCCTCCTCTTTTTCTGCTTTCTTTGATTTTAATGCAGCATTTTCTATGATTCCACTTTGTCTTCTCTTTTAGCATATCAATTATACTTCTTCCTGAAAAATTTTTAGTCATTGTCCTAGAGCTTGCAATATAAGCCTGCCTTCAAATAATACTATATCATTTTACATATATAGTACAGATAACTTACAATAGGATATTCTTAATTCTTCCTTTTCATCCCTATTACATTACTGTGAATCATTTCTCAAAACATTGTTACTATTACTACTTTAAATAAACAGTATATTTTAGATCAATTAAGAGTAAGAAAAATGTAAGATTTTATTTTACCTTTAATTTTTCCTTCTTCAATGCTTTTTCCTTTATACAGATCCAAGTTTCTTACCAATATATTTGTCCTTCTTCCTGAAGAACTTCTTTCAATATTTCTTGCAGGGCAGGTCTGCTGACAGCGAATCCCTCAGTTTTTGTTTATCTGAGAAAGTCTTTATTTCTCCTTCACTTTTGAAGAAGTTTTGGGATATAGAATTATAGGTTAGTGATTTTTGTCTTTTGATAATTTATATATTTCACTACAATTTCTTCTTGCTTGCATGGTTTCTGATGAGAAGTCTGCTGTAATTCTTGTCATTGTTCCCCTATAAGTGAGATTTTTACCCACTCTGACTTCTTTCAAGATTTTCTTTCTATTTGGTTTTTCTGCAGTTTGAATATGATATGCCTAGGTGTATATTTTTTAGTGTTTATCCTGCTTCCTGGCTCATTGTTTTAGTGTCTCATTAATTTGAGAGTATTCTCAGCCTACTTCAAATATTCTTGGCCTCCATTCTCTCTGTCTTCTCTTTCTGGTATTCCAATTATGCATATATTGTACCCTTTGAAATTGTCCCAAAATTCTTGAATGTCTGATTCTTATCACTTTTTCTCTTTGCATTTCAGTTTGAAATTTTTTGTTGACTTATCTTCAAATCTATCAAAGGCATTCTTCACTTGTCTTTTACAGTTTTTTTAAATATCTAACATTACATTTTTATTCATTCTTAGAGCTTCTATCTCTCCGCTTACATTACCCATGTATTCTTACATGTTGTTTGCTTTTTCCATTAGAGCCCTTAATATTTTAAGCATAGTTATTAAAAATTTTCTGTCCATTAGCCCCCAAATATGTGTCATATCTTTCTGATTCTGATGCTTGTTTTGTCTCTTCATATTGGTTCTATTTCTTTCCTTTTAGCATGCCTTGTAATTTTGTTGTTGTTGTTAAAGCTAGACATGACATATCAGGTGATAGAAATTGAAGTTAGTAAGGTTGAGGTTTTATGTTAATCTCGTTAGGAGTTGAGGTGTATTTCATGTTTCCCATAGCTGTAATTCTTTTATGCTGAGCTTCAAATTCCTTTGGTGTCCTTGTTTTTGTCTCCTGTATTGCCTTTGAGTTTTCCTATGAATTCTTCCTCAGACATCTTGCAGCTCTTTTAGCTCTGATCTACTATTATTGTATTGGAACCCTTGTATAGTGATAATGATTGGGGGAGGAGAAGTGTTCTATAATTTTAAGATTATCTCTCAGTTTTAGTGGGCCTATGCCCTTGGGCTGTGACCTTCGTAAATGCTTCTTAGCTTCCTCACCTTCTTAGGTGAGACAGGAAGGTTACAAGGAGTGAAGTCAGAGAGATGCCCTTCCCTCAGTTGGGATAAGGCTCTGGTAAAGATCTTTTTCCCAGCAAAGTAGGCCTTTGTTATGGAGAATGTTTTGGATATATTTCACAATGGTTACTCTTCCACTCCCCCTGTCAGAATCACAAGGGAATCATTCTTGGCTCATTACTGTGAGAACCTGTTGGGGTTCCTGGAGGTAAAACCCATGAAAATGTGTCCCACCACCCCCACCCCCTAAGACTATGGTCCCTAGGAGTCTTTCACTCTCAAGCTGACCACATGCAGCCTTCAACAAGTCACTGAAATTACTATTTAATAGTTGCTACCAATTTATGGCTCCAGTGACTTCAGCTCCAGATGATCAGATCTTATCTATGATTCTCTGGATTCACCTGTGTCTACAGATTTCAGGGTAACAGTTTGCCCTGCAACCTCAGTTCTCTGATGGGTCCAAGAAAAGTCATTGAGTTTCAATTTGCTTAGCTTTTCCTTCTTTTGAAGACAGGAGTGACAACTTCCAAAGCTCTTTACCTGTAGGAGCTAAAATAGAAGTCCTCAGCACTGGTGGAAATGAAGGGTTCTAGTCCAAGCTACGACTTTAAAGCCTGATCCAAGGCTGCAGGATGTAAATCCAGGAGAAATCTAAGATACAGGATCAGGATCAAGCAGGGCTAAGAATCCAGTTCTTAGAAAGCATCAATCCAAAAGGGCCTGGGCAAGAGGTTGAAACTCAGATTGAAGCAGAGGGGCTGCAAGCAGAGAGGGCCCAAGGGCAATGAGAATGATTCCCAAAGGAGTGAAGACCTTTTCAATTGAGAATCTGAAGAAACAGAACTGTTAATGGTGGAAGTGGGTTTGAGCTAGAATGTAAACTCCCATTTGCCTTAGTAATTTTTGTGTGACAAAATTGATGAAAGGACACACTCTCCTTTTTCTGTTCTCGCTGCCCTAATGCTAATCTACTCCTATTGCCACAGCCTAGTGGCTAGAGTAGACTCCCTTGCTGGTGTGCTTACTTCCAAGTAGCACCTCCATTCTACACAATGTACCACTGTCGGGCTTCGGTGACTGAAATGCTGTTATAATGATGTTATTCCACTGAATAAGGATATGTTGTAGCTCCATTTTGCTTGTAAGTCAAAGTTCATAATCTTCCAAGACTACATAGGCTGGTCCCACTCTGACTACTGCCAACCTAAATAAGGAGGTAAACTGAGGCAAGCTTGAATTACTAGAAATTGAGTTTATTTGTGAATAGCAGAGAAATTGCAATTCAGGAAAGGCATGCTGTAGCAAGCTACAGGCAGGTCCATTGAGGGTTTGGGGCAGGCTCTATTTATGTGCAGGGAGCCAGAGTCCAAGCAGTAAGTCCATTGGCTTGAGGACGGGGAGAAATTCTTGGTGGATATTCATTGGTCAGGAGGTAAGTCTCGATCCTCTGTAAATTGGGCATTTACAGGGAAGTTAATCTCTCCGTTATTAAGTTCTGTTCTTCTGAAGAACTGTGCATGAGATTTTCCATTTTATATCCTCCAGTTCCATTTTAGATTGAAGTCCTTTCACACTACGTAAACCTTTGCCCCAATAATTGTCCACCCAGTTAGTTTTAAATATCAAAAAAGAAAAAAGGTGGGCAAAGGACATGATTAAGTGATTCACAAAGTAATAAATACAAATGGTTACTAAACCATTGAATAGATAACCAATCTAAGTAGTAATGAAAGAAATGCAGAGTAACACAGTTTGTCAGTTGTTATTTTTTCACTGTCAGAAAGAGGGAAAATTTATGACAAATTCCACTGGTAGAGGGGTGAGAATGGGTTGCCAACTGGCATAATCTTTAGCTATTTATCAATAGCCTAGAAAGTGTTCATGCCCTTTGGCCTAGTTTTTATCCTTCTCGAATTTGCTTTCAGAAGATAACCTGAGCTCTTTATCAGAACATGCCTATCATGTTTTATTTACAAAACCAAACATAATGGGAAACAATAGGGATTTTGAATAATATATATTTTAAGTAAACATTTTAGTAAATTGATGGAATATTTAAAACCATTAAAAAATAATGATTTTTCAGAAATTTTTTCATGGCTTCTTGGTCTTTCTTTCTAAATGGCTCTGAAGTCCATCCAGTTTTCCCTAACTGTATACCACCTTAGTCCAAGCTACTAGCCTCTCTCATAAAGTGTTTAGAATACTATTACCTGGCACAGAGAAAGTGTTCAATAAGTGTTTGTTGTTATTATTCTTATTCTACCTGTATCACTGCAGTAGCCTCAACCATTGGTTTCCGCATACCAACTTTTGCCCCCTTTCCAGTTCGTTCTCTACACTGTAGCCTGTGTAATCTTTTAAAAATGCTAATCTGATGCCACCTTGCCTGCTTCTCCAGAACAGTCACATATCCTCTCCCTGTAGATCAGACCCACCTTCTGCCATCAGGCCCTCAAATGCAGCATGCTCCCCCCTGCCTAAGTGCCTTGTTCCTTCTGCCTTCACCACCCATACCAGGAGTTCCCTCCCAGAAAATTTGTATTATCCTTCAGAAAACAGCTCAAGAACTACTTCTTCAGGCAACTTTTTCTTGACCTCCTAGAGTAGATCAAGACCACCTCTTCTATTTTAGCACAGATTGTGATCTCACTCACTAGGTCTGAAAACTAAATCTTGTCTGTCTGATTCAGTACTGAGCATTCAGTAAATATGTGTTGACTAAATTTGCTGAATACATATTTATTGGATGAATGAATGAAGTTGTTGAATAAGTTCATAATAACTTGCTTTAGTATGCTTATTTTTTTCTTTCTACACTAGTCAGCCATTAATTCAGTCTTCGTTTACCTACCACTCTGCCTCCTCATATGTTTATGGCTTTCTTAACCAGAAAAACCTCTAATTATATTTATCCTCATGTATAACTGCCCTCCCATGTATGCTGAATCAGTTAGAGATGAATTAAAATATTGAAATCCTTATCCCTCCTGGTGTGGGGAGGAGGGCAGGGTGGGGCCTGGGAGGAGTCCAAGCCATTTATTTGCCTTTTGCAGTGAGCAACCTCTCCTTCCTTCCCAGTATGTAAATCTATATTAGCATTTTCTTTATGTCATATCTTGAAAAAGATTGGGAAGCCAGGTCTAGAAATAATAGGTATTAAGCCTCAATACCAACCCGCTGATCATGAAGCAATAGTCACATTTAAATTTTGATTGAAGAGAAAACATCTAAGTGGAAATGACACTGGGGTGAAATAATTGTCTTATCCCACTATAGAAAGATCAGATTTACTCTAATTTTCTTTTTTATACAGGGCTAATATTTTAGGTCTGTTGTTTCACTTGAATTATGCTTATGGTTTTTTTTTACGTATAAATGACTAAGTTTGCTGAATATCAAAGAAAAGATTCTATGTTTAGTTATCCAGTGGGTTAAAATTGAAACACCAATATTGAAAAAGCTAATTTTTGCATAGAGGAGTGTAGTAGTGCAAAATAGTACGAGCAGGCCCATAGGCCTAAAGTCAGAGTAACTAAAGCTGTTTTAATATAGATTAAATATTTTCCCAAGCCATAATACCATCAGTGTATCACTCCTGATTATGCAAGTTTTGGATTCTGAATATTTAACCTATTTGCCAAGATGGTTTGTTGTCTGATTCCATTGGGTCATAGTATTGGGAGGAACTGAACCTATTGGCAGATAATCATCAAGTGCCCTTTGAGTACCTGCTCTGTGCTCAGCATTGTTCTGAGATTTGTCTATACAGAAGTAGTTCAGGACATGCCCTTCAGTCTCAAGGAGTTTGCAAGCTATATGGAATGATATAGTAAGATAATATTGACATAGATGAGACAATAATTATTCCAAGCTGTGTTTGGGCTGAAAATGACAGTACCAGTTAGAAAACTAAATGCAAAGCTACAAGATACTTGAGAGGTGAGTCTGTGCTCAGTTCACTTTTATATCTGCTCAGTGCTTGGGCAGTACTATGTAGTAAGTATTTAATGAACATTTGTTGAACAAATAAACAAATGTTAATACTAAATCGTGTGGTTCTATTACTAGTGTAAGAATCAAATGAGAGGGAAATCACTGAGGGCTGAGTATTCAGAGGAATCTTTATAGAGGAGTTTCAGACTGAATTTTGAGATATTTGGTGAGGGCAATAGAAACCACATTCTTTCATTCAATCAAAAAATATTTATTGAATACCTACTGTGAACATAGGCATGGTAACATACATGAGCAGGGAATATTCTTGAGGCAGTTACTATAGTGAAGGTCAGCTTTGGAGGAACATTAAATTAAATTTCAGTCATTTTTATATGACCAGATTAAGGAATGCCTTAGAAGTCAGTCAGGGGACTTCCCTGGAAGTGCAGTGGTTAAGACTGCGTTTCCAATGCAGGGGGCACGGGTTCGATCCCTGGTTGGGGAATTAAGATCCCACATGCCATGCAGAGCAGCCAAAAAAAAAAGGGTCAGAATAATTTGAAGAGAAAATGACCATTGCAAGTTGTTTGTTTGTTTATTTGTTTTGTTTTGTTTTAGTGAGAGGAGTAATGCAATGAAAGGATTTATTTTAGGAAGCTTGGTTTGAAAGTGGTATGTAGGATTATCCTGAACATGTTGTTGTTTCTTCTGTTTTTAAAAAAGTCTAGGGATAGAGTTTTTGCAAACTGTCATGGGGGTCTATGAGAATGTTCTGTTGCCCTTTTAATAAAAAATCCTTTTGGTATATCTTACCTACTTTTTCCTGTTGCAATGTAATTCCATTTCTTGAGTTTGGAGTTCTGGAAATAGAGAACTTTTTCATTGTTCTAGTCATAGTAACTTCCAAAATGCTATAGAAAATAAGTCCCAATATAGCCTTTTCCTCACCTGGTAAAATAACTCCAGCTCCCTTGACTGTTCTGAAGTGGTTTGTTTCTTCAGCGTTAAAACACATTCCTTGACTGTTAAACTCTAATGATATCTAACTAGATTCTCTCACATGGCCCTGATTTCTCCCTTTGTTTTTACACTTAGGCAAGAGTAGGGATAGTGACAATTACTTCTAAAGATTAAAGAGCTAGACGCTCCTAAAATAATCCCATTTCAAGAGCAGTTTTTGCAGGTAAAGAAAAGTCAACCCTGTCCAATGCAGGATAAAGCATTTTTTATTTGGTGGAAGCTCAAATATTTTACATTCTCTTTATTCCTCACTGTATCACCATCATCATTTGTTATGTTACTTTCTTAGCTCTTTATATAGCTCTTGTCATCCCCAAGGACTAGAAAAAGACTTACAGCAATAAACATCCAGAGAGATGTCCCTTCTTCCTTAGGACACCTGTACATCTCGATATGGACGAGAAGGGTCAACTGACATGCAAGAAGAAAGACAAGTTAGCTGAGAACTCTAGGCAAGTCCTGTCCACTGGATAGTGTTTCCTGATGGAGCTTTAATGGGCCCAAATGGCCTGCTGAACCTCTCTAACCAAGGATTCCATTCATGGAACTTAAACTGTCAGTTAAGGAGCACAGTGCTCAACTGAAATTGTCAAGGGTGGAGAAAAGGCTAGATAGGAATTCAGGTGTCTTTGTATATTAAAGGTTGTTCTTGTGAGATCACTAACCCACCTCATCCAAATTGATGCACATTAAAATGGGTTTGTTACAAAACAAAAGGACAGAATATTAGGGGATCCAAAATAACCCACTCCCTTCTGCTCTTTTCTTGTTTTACAGTCTGAAAGAACCCACTTCAAATAAGGAAGGGAGTCCAATTTTCAAAAAGCAATTCTTCCTTTTTTTTTTTCTTTTTTTCTTTCTGAGTGACACTCATACAGTAGCAGTGGTAAAATAAACAACAATGTGTTGGATTTTGTTTCTCTTTATCTATATGACATTTGTGTCATCACCGTAGCTCTAATCCATATTCAGGTCTTCATGTTTGGTGTGCAGTAATATGTAAATTATCTCGCCAGCTGCATGGAGCAGTGTTTGTTTATTCTATTTCTTTTGGCACTGCACAGAACTGAATTTCTGCCAAAATGGGGCTGCTTCAGGGAGCACTAATGCTCCAGGAGGAAGTTTTGAAAGGAAACGCACATCATAAGTCTTCACTCTGTGAAGAAGCAAAATCAAAACAAACTTTCTGTTTACTAAAATATCAGTATTATGAATATAAAATAATGTGTTTGTTAAAATATAATGAGCACGCTGCCTATCTCCAGGACGCCTGGTGTACGTGGGCTTTGGAATGAGGACACAATGCTGAGAAAGCTAGTGTATTTTTATTCTTGGAAAGGAAGTAGGTGAAATGAAATAGACAGAGACAACATCTAGAAGTTTAAGGGGAAAGAAATATTTTAACATGCATATTAATCTCTGGAAACACATGGCATTTACATGCATTTAAATGTGGACAGCTGTGGCATTTTAAGTGTTAAAAAATTTCATTAATGATGCATAGAGCTATCTACTTCTGTTGGCAGGCCTTTCAGTCTTCAATCTGACACTTCCTTTTTTATCCAGCAAGCTAATTTCCCCTCTTTTGTGAGGAGTAACTGTTTTCACACTACTGCTTACCCAGCAAGCCTCCTTATTGTTTCATGGTTAATTATCTTCTCCAGCTTCACCTTCCCCAGCAAAGGAAGCAGGGCTATGCCTCCCCAGGATTAATGAAAGCTGGGTTTTATGGGTACACTGTGTAAATAAATGCAAGGTCTGATCAGACAACATAATAAATGACTTCCTAAAGTTTATGGAGTCAGAGCTCATCTAGTGGTTTTACTGAATAATGAGGGAAAATGGTTAATTTTGTGGGAGGGGGGACTTTAATTTTGGAGAAAAAAACCAAACTCTTTGTTACCTTAGTATAGAACCTATCCGTAGATAAACATGAGGGGTCTCTGTTTATCTAAGTGTTCCCCATTCTTCCTAATCACAGCAATGATATCTGCCAGGAGAATGTCTTGTGTGGAGTAGGCCTTTGAAAAACATTGTTGATTTGGTAGGAGGTGGAGGTCACCTGGCTTTATATTTTCCTGATTACTTGCCATTTATTAAGAAAAAAAAAAGTAGCCAAGCTTTCTGTAGTCAAAGTATGCCTCAGTCTGCACTGACTGCAAGCAAAGCAGAGATGTCACAAATGCTACCGTGGTCGCGTGCCTGGAGTAGTAAATTGAGCAGGTCTGGCCCAGGTCATTAGCTCCACTGGCCATCAGTGTCTTGCCTCTCTGGACTGTAAGCTCAGTATATTCTCTTAGTTGCCAGCTCAAGGGCCCATATCTGAAGAGTTCAGGGTTTGAAATTATTTTTGGTTATTTGTTACATTGAAAAAGGATTTCAAGGGATTAAGGTGACCCTAAGCCTCTAATATTATTTTTTTTATTTTTTAATTTACAAAATGAATTCACATTTTGAGATCGTTTTTCCTCTAGAATGAAATTTTTTTAACGTCTTTATTGGAGTATAATTCCTTTACATTGTTGTGTTAGTTGCTGCTGTATAACAAAGTGAATCAGCTGTATGTATACATATATCCCCATATCCTCTTGCGTCTCCCTCCCACCCTCCCTATCCCACCACTGTAGGTAGACACAAAGCACTGAGCTGATCTCCCTGTGCTATGCAGCTGCTTCCCACTAGCTGTCTGTTTTACATTTGGTAGTGGATATATGTCAATGCTACTCTCTCACTTTTAGATTCATATATATGTGTTAGCATACAGTATTTGTTTTTCTCTTTCTGACTTACTTCACTCTGTATGACAGACTCTAGGTCCATCCACCTCACTACAAATAACTCAATTTCATTTCTTTTTATGGCTGAGTAATATTCCATTGTATATATGTGCCACATCTTCTTTATCCATTCATCTGTTGATGGACACTTAGGTTGCTTCCATGTCCTGGCTATTATAAATAGAGCTGCGGTGAACATTGTGGTACATGACTCTTTTTGAATTATGGTTTTCTCAGGGTATATGCCCAGTAGTGGGATTGCTGGGTGGTATGGTAGTTCTATTTTTAGTTTTTTGAGGAACCTCCATACTGTTCTCCATAGTGGGTGTATCAATTTACATTACCACCAACAGTGCAAGAGGGTTCCTTTTTCTCCATACCCTCTCCAGCATTTATTGTTTGTAGGTTTTTTGATGATGGCCATTCTGACCTGTGTGAGATGCTATCTCATTGTGGTTTTGATTTGCATTTCTCTAATGATTAATGATGTTGAGCATCCTTTCATGTGTTTGTTGGTAATCTGTATATCTTCTTTGGAGAAATGTCTTTTTAGGTCTTCTGCCCATTTTTGGATTGGAGTGTTTGCTTTTTTGATATTGAGCTGCATGAGCTGCTTGTATATTGTGGAGATTAATCCTTTATCAGTTGCTTTATTTGCAAATATTTTCTCCCATAGAATGAAATTTACATTTCTTTGATTTGGGAGCATTTGATTTGGGTTACAGTTTGAATTAAGGTCCCAACATTTAAAACTCTCAAGAGCCTCCTTCATGACAGCCCAGGACCAGAGCTTCTATTCCAATGAAGACTGAGTTTTTAAATCTAATCGGAGCTCAGAATCATTACTGTTTTTCCCTTGAGATCTCAAAAAAAGAAAATCCCCCAAGGATTCTACATTTTTTAAAAAAATTTATTTATTTCATTTATTTTTATTTTTGGCTATATTGTGTCTTAATTGCTGTGCACGGGCTTTCTCTAGTTGAGGCGAGTGGGGCTACTCTTCGTTGCGGTGCATGGGCTTCTTATTGCAGTGGTTTCTCTTGTTGCGGAGCATGGGCTCTAGGTGCTTGGGCTTCAGTAGTTGTGGCATGCGGGCTCAGTAGTTGTGGCTTGTGGGCTCTAGAGCACAGGCTCAGTAGTTGTGGCGCACAGGCTTAGTTGCTCCGCGGCATGTGGGATCCTCCAGGACCAGGGCTCAAACCCGTGTCCCCCCACACCGGCAGGCGGACTCCCAACCACTGTGCCACCAGGGAAGCCCAGGGGTTCTACATTTTTAACATGTCTAAGGACTCTAGGAATCAGAAGTATAAAATCTCTTGGAAACTTACTTCAAATACATTTACTGCCTTCTAGGAAAATTCATCCTGAAATTTCAAGCAAATTTTCTAGCCTAAAGTGTAACTTGTATATTCTTCAGTCATTTTTATGGAAGGAACGGTATAGCTCTAGGGAGCTATTCTAGCAATTCTGAGGTTTTTCAGTTCTCCTTAAGTCTAAAAGCAGTTGTCTTTAAAGGAGGCTATTAAAACAAAAATGTAAATCAAATCAAGTCAGATGTATAAACAAAGGTTAAGCCATTTAAGAAAACAAATCATAACTGACTTCCTTGTTAATCATGTTAAACATTGGGCCAATCAGATAATAAACTGAGAAAAGCAAGAAACAAGTTTGGTTGACTGGCACAAGTAAGATGGAAAAGAGATTAAAATATGTACCATTTTTGGTCATTCCAACATTTTTCTTGTTATTTTCTGTGAATGGTGAGTTGTAATCACACTATTAGAATTGAATGGAAACAAACGAAACTAATCCCATACCCCTATTTATCTGAGAGGAGCAAACCATTAAAAACAGCAGTAGCTGGAACTTCTCTGGTGGCACAGTGATTAAGAATCTGCCTGCCAATGCAGGGAACATGGGTTCGAGCCCTGGTCTGGGAAGATCCCACATGCTGCAGAGCAACTAAGACTGCACCACAACTACTGAGCCTGCGCATTAGAGCCTGCGAGCCACAGCTACTGAGCCCGCGCGCCACAGCTACTGAAGCCTGCCTGCTCAGAGCCCGTGCTCCACAACAAGAGAAGCCACCACAATGAGAAGACTGCGCATTGCAACGAAGAGTAGCCCCCACTCGCTGCAACTAGAGAAAGCCTGCGCACAGCAACGAAGACCCAACACAGCCAAAAAAATAAATTAAATAAATAAATAATAAATTAAAAAAAAGAAAACAGCAATAGCACAATGTTGGTTCTTAATGTGGACCTTTAGAGAGTGAAAAGACACAACAATTCTCTCAACTACTGGGTTGGCCATAAAGTTCGTTCGGGTTTTTCCACAAAATGTTACCAAAAATCTGAACGAACTTTTTGGCCAACCCAATGATATGTACTTCACAAAGGACACTGATCCTGGATGTGAGTGAACTTTGTCAGCTGATATTTGGTTTTGCAGGCAGACTTCAGCGTGTTAGCAAAGCTCTCCTTGTACATGAAGCTACCTCAGAATTATGCCACAAATCTGTGTTCTTAAAATTCAGTCTGAAAGTTGGGAAACTAAGTCTATGTCAGTAAAACTTCACTTGTTTACAAGACTGTTCACCTCCTCTTTACTACAAATATGCTTTGTAGGTTTTAAAAAATTGTAGGTTTTATTAATGGGAGCTCCTTATCATAAAGGGAGGAACAAGAGTATACTTTTCGCTAAGGCAAAGGTGAGGCAAAAATTACATCCCAAGGCACAAAACTCAAATGTTATGTCAACTTTTGACAGTCAAAAGGCAAACACCAAACAGAATAATGACAGAAGAATGGGGCCAGATGTTATCATTAGGGGAAAAAATCGTTTATGCAACTTAGCATGTGGGTCTGTTGTCATTCAAATAGTTCTACCATGTGGTAGAATGTAGAAAATGCCACCATTTTACTGTGGTTGGGTTTTTTACAACTTTATTGAGTTTATTTTTCTTTTGTACTTCATTTTATTGGTTTCAGTTCTACACAGTACTGAAGAGGTCAGATAAAGAAATTCCTTTTATTTAAAAATCTCTTCCCAAGTTGTTGTTTTTTTAAATTCATTTTTAAATAATCCTAAATGTAGATACTTTCTTGCAACTCTGGGGAAAATTTTCTGGAAAACAGAATATTGACTAAAAACAGAAAAATAAGCCAATTTTCCTATTCAGTCTGTTCTGAATACAACAAAATTTCAATGTTTACACATAAAGCAATATTTAAGATAAAATAATTTATTTTCCAGTGGAAGTAGATTATTTTTCTAGTTATAATACTTTTAATGAAACATTCAGAGTTGGGTGGGAAAACAACTTTTTCCTACAGTGGATGCTTAACAAATAATGATTTATACAATAATTAATTTGTTAAAAAAATAGCTTGATGCAAGGCACTCATCTTTTGCCACCTAGCTTTAATATACCAACACCGAGGTTACTACACCTAAGAGTTATTTAGACATTTTGACAGTAATTAAATTTCTTTAATTTATTGGCACAGACATGTTGCCTCTTAGTCAAAATAGTACTGTGACACTGAAGTTACAGAAAGGGCAGAAAGAAGTGCTTATAATTTGTGTTTCCTTCTTTCTTCTATGGAATTCCTCCTTACAGCCTCACAATCACCCTGTTTATAGAACCTTAAATTTCTTGGCAACCTGTTCTTCACACAAAAAAATCAAACTTAAAAAGTATTAAATAGGATTTTTTTGTTTTTTTGTTTTCAAATGGATACAGAGTCAGGATGGGTTACTGTGTCTGAAGTTGAGGGAAGAGATGTTAGAACAATTGAAGAGTTTCCTGTACATTCTGTGGCCTCCACGGTTTCTCCACTTGCACTCTCCTTCCACGACTGGTGCTAGAAGACAAGAAAGGCGGTGAATAGCACCTGGTAGGACCAGGCTCTCAATTTCAACTGCAGCTTTACTGTGGAACCTGGATTCCTTCAGGTTACTCTCAAGCACATCCTGTGCTCCTTTCCTCACCCACCAGCCTCTAGGACCTGCCCTTTCCAAAGCAACGAATGACTTTCTTCTTGCTAATTCACTGGCTTTCCCTCACCTCCCATTCTTCTTATCTTCTCTGCTTCTATAACACCCTTAACCACCTGCTACTTTAAAAGGATTCTTCTCTCAGTTCCCAGAATTGCATACCAGTCCTACTTGGATATTCTTCCTGTGTTTCTTTTGCTGGTTGCTCCTCCTTCCCTTGAAGGTACCCCCAAGGCTCTGTCCCATCTGCCTTTGCTTCTTACTCTTCCCTCTTCTTGCAGTGTCCCCCTCCTCCAACCCTTTCTCTGAATGCCTTTCTCCTCAATGTAGCCTATACAACCCTCAAAATAATAGACAATCAGGCCTCATGTGGCTAAACCTATAGTAGGAGAGTCTGTAGGGTGAAAAGAAGCAACACAGAACTGTGGGACACAGTGTCATTTAACAGTCGGCTTGAGTGGATTTTACAAGGAGGCTTAGCATCAAGGTAATCAAAGGAGGAGAAAATATCAAGAAAAATGGAGTCAAATGCTGTGGAGGAATCAAGTAAAATAAGGGCAAAGGAGAATCAGTTGGACTGGGCTGTCAGAAGGTCACTGTTGACCCTGCCAGAGGGTTCAGCAAATAAGGGCTCTGGTAATCACACTCTTTCTCTCTCCTCAAGAGACTGTTGCATCGAAATGAGTGAAGTTGAACTAAGAGAAGTATTATACACAGGATGGTCTTTCCTTCAACATTTCTGGGAATGATGAGCATGCATTCAGACCAAACAAAGAAGCCTGTAATAAAAAATTATCTTTATTGATAATATATGTACAGTGATGTAAATGAGTTCAGAAATATTTGTTGTAATATTTTTGTAAGCAAGTTCCTCAACAGAGCGAGGATGTCCTGTTATGTTTGATGATGTTACAGGTTCAGAAACTCAGTAGGACAGAGGACTACTATTTGCTTGGGTTTTTTTGGGTTTTTTGTTTTTTGGCTTTTTTTTTCTTTTTGAGGGGAAATTAACATAACATAAAATAAATCCTTTAAAGAGAGCAATTCAGTGGCATTTAGTACATTCACAATGTTACATAACCGTCACCTCTATCTAATTCCAAAACATTTTCTAATTCCAAAACATTTTCATTGCCCCAAAAGGAAACCCCGCACCCATTAAGGAATCGCTCCCCATTCTCCCCTCCTACAAGTCTCCGGCAACCACCAATTTTTTTTTTTTTTTTTTGCGGTACGCGGGCCTCTCACTGTTGTGGCCTCTCCCGTTGCGGAGCACAGGCTCCGGACGCGCAGGTTAAGCGGCCATGGCTCACGGGCCCAGCCGCTCCGCGGCATGTGGGATCTTCCCAGACTGGGGCACGAACCTGTGTCCCCTGCATCGGCAGGCGGACTCTCAACCACTGCACCACCAGGGAAGCCCTAGCAACCACCAATTTTGATTCTGTCTCTATGGATTTACCTAGTCTGGCTATTTTGTATAAATGGAATTATACAATTTATGGCTTTTGGTGTCTGACTTCTTTCACCTAGCATAATGTTTTTGAGGCTACTAGTTCTTATAACTGAGCAGTAGCACCAGTTATACAGTCAAAAATTCTCCATGTGGTTTTGTCATGGCAAAAAAACCTCAGGACCTTTCCCCAGAGTTCTTCAACAATTTATGAGACCACAGACAAGTCTTTCTTTGCTCATTAAATAATTTTTTGAGAACCTGCTCCCTGCCAGGCACGGTTTTAGTTGCCAGGGCACTAGTGGAGACAGGACAGAAGGGCCCTTGCCCTCATAAAGTTTACAGCTGGGAGGAAAACCCCTGATTCTCAACACTGAGCTCTCTTTCGTCCCTGGTTCCTGTTGAAAGCTAAGGCAATTTTTGCTATTGTAAAACTTACTTTAAAACAACATCTAATGGATTTTTCATTTTCAGCTAATTCAGAAATATCTGTGTAGCCAAGACTAGGAAATATGTCCACGTCAGTACTCATTTTAGTGGGATTTGTGAGATGACTTTGGGTTTTACTTGTCTGTTTTGAGTTTCTGATCAGCTTTGTTATTGAAAAAGAGCATTCACTAGAACAGTTTTTGATCATTAGTGTGAGATAGAATTTCAAAGCTTTTTCTGAGTGGAGACAAGTTACTTTAACATTATTGTCAATCTGATAGATAGTGAGCAGGATTTGATTGCTCTAATGTGTCAGTTGTGATAGAATTTCACAGACAATGGACCTGCCTTTTGAAAAAAAAGATTATTTTCAGGAAATAGAAAGTGCTTGAGCTATGGGCCCTGCTGAGGGCTGGACAGGCTTCTTTCCTCATCTGGCTATTATTCCTAAGGGATAAGCCCAGTGAAGACATGCAAAGACAAACCCACACCCCATTTGCAGTGCAATGGGAGTGAGTTAGGGGCCTAACTGATGTTGATTTCATTGGATTCCATGCATGTGGTTGCACTAAAGAGCTTAGGCAACAAACCACCAGTCTTAATGCAAACCTTGATAAGGTTATTTAACAGTCAGCTGCACTATCTTCCTCTCTCTTTACAGGCAGTATATTCTGATAGCTGCAGTCCTTGTACCACTACTGTGTGTCAGGCCTTTCCCATAGGACTTTACAGACATCTTATCATTTAAAGCTCCCAACAGTCTCTAAGATAGACACAATGTGCTCTGATTATCTTGAATAGATAAATGGTGGAACTGAGGCACACAGATGTTAAATAACTCATCCAGGATCATACCGCTAACCTGTGAAGGGGGGGATATCCAGGATTCAAACCCAGATCTGTTTGCCCCAAATCCCAAAATTGTTGATAAACAGTGAACATTTTTGCTTTTTATCCTATTTTGCTTTTCATCTATATTTTTTCTTGCTAACTCTGAATCTGTTCTCTGCCCAACAAGCGACAAAGTACTACAAACTCTGAATTCTCATAAAAGCTGTCTTTCTATTTATTAAGGACTAGCTCTTTCTTATGGTTGTTGATGTTGTTTTTAAAAAGTTTCTACCTCAGTCTAATTTAGGAAAATAATTATGCATCTAATGATCAGACACTTTGGCTTTTGCATTTGGAGGGGTGGGAAAATATTGCATCAAAAAAGCAGAGTGAGTAGATGAAGGGGTGGAATATCCCCTCATTTAAATGGATTCCCCCACCCTGATCTATATATTATTTTCTCCCTGTTTCCATCACTGCCTCAGGCTTCCCTGTGTTCTGCTTTTTGCCCTAGGGTAAATATGCTTATCTTTATTCAATTATGGTTAATGCTGTTTATGTTTTTGTTATTTTTATTTATTGTATGTTTTTGTTGTATTCTACTTTTCCACAGATAAAACTTTCCTCCCAGGGCTTTGCAAGTGGTGTTGCTTAATAAATTCCTGGATCTAGAATAAACAGGGGAACACAGATTGCAAGACCTCCTAATGGTTTTGGCCATTCTGAGTACCAGAAGTTTGACTGGGACATTCAGTTCATCCTAGTCTTTTTGAGATACTTTAGTTTTTCAAAAGTTGCAACTTTTTAAAGGAAATTAAAGGAATTCAGAGGTAGCTATATCAGAACTCTGTTGGGTTTTTGTTTTATAAAATGTCAGGTTCCTTCGTCTCCACTCTTTAGCTGATAATGTGTTTCTCGTTGCTTATAAAAATCTACCCCACACCATAACCTAAAATATTATGAAAATACTAGAAATGCAATCCTGGGATACCTAACTCAAAGTCAAGTACAAGTACAGAAGGAAATTAATTTAGATATGTATTACTTGCTGCAACTGGAATATTGGTTCTTTCATCAACATCATCATCATCATATTTCTCTAGCCACTTTTTAGTTACTTTCTCTGTATATATTACACTAATATAAATAACCTGCCTCCAAGAATAAAAAATAAAGTAACACCAATTAATTCCACTTGGTCTTGAGCAGATCTGTAAAGATGTGTGTGTGTATGTGTGTGTGTGTGTGCGTGTGTGTGTGTTTCTAATTCTTTATATAGAGCCCTTGGTTTAGGCCAAAATTCTGCACCAGTGAAACAAGTTTGTAAATGAAAGGACTTTGCAAAAATGAATTTAATTCAGAATTATCTCTGGAAAACCACACTCTCTATTGAAACCTCGTGTACTACTCACCATCCTTTTGGCTTCACAAATATTCTTAGATTTTTTTCTAAATCCATGCTTGATTTATAACTTTATCAAAGACAGGAACATTTGTGACTTTTTAAAAAGTACCAGACAATTCCTCTAGAGAAAAAACAACAACAAAAAATGCTTAACTGGCTTGAGGATTATTGGCTATTTTGGGCTATCATCAAAGAGAGCATTTGACCAAATAATTTTCCAGCCAGTTAACATCACTCTGTACATATGTCTTTTTTTTTTTTCCAAAGACAACTTTTTTTGTTATATAAATATTGTAATGTCCTTCCTCTTGGAAACTTTTCCTATTTTTTGCCCCCAAGGTATGTTTTATGTTTGAAGTTAAATCTTGGAGAAATAGAGATTTTATTGAAAATATTGACAGAATTTAATTCACAACAGAAAAAAAGTGAATGAGAGCAGAGTGAGTAGCACTTCTTTAATATGTAAACTTTAAAGTCTAAATTGAAGGATTTTCTAATGGATCTTGTCAGATATTCCCTGCAGGTGACATAAAAATTTTTTGGAAGTTATAATAAATTTAAGAGATTTATAGGAAGAAAGAATTAAGAAGGGTAAAGGACAATATTACATACAAAGTTTAATCTTCTCCTATGGAAATTTTCCACTCTAACTACTTTATTGAGCAAAAGATTTGTCCTTTTAGATGCTGCTGCAAGTTTTATACTTTTGTAGGCTTGCATTTGTAAAGCCATAAAGGCAGCATTGGGTCAGAAAATGACTGTGTCGTGGAAGGCAAGTCCGAATTACAGGCATCACTTGGGCTAAGCTCCCAGCGCACATCCAGATGGCAAGGTTCCTGCAGCTAGTGTGAGGCCCCCGGTTTGGGACTCTCATGGGAAATCTGTGCTTCTCAATGTTAAAGTCAACCAGAAAGTTACAGAGAGAACTCCTTTGAAAGACGAGTTCTATTAGTTATTAGCATTCTCAGAGTACAGTGTCTCCAAGACAGTATTTGAAATTAATACACTATTTGATTAGACTGATTGATTGTTTCTACAGCTGAAGATTTTAACATTCATTAGCCGTACTAACTGGTCATTAGTACTTCCTTTATCAGCAAGCAAAGAATAAAGAGAAATTCTAATAAAAATTCATCACGGTGAACATACTCCATACCTAAGCGAGCGTGGTGACGGCCAGTGTACTCGATTAACTGCTGTAACGTTGGCAGGGAAGATTCTGTTATAAGATTTAAGAATATCCCTTAATTAATGTTTACTTTGTATCTGGACTCTTTTAAACTTAAGTAGGCTATACAGATAATCTCTTACATATCCAGTATAATAAAGTGCTAATGGTTATTTTATACTTAATGTGTTTGTGTGGTATCCTTCAACTGTTAGTTTCAGGAAGGACTGAAGACTTCTTAGGAAAGTTCTGTGAATGTGTTGCTGGTAAAGCCTTTTTCCCACTCCTGAGGAAGAAAAGCATCATGGCCTGTTTTTCAACCAGACTGTTAAAATAATTCTGAATTGTAATGCAAATATGCTCACCTGTTAATACTGTGGGACACCTCTCTCTACCTACCATGTCATGAATCCCTTGTGGTTTTTATAATTTTTAAAAAATTTATTTATTTAATTTATTTATTTTTGGCTGCATTGGGTCTTCGTTGCTTTACGCAGGCTTTCTCTAATTGTGGTGAGCGGGGACTACCCTTTGTTGTGGTGCGTGGGCTTCTCATTGCAGTGGCTTCTCTTGTTGCAGAGCACAGGCTCGAGGCCCGTGGGCTTCAGTAGTTGTGGCACATGGGCTCAGTAGTTGTGGCTTGCGGGCTCTAGAGCTCAGGCTCAATAGTTGTGGCGCACGGGCTTAGTTGCTCCGCATCATGTGGGATCTTCCCGGACCAGGGCTCAAACCCGTGTTCCCCACACCGGCAGGCAGATTCTCAACCACTGAGCCATGAGGGAAGCCCTCCCTTGTGATTTTAAGAGCAAATTGAAAGGAATGATGAGAAGGGTTCTCCCTTCATGAATTAACTCAAGGCCACTCTAGAGCAATTCTCCATGTGCACTGAGAATTATGGCTGCTTTATTCTGACTGCTTCCTCAGCCCTTCACAAGCATGGCCCATTTAGTACTCAGAATTATCTCCAAAGATAGATAGTGCTCACCCCCTTGAAAAAGTGACATGAGGAGACTGCTGCTTGGAAAGGTTAAGCAACTTGCCCGAGGCCATGCAGCTAGTTAGCAGCAGGTCAGCACTTCAGCCACTCTGCATCGTTCTAGGGTCCCGTTCATCCACCTGGTTACCCTGCATAAGCATAAGCTGAACCGCAGGGTTCTGTTTGAGTTTCTGTTTGTAGGTGAGCCTGTCAGGGCCTGCAGTACCTATATCACCTCTCTTGGCTCTAGCATGAATCCAGACAGCTGGCCAGCAAGTGAGGATGGTGGAGGAATACAGAGTCCAGGAGCCCATTCAGCTTCTATGTCCCAGAATGTGTCAAGCTCCACCAAGCAGGATTAAAATCAAGAAGTCCAAGGAAAGATCAAGGTCCCAACTGTTCAGGCAGAGAGCAGCATAAGAGAATCTGGGCTACTTCATCCTTGGAGTCAGGAAGTCCTCAGATAGCTGTTATTGTAGGGCTGCAGGTGGGCTGGAGGGGGAGGTTAGTGCCTGTTAGAAATAAGGAGGCAATAGTGAGAGAAGTTAACAAGGATCAAAGTGGAATCTCTGTCATAGAGAGGGACTGGGGAAGAGAGGGACTGAGAGAACTGTGATTAAGAAGCTGCCCTGCAGCACTGGGGCCCGAGATGCAAGGTCCAGAAAGATTTAGGTAAGGAAACCAGTCAGAGGTTGCTCACCTTGGGTCTGATTGGGAACAGAGCCAAATTCTGAAGAAGAAGAACCCTGAAAGGGAAGACAGTGGAAAAGATAGACATGTGAGAGCCTCTGGCCTGTGAATGGCTCTACAGGTAGATACAGCTCTATTCTCTTTTCCCAGGCAGAAGCTGCTTCAAGTGGAGAACCCAGAAATAGAAGCAGGAGGGGGTTCACCATATGTGGCTGCAGATAGTACTCCATTATGAACTCCAGAACTGAGATAATATCAGAGTGAATATTCCCTAAAAGATGTCATAAGCTATACTCTTTTTACCTTTATTTACCTGAGAGTTTTATCTTCACCCAATCCAAGGTTAAAAATGTATTGATAGAAGAATCAATAGGAAATGGCTAATTCCATATATTACAATTTGACTGTAATAATCTTACATTTTAATCTATGCTATTGCCCTCAGTGACAAATTACTATTGATAGAAAAGCATTTTTCAATAATTTTGGATGTTATTCCAGAGAGGAACAGAGCTGATAATTATGCTATCTTTCAAATTCATGCTTGGGGCAAATTTCTTTCCTGACTCTTCCAAGAGATTTTGAATGGATAAAATTTTCATGCTTGTGTTCCCTAATTCTTCTTCTTTTTTTCCCCCTCTCCTACACAGGAGACTTTGAATGTGATTGATCCTGGCTTGATGGACCTAAATGGGACAAGTGAGGATGCCCTGGAATGGGATGAAACTGACATAAGTAACAAGTTAATTAGTTTGAATGAAGAATCGAATGACCTTGATCAAGAATCCCAACCTGTCTTGCCTTCCTTAAAGCTTGAAGAGACAGGTAGTGAGGACCCTGGTTATGAAGAAGAGGCAGGTGACCACGGGGCATCTCAGTGTGCATCGAGTATCACTGCCCCGTCCAGTCCACACATTTACCAAGTATACAGCCTCCACAATGTTGAGCTCTATGAAGACAACCACATCCCATTCTTGAAAAACAATCCGAACTTCACTAGCACAGCACAGTCTAGTGTTTTAACTAAGAGTCTCAGTAAAGACTCTTCATTTTCATCTGCCAAATCTTTGCCAGATCTTCTAGGGAGTTCCAATTTGGTGAAGCCCTGCCCATGCCACGGAGGAGACATGAGTCAAAATTCAGGCAGTGAGAGTGGAATTGTCAGTGAAGGAGACACTGAAACCACTACCAACTCTGAAGTGTGCTTGCACAATGTGGTGGATGGGTCCCCAAGTAACCCTGAAACTGAACATCTGGACCCACAAATGGGAGATGCAGTTAACGTGTTAAAGCAAAAGTTTAAAGATGAGGAGGAACAAATTAAGCTTCCAAATAGCTCTCAGTTATCCATTTCACCAGTCGGTTGTGTAAATGGAAAAGTTGGAGATTTAAACAGTGTTACCAAACACACCCCTGATTGTTTGGGAGAAGAATTACAAGGAAAACATGATGTGTTTACATTTTATGATTACTCATACCTCCAAGGCTCAAAACTCAAATTACCAATGATAATGAAGCAGTCACAGAGTGAAAAAGCACATGTGGAGGATCCCCTGCTTCATGGTTTTTATTTTGATAAAAAATCCTGCAAACCTAAACATCAGGCTACAGAGTTACAACCAGATGCACCTCCCCATGAAAGGATTTTGGCAAGTGCATCTCATGAAATGGATCGCAATTCATATAAAAGTGGTGATGTAGAGAAGACATTCAGTGGCATTCAGAATGCCAAACAGCTCTCCCTTTTATCTCATAGTTCCTCTATTGAGTCTCTTTCTCCAGGGGGTGATTTATTTGCATTGGGCATCTTTAAAAATGGCAGTGACGGCCTCCAGCGAAGCACTTCTTTAGAAAGTTGGTTGACATCCTATAAAAGCAATGAAGATCTTTTTAGCTGTCACAGCTCTGGGGACATAAGCGTGAGCAGTGGCTCAGTTGGTGAACTGAGTAAAAGAACATTAGATCTCCTGAATCGTTTGGAGAATATCCAGAGCCCTTCGGAGCAAAAGATAAAGCGAAGTGTCTCCGATATCACTCTTCAAAGCTGTTCCCAAAAGATGTCTTTTCCTGGCCAGCTGTCATTGGACATAGCATCTTCTATCAATGAAGACTCGCCAGCATCTCTTACAGAACTTAGCAGCAGTGATGAGCTCTCTCTTTGCTCAGAGGATATTGTGTTACACAAGAACAAGATCCCGGAATCAAATGCATCATTCAGGAAGCGCCTGCCTCGTTCGGTGGCCGATGAAAGTGATGTCAATGTCAGCATGATCGTGAATGTCTCTTGCACCTCTGCCTGCACTGATGATGAAGATGACAGTGACCTCCTCTCCAGCTCGACGCTCACCTTGACAGAAGAAGAACTATGCATCAAAGATGAGGATGACGACTCCAGTATTGCAACAGATGATGAAATTTATGAAGAGTGCAACTTGATGTCAGGGCTGGACTATATAAAGAATGAGCTGCAGACCTGGATTAGACCGAAGTTTTCCTTGACAAGAGATAAGAGAAGGTGTAATCTTAGTGATGAAATAAAGGGCAGTAAGGATGTAAGTAGTAGTGAGATGAACAATTCCTCTGACACCCTGAACATTGAGGCCCTTCTAAATGGCTCCATAAAACATCTCTCCGAAAATAATGGAAATAGTAAGAATTTACCCCACACCTGTGAGTTAGGGACGAAGGGTGAAAATAAGAAAAATATTTTCAAAGTTAATAAAGATCCATATGTGGCAGACATGGAAAATGGCAATATTGAAAGTATTCCAGAAAGGCAGAAGGACAAACTGAATGAGATTTCAAAGGAATCAGAAAATCTTGGTTCAACTGGGAAAAGGATTTCAGAGAGTGAGCATTGTAAGTGCAAAGCATTTATGGATAGCTCAGATGATTCAAATATTGCTGGAAAGGAATTTGTTCCCCAGATGGTTAGACATGTTCCAAAGAAATGTCAAAATCACCACCATGTTGAAAATCAAAGCGCTGCTTCTACTCCCACTGAGAAGTCTTGTCCAGAACTGCCTTCAGAAACCAGTGTTATCAATAGACAGGACTCTGAGGTACTGAAATCTTCATCCAATGATGCACCAAATATGGCTGGAAAATCTGCTGGTTGCTGCCTAGCACTTGAACAAAACGAAACAGAGGAAAATGTTTCTATCAGTGACAACGTTTCCTGTTGCAACTGTGACCCAGATGTTTTCCATCAAAAAGATGCCGAAGATTGTTCAGTGCACGACTTTGTTAAGGAAATCATTGACATGGCTTCAACAGCCCTAAAATGTAAATCTCAACCTGAAAATGAAGCAGCTGCTCCTACTTCATTAACTCAAATCAAGGAGAAGGTGTTGGAACATTCTCACCGGCCCATCCAGCTGAGAAAGGGGGACTTTTATTCATACTTATCTCTCTCATCTCATGACAGTGATTGCGGGGAGGTCACCAATTACATAGAAGAGAAGAGCAGCACTCCACTGCCACCAGACATGACTGACTCTGGCTCAGAAGACAAGGAAGACACCGAATGCTTCTTCGAGGCCTGTGTTGAGGAGGACCCTGATGAATACCAGTCCTGTTTCTCCAGCGCTCTTCCAAATGAACCTGCAGTTCCCAGTGAAGCTCCAGTGCTACTGCAATCAGCAGCAGGCTCTTCCAAGTTCAGTGATGCTTCTCTCCTCGTCGATGATGCAGACATGATGGCTCTTTCAGGTCCTCCCCCTCCAAAAAGAGGTGATGTAGGAAAGGAAGTGGATGGTTTACCCCAAGCTTGTAATGTCTATGGAGAAAGCTCAGAGTTAACTACTCCTTCAAGGCTGAACGGTGAAAAGGAGAGTTCAGAAAACCCAGGTGAGTCTGGAAGACCAGAAGAACATGATGCTTCTTCAGCCCAATCTAGAGTTCCGGGATTCTCCTCGAAGGCAAAGCAGCCAAAAGACATGGCTGCATTGCATCCCGACCCCAAAACTTTAACCTGTGAAGAAAATCTTCTGAACCTTCATGAAGAACGACATAGAAATATGCATAGGTAGAATGTAACCCTCTCCAAGCATGAAAATCATCTCATTGAAAGGTACGTATAGTCCTCATGTTTTAATATATATATATTTGATATATTTTAACATATATTTAATATATACATACTTAAAATATGAATTTTAGTCAACAAAGCTATGATAGGAGAAAAGACTAGTCAGGATAGCTGGTCATGGCAGATATTTACCTGAATAAGACATTTAGATGAAAGAAATACTCCCAACAATGCAAGTAACTATGAAGCAAAAGGGGGAGAAAACAGTCACAACTGACATTTTTAGTAACATTACCTTTATCACATCGTTATGGCAAGAAGAATAAAAAATTTGAGGAAGTAGTCAAATAATGTAGGGTCTCAGATTCTTCCATTAAGGGAGGAAAAGAGGTTCTGAAAATTGCAATTATACCCTCTGATCAGAATGCATGCACAGTGACAGTGCTCCCCGCTTCAGCTTCTGTGCACAGAGATGCCCGCTTCCTTCAGTGCCTGGAGATGAACAATGATTAGGTTAAAGGCTGCATCTCCTGATCTGAGCCTTCCTTTTACGCTTCTGTCTAATGTAACTATCATCACATTTGCCTCCCCGGTGGAAGGCTGTGCTGTCACAGCTCCTAATCATGACCAAGTCTGAGGATTCAAATAGGAGGGGAAAGTTGATGTTAAAGAAGAGGCTTTTATTTATCCACACAGAGACTGAGAACAGGCTCAGAAAGCAAATGCAGAGGGAATACGTGACAAGTTAATGGTGTTTTGATAAGAACAGAATTTTTGAATTTTGCCTGAAGGTGACAGGCTGATTTCCATCCAATTTTTTTAAGAAAGTCATTCTACTCTTCATGTTTAATAAGACAGCTATTGATTGATAATTCTGATATGATGATACAGCTCTTAAAGTGACATAAAAATTCTGTGATTTCCCGTTTCTAAGCCCCAATGATGAATATACTTTCTCAATCAAGTTTAAAGAAGAAAATTTCAGTTTCTGAATGTGAGAGTGGTATTTCACCGAAGTGTGAGGTACTGAATGCCATCTCCACCCGTACTCCAGAAGCTTAATGCAGTAACCTAAACTCGTGCTATAGGAAATGAATTACAGAAGCAATCTACCCTAATTTGTTAACTTATTCAAATAACAGTTATTATACTTAACTATGCTAAAGATTATCTTTTTTGTGGCAGATTGTTTATTTTTTGATGAGCCTAATTACTGATTTTCTAAAAGTAATTTACATTTATTACAAATACATCTTTTAAAATGTGACAGATAAATGTTGTTCCCATAATGTATTATGAAAAAAGTTACTATTTAAAAACACATTATTTAATTTGAAAGATGAATGGCAAACATCATTACTTTTTTTCCTGCAACACCTGTGCCCTCAGCTCATTAAAATGTGTGATTCTGTGTAGAGCTGCTAGAAATGGGGAGTGGGGGGGAATCTATACCATATATATACCCTAAAAATAAACTCAGTATGCAAAGTTGAAGAAAAGCATCCTACTTACTAATATAGCTCAACTAATCTTCTGTGTCTCAGACTCTATTTACAATTGGTTGCAAGGGAGAACAAAAGTAGGAGAGAGAGAAATGTATTTTCTGTGAAACATGTCCACCCTATAACCACATTCTCTATCGGTATGCTATAAGACTGACCATTAAGGAAGAACAACTGCGATTCCATAAGCTGCTTCAAAACAAGTTCTATTAGAACCAATTGTACCGCCGGCTCTGCTAACCTCCGCAAAAGGGCTGGTAGAGCCTGGCTGATTTTTGTTTTCTGAAAGGGGATCAAGGCTTGAAAGCAACACCACTCTGAGCACGACATCATGTGACTGTGACCCTCTAGTCACCGGCCATGCTGAGATCCGGTCTCAAGAAGCTCTGGCGCTGGAGAAGCCTATGGGGTGCACTCCTCCCTTTTTGATGCTCCGGGGATTTCTTCTCTCCCCTACACAGATATAGAATTGGAATGAAATGTAATGACTCACAGCTCCATCTTTAGACTCAGGGATGGGAAAATGCTGATGGATCTGTGTAATCCTCACATTTTACAGGCATGGACAGTGTAAAACTATCAGCCAGCCCACTTTCCAGTTAGCAATATTTTGTGGAACCCTGTGGTTCGATGCCTGGCTGATCTCAGGCAGTGGGAGAAGCAGCCTGATTTTACTTCTGCAGAACTCACATCGCCCCCCAGTGACTTGTTATCAGCCTAAGGCCATTTAGGTAGCCATATGTACTGGGCCTATTCAGTTTTTTCAGTATCATGTAGACAAACATCTGGATGCCTAAACTTTTCACCAGTCATTAACACTGGGCACCTGGTGTAAATATTTACATATTGTTAAAATACTACCAACCAGGACAAGTTATTTTATCTCAAAATGTTGACATGCCTTCTGTGTTAAATGTCAGGAATACATAGTAAAATTATTTGGTAAATAAGAGGTTTCATGTCTATAAAAGCTTAACTGTGGTCATTGTTCTTCCTATAAGAAAAAGCTTTACTTTTTTAAGCCATTTGAAAACCATCAGTTGGGGTGCTCTTTTTATCAGGAAAATAAAGTTCACCAAATTCAGTTTGCTTTTTTTCCCCAGAAATAAGTTCTCAGATGATGAAATTATTGTAATGCCTTCTAGAAGAGCTATAACTTAGAATAGCAGTTACAGTCTGCAACAGTAACAAACTTTTTTTTTTCAAAATTTTTGAAACACGTTTTTCATTTACTGTGTTCTAATTAAAAACCCACTGAAACTGAGAAACTTTAACATGATCTAACACAGTATGCATTTGCACTGATTTCCGGGTACACTGCTGTGCTTTTCACCATTTTCATATATGTGTCACGTTTCTACAAAAATAGAGAGGTCAGTTACAGCAAATCACATCAAAGGAAAGGTAACTGGATAGATCCAGATATTTGTGCCTAATTTGGAGGAAGCATATAATGTTTTTCTGGGGAGCCTCCTAGGACCTGCCTAAGAGATGTACTTCGCACTAATCTTTTTGCTGTATTCTGATAGTTATTTCTTCATAATCCTCATGATAAGCCTCTGGTCTTTGGTGAATGATTTAACCCTAAACTTCAGGCTGGATAAATCCTGTGGTACAAAAATTGAACTCCTCACATTCAGCCAGTGTGTACACTGTTTTCCTTTTGGTTTGCTCTGCCCTTCGGGCTTGTTTTAGTGTGTGGGGGACTGTATTCACTTAGGATGTATGTATTTCCTTCAGAACTTTTTAGCTGTATTGCCTTTCCTACTTTATTGGTCTGCAAAGAGTTGGCCTATAGATTTTAGATTTGAGGCAATCACTTGTATTCGTACATGCTCAGGTATACACATATACAGTAAAAAGCGCTGCTGCTCAGTTTTTACAAACTGGGAAAGCTGTAAAAGCGAACGTTTCTCATGTACACAACACATTCTTATTCTATTAATTTGATTGACATTCAGTGTTTAATGTGACCCAAAGCTGACCAAGCAAGTTTAAGAAACTACTCTTGGTGATAGAGTATTAATTTTTCACTAAACAACATAGGTGTAATCTTATCATATTTACCTTTAAAATCACTTTAATAAATCAAGGTCTTGGTGGATGTGAAGTGTTTTTTAATTATCTAGCACTTCTGAATAACGAGCCCTGCCATGCCAAATAACAGATATTTTGTTGGGCATCACCCATCTCTCTCTCTCTCACACACACACACAGGCACACACACAGGCACACACACAGCCCAGATCTTTGTCTCAACCAGTTTGTCCTGCCCCTTTCCACGTGGGCCAAGTTGAAAGTCTTGATTATGCAGAGGAATTTAAATACCATCATTTAGTGAGACTGTATTTGCCTCACCTAAGGATTCCCTACTCAGTGGCCAGATTTCAAATGAGTCGTGTCCTCAGCATTTGAACAATGCACCATGCTTTCTTGAGTTACTGTGTTATTTTACTGTACCAAATTTCATCCCATCTGTTCCTGTCTGTCTCTCCCTGTTCTTGATAATTTGCCTTCTCTCCCCAACATCCTGTGGCTCCAGCCAAACCACATTTGCTCAAGTTTTTCTGGCTCCTAAACAGGTTGCAAGATTATAGAGAAAGAGAGAGCAAGACAGAAAGAATGAGAACATTTACTTCTAGAAGGACAGTAAAGCAACCTGACATCAGACATCAGACTTCAGAACTCAGTTTAAACCCATACAAGCAAAAGCCTGCTATATTTGAGAGCTGGTCAGAGGACCTAACGTAATTGTACCCTGCATTGCCTAAACCTGGAATTTAATTGTTCCTCACACTCGACAGGTTGCTTTTAGCTACTCAGAAATATGAAGAACCAATTGAGTTTGTAACAAATTTCTATCTGAGCCATCAGATGTACAGAAATAATTGAATCATTCTCATTTGCACAATGCTGTCTGTGCTTTAAATGAAATGCATTCCTATTTGAGCTAGAAGCCCCAGTTGTATCCTTTTATAGGCAAGGGACTGAAGCATTTGGGATTATCACAGTTATGAATATTTCCCCATTATAAAATAATGGAATTGTTCAATTCCACTGTCACACATACAGTGATTGAAGGAAAGGTTAAACCCGAGGGTCAAGGCTCCCGGTTTGTGAATCACTGTTGATACTTTGCTGCATCACTTGGCATTGGCAGCCTCACGTTTTCATATTGATTTGAGGCTTCTTGAGTGTTCAAAACTGAGTTCACAAGCAAAAGAGTAGGTGAGATCCAGAGAAAAGATCAAACTTGATGATTTTTCTTTTCTTTAAAACCATGTCTTTGTAAAATATATATATATTTTTCACATTGATTCTGAAACTTTTGGGCTATTAAAATCACTATATTTTATGTATCCTTTTATTTCAGAACATTAGCAAGTAGTTCTAAATGGCAGCCCTCATTGTTCTTCAAAGGGGCTCAGTTTTGCAAATGAAACAGACACTTCTGAAATCTTTTCTTGTCACTTTTGTGTTTCTTGTAGGTAAGCCTGGCCGCAACTCAGGGGTGGCCTCATATTTCCGCCCTGGGCTGGTCTCTGGTTCCATCGTGTCACTGCCATTTGTTACATTGACCTCTCCCAAGATGAATCTTTCTTCCGAATGCGGTTGTCCACATGAGCCTTGTGATCTGGATGTGTGCACTGGTTCTCTTTAGGTGGTTGTCTTTGAAGTTCAGCAAAGCTGCTTGTTCTCCCATGGATTCCTGTCCCAAGCTACCTCTACCGACCCCACCTCTCCAGAGAGACTTTTCAGTTTGCCTTCTCCCCTCCCCATCTACTCTCTAAAATTCTGGAGTTCACCAAATTGATGGTCCATTAAATTCACCTGTCTGGAATGACCACCCCCCGCTGGTACTTGACCAATTTCACGTTTCAGTCTCAATTTTTTTTTATGGTATGATGCCTGTGTTCATGGAAAGAGGTTTACGTAAAAGGCCAACATTTGATTTGATTGCAGCATAGAGAAGAAACACTGGCCCTTCTTTCAAAATTAAGCAACTTTTAAAAGCGCCATTTTATTTATTTCCTTTTAAAAACAATAATCTATGCAGCACTTCAGGAAACAACTATATGGTGTTGTATATTATAAACTGATGACATTCTACTATTAAATTATGTACAACATTTTTGTTTTTTATGCTTCTTGAGGTGGCAATGAGAAAAAAGTTTTTTAAAAAAGTGTGCCTTGCTGTATTTCTTATACCATTTATTAAAAAGCTGCTTTCACGGTAAAATGACGTTGGTTTGAAAGGAGGAAATAGCAAGGTTAAGATGTGTGAATAATTTCTGTATATATGTATAACCAAGTACAAACACTGATGTATAATGACAGTATAAAATGCTTTCATTTTTGTGATGTCTAGTGATGTGGAAAATATAAGCCTTAAATCCATTAGATCGCATGGTAATTAAAATTGGCATAATAAACATAGTTTATTGGGGGAAAAGGAAAATTAGTGATCTCTTCTACCTGTGTTCTTTACCGGATTATTGCATCTGGTTCTGGAAAACTGTGACATGTAGCAGCTTCCCAAACACCCATATTGTACGAGAGACTTAAAATTACATAAACTACACATGATGCTGTAGCAGTTTCCAGAATCTTCCTGGTAACTGTAAAGATCCTGGAACACAAACGATGAAATGCCAGTTCCCCTAAACCAATAAAAATTTATCCTAGATATTTCATTTCTACTTATCATTAACGGTTTAGTGTTGGGTTTCAGGATACCTAGTATATCTTGTATTTATTTTATATAATTATTTTGAATGGGTTTGATGGAAAGATGGTAGAGAAGTATAAAAAAGTGGATTATTTTTTGATTTAGACTATAGATTTCAGGTGTATTTATTTTGTGTAAAAGAAATTAGCTAAGAAATATTCCATTTAGTCTTTACTGCTCTTGTTAAATGTAGTTTTGAATTTATATCCTAATACCTACTAAAGTGCCTGACACATAGTAGGTACTGAATAAAAATTTGCTGAATTGAAGTATTGAAGTAGGTAATATGGATGACATTTATCTATTCATTTTGAGAAACCTACACTAAAACACTTAAGAACAAATAGAAAAATGATGCAATGCAATATAAAACCATACAATATGTAATCAGTTTATATCAAATTTCAAAAAGAAACAATGTAGATTCAGATAGTCACAGTAATGACAATCATTCATTCAACTGATAATTCATTAACATCTTTTACCTGCAAGGCATTGTTCTAGATGCAGGGGATGCAATGATGAACAAACAAAAACCCTGCCCTCCGGAGGCTTACCTACATTATGGACGAGGTGAACACACAGTGAGATTCAGTAGTTGTCCTGTACATGAGGAAGAGAACAAAGCAGTGAAAGAGGCGCAAAGACAGAAACAGCAATGAAGGACAAGGAGGAAAAAAAGGGTTAAAAGAGAGCCGGAAATTAGACAGTAGATAGTGCAGCTTTATTGCAGGGATAGTAGGAGAAACAGTAAATTGTGAGACTTAATGAAAGCTCTTTTAAAATGTTAGGTTGGAGCTTTTGTATGTAATATGCTAAGTAGTAAGGAAACTTTGTATCGTCTTTGTTTTGCACCTGATTTTATTTATTATTAGAACTTTATTAGTACCACAGCAAGAACATTTAAAAAATAATAGCCTATAGTTCTGCCACTTAATAACTATTTGTATTGTTATGCCTCTTCTAATCTTTTCCATACATATTTCTAAATTGATGAATCATTCTAGGCTTTTTCATGGGTAGCAATTTGTTCAAAAGGGGTTTTAGGCAGACATCTAGCTGCAGTATTCAAAACGATTACAGGGGAAAGAGATTAGAGGTAAATGCCTCGTTAGGGGGCAGCTGTAGAAAATAAGCTAAGCTCGAGATGATCACAAGAGTACACAGGGTTAGCAGCCCAGACCACAGAGAAGGAACAAATCCTGGAGTCTCTGAAATACCTAAGAGCAGTCTGGATCTCCGCTGAGGTACGGTATTACTTTATATACTGAGACAACCTAAATTTTCCTTGGGTAGTAATTAACAATGCCAAGTCTAAGTCTATTGGTAAAACATTTGAAGAGCAAACTGACCGAGATGTTCTATTTACCTGTTGTGTGCTCATTTGAGGTATTGAAAATATGTGTTTTTTAATTATCTGCTTAGTATTAACACCAAATTTGTAGCATGACTTTCCGGTTTATTGAACAGTGCTTTTTCAGGCTGGAAGTGATGGCATAGCCTCAATCCTTCACTCTAGGTAGGCACGACCCCCCTGCCCCCCTCCAGGCAGCCTTGAAAACGGTCCCACCAACTCTGCCTACACACTTTGTGACAGTGGTTCATTGTCCGTCAAGGCAAGCTGTCCCACCGCTGGATGCGTCTCTTTGTTAGAAAGTTATTTCTTAGGCTGCTAAAATCTGCACAGTTCTGCCTTCCCCTCGCCTTTAATTTTGCTCAGTGGTCCTAGTCCTGTCCTGATGAGCCGCTCAGAGTATTTCTGCTCCTTTCTCCTGGCAACCCTGAAGAGACCAGTCAGTCATCCTCTCCCAGCTGCTGTGATTTCTGTTCTTCAGTTCCCTCCACCACCCTTCATTTGTCATGATTTTCAGATCCATTTAAACCTGACTGAATGTTAAGAGGCAGTATCCTTGAAACTGAGGAACTGTCTTGCTCATCATACGTGTAGAAAAATATCCGAACATTTAAGTGGTAAGTTTTCTCTCAAAATATATCCAAGATATATGTTTATTCTATTATTGTACATTTCAATAAATAAATAAATAAGTAAATAAATAAGAATTCATTACTTCCTTCAGTGGCCCAGTCCAGTGCTGGAGTCATGTTGAATCCTTTCCTTACGTCAGATCTGAACCTAACCTGTTTCCATATAAAGCAGGGTCCCCCCGCTCCATTTATTCATCCAGTCATTCAACATTTATTCATTGACTGGCTACTCGTGTGAGGCAATGTGTTTGGCATTAGAGATACAAAGGCAACTAAAACACGGTTTCTGCCTACAAAGGGTTTACAGTTTTTTTGTGAAAGTACCTTTCATGTCCTTGAATAGGGTAATTTCTCCAAATTAAAAGATGACTCATTTATTTTGTTTCCTATCTTGTTTCCCTACGTTTTCAAAAATCTAGTGAGCAAACAATATGCAGAATTACCTGCATTTGACTACTAGAAGTGGTTTTTGTATTTGTAAGTTTTAATTGCAGAAAAAATATATTTCAGATTTCTGGTCACTGAATAAATATGCATCTTATGCAACAACAGAACAATCTAATTTCAGGGCTTTTGAGAAGCTTAGTTTAATAACTTTGTTGTGTTTGATTAGCCCAACTCAGGTTTTACCAATGCTGTAATTTTCCTGAGAACAAATTAGATGTAAATATCAAAACACACTGAAATGATCCAGCTATTTCTTACAAGTCAGATTGTTTTAATTTCTAAATGGAATTGGTATTATTTTTAGAATTTTAACAAATACTTAATTTTTCAAGTACCATATAATGCTTATCTTTCAAATTTTTCTAACTTGAACCAACTAAATTTACAACTGTCTCTTTTTTTCTATATATTCTTTGTCCAATTTTTATTTTGAATATTTTCAGGCCTATAAAAGTTGAATGAGTAGTACAGTAATATTTGCATACTCATCACTCAGATTTATTTATTCCTGATATTTTACCACATTTGTTTCATCTTCCCCCCGCCACCACACACACACTTTTGTGTGATCAAACCATTTGAAATTAAATTGCAGATCTGTAAATGCTTCAGCATGTATCACCTAAGAGCAGGGCACTATTCTACAAGTCCACAGCACCATTCTCACACCCAAGAAACTTAACATTGATACAATAATACCTGATAACAAATACGCAAATGAATTTCTCCAAATGCCCTAATAGTGTCCTTTTACAGTTGTTTTTTGCTTTAATCAGGATCCAAGCAAAGGTCACACATTGCTTTTAGTTTTCCTATCTTTTTAATCTTGAACAGTTTCCCTGTGCTTTTATTCTTTCTTTCTTTGGTCGTTCATAACTGACATTTCTGAAGAGCCCAGTCCAGTTTTACAGAATGACCCACAGTCTGGATGTGTTCAGTTTTCTCCTTATTCAACTCAGGGTAAACTTTTTTGTCAAAGAGAGTACATAGGTGATGTTATGTTCAATAGCTACTCTTTAATGAAGGGCGAATGATCCACTGACATTCTTCATGTGTCTGGAAGTTCCCTGCCTACTCTTACAGCTCATGCTTCATTAGACTAAGGCAGGGGTCAGCAAACTACAGTTTGTGAGCTAAATCAGGCCCACTGCCTGTTTGGCCTATGAGCTAAGAATGGTTTTTAAATTTTGAAATGGTTGAAAAAAATCAAAAGTGTTTCATAACGTGAAAATAACATGAAATTCAAATTTTAGTGTCCATGAATAAAGTTTTATTGGAACACAGCCACACACATTTGTTTACATATTGTCTATGGCTGCTTTTGCACTATAATTGCAGAATTAAGTAGTTGTGATGGAGACCATATGGCCTGCAAAGCCTAAGGTATTTACTATTTGGCCTGTTACAGAAAACATTTTCTCATCCCTGGTCTACAGTACCCTAAATTCTGACACCATTTTCTTAGAGGTAGATAGATTTTCATTTGCAAAATCAATGTAAGTTATTAGCACCTGCAATAGTTATTTTTTGCTTTCTAGATTTTATTGAGTTCTCGATTTCAGTTTCATATGTCCTTAGTAAAATGAAGTGTGCTTTGCTTCATAAACTTAAAGATTGTTCTACATCCATAGTTGGTTTAAGGATTTAAATTTGGTTCACTTATTACAGGCTGGGTTTGATTTAAAGGGTTACTCAATTACAGACTAAGTCATTAAGTTGAATCAAAACCATCAGGAAAATTGACACAACCTAAACTCACTTCGATTCACCAGTAAACTGGAATCCCTTTTCTGAATGTTTTTCTGAAGTCGTCCGAAGAAATTTAAAACCAATCCATTTCAGAGTCAGGATTTTCAAATTTATTTTTCAACCCAAACAAAGGTGAAACCATGATCAAAGACTGTTTAAGATACACTTGCATTTCCTAAGGGCTGGTCATAAATAACAATCTGAATTTACCAAAGAAATAATTACTCACCACAGACCCTGCTGTGGTCATATGTAGACACTCTTATTGAATAGATGTTCAAAGGTAACAGTCTTTCTTTACCTTTTTTTTTTAAAAGAACATCCATTTTTTATTTTTATTTTTTTATAAATTTATTTATTTATTTTTGGATGCATGGGGTCTTCATTGCTGCGCACGGGCTTTCTCTAGTTGTGGCAAGCGAGGGCTACTCTTGCACTGTGTGGGCTTCTCATTGCAGTGGCTTCTCTTGTTGTGGAGCACAGGCTCTAGGCACGTGGGCTTCAGTAGTTGTGCCACATGGGCTCAGTAGTTGTGGCTCACGGGCCCTAGAGCACAGGCTCGGTAGTTGTGGTGCACAGGCTTAGTTGCTCCACGGCATGTGGGATCTTCCTGGAACGGGGCTCGAACCCGTGTCCCCTACATTGGCAGGTGGATTCTTAACCACTGTGCCACCAGGGAAGTCCCTTTACTTTTTTTTCTTAATTCACTTTTGACAGCACTGCCATCTCCCACTGCCATGTACCTAGAGAGGGGACACTCAAAGACAGTGGTCTTTTAGCCACTTTCTCCTCCTTAAAAAGCAACCACTGCCTTGCATATAGCAACAGCCTCTTAATTTGAGACTTGTCATGTATTTGCATTTCCAGAGTAAAAATAACAAGTGACAGATGCAAGTCAGGCCCACAATATTAAGGTTTCTGCGGCAAAGGCCTTTTGGCCAATGCCTTGAGACCATTCTAATCCTTGACTAATGGGCCCTCACCAAAGCAGAAAATATGAGGACTGTTTGTACTTGTGTTTTGAAGTAAACCAGGGCATGCAACTTCAAAGCAACTTTTCTCAGTCTCTTTTCTGTTGCAACACACACAACATGGAAGGTGTTCCTATGTGTGAGACACTTCCAACTTTTGCCAAGCATTGATTAGCAATTTCTAGTCAGGAAAGGCTGTGCCCCCTTCTCCCCAGCTCATGAAGGGGATCTTAATCAGCTGAGTGGGGTGACATTAATCTATGTATAGCTAATTCTTTGAAGACAATCTAATTCATACTTAAACAAAAAGTGATTCCTAAATATTGGTACTTTATTATTGGTTACAAATCCCTTGTGACGTCATGTTTAAGAACCACTGATACGGAGGCTTGCACTCTCTTGCTTGAAAGGAAGTGCCCCCAAACCTGGGAAAGGAGTTCCAAAGAACCAGAGAATCAACACCCCTGTGTGTGGATGCACAGCCCCAGATGCTCCGCAGCCACAAAGAACTTGTGCTTTCTGGTGAGTACGCTTTTCAAAAAATGTGAATATAAGAGAAGCAGATGTAAAATGCAAAAAAACCTGGCCTCAAACTTACATTGGTGAAATGGCTCATTTTGATGATTTAGCCTAAGTAACTTCACTCCTTGTTAACTACAGAGGCATAAGATATGGAACATCAAGATTTTCCAGATGCTCACAAAACATTTTGTGTCTCTACCACATAAGCTGCCGTGTTCATCAACTTTATAGACTGTAGCGTTGTTCTTTCTTCTTGACCTATTTTATGTGGGAAATTTGGACTAGTATCACCAGATGTAAAATTTGGGTTTTTTTCCACACCATCAAGACACAGAATAATGGATTTTATTCATTTAATAAAAAGTATTATTGATTCCATGATTTAATAAGAACTATACTAAAGTTATTAAAACATTTATTTGTCCTTGCACTTAGCCTTCCATTAAAAAAAAATCCCACCTCCCTATAAAAAAATGGGCCATTACTGGCATAAAACAAATATTATTCAGCAAAATTTATTCAAGGACTAAAATGATTTAAGACATTAGGAACATAAAAATGCATAAGATCCTCTTTAAATCCCTATATTCCCTAACCACTGGTTTATAAAAAAATACTCTAAGGTTTATAGAATTAGTCTGGTTCTATTTGTTGATCAAGTTACTTATACTGTCAGCAATTCAAAACAAATAATTCCCTCTGTGTGTGCATGTTTGCTTGCTTGCAAGTATGTTTCATTTATTTTAAAGTGTCTTTTTATATAGAAATCCAAGTTGCTGAATTTTATCTTGTCATTAAAATGGTGTGAAAATCAAATCAGTCTTCATATAGGTTCTCTCATCCTTGCCAATCTCAAATGACTGATGATGCTTACAGCAAGGTTTTATAAAATGCAAACTCCTTAACTTTTCAGAAACAGGTCCTTTTTCACATGTATACCATTTGCCCCTCTTCTAGTACTTTGTTCAGTGTTCTAAGTCTAGGATTATTCTCTTATAATATACTAATGATACAAACTATATGGAAAAATATTTTATAGAATGTAAAATTACTAATTATTTAAAGGCTAAGAGGCATTTTTCAACGTGAATGAAATATTTAATTGCTATATTTAAAAAATAAAAGATTACAGATTCTGATTGGTTCAGAATGATTGAACATCAGAATATTCTTCTTCTTAACCAAAGGGTCTGATTACTTAAGTTATGTATGACTTCCTGGCAACTTAAACATTTTTTTAAAAAATGTGATCTTTGATGATTCAGCATCATAATGATTACCAATTATTGTCCAGTATGGTAAATGCATAAATTATAGGAAGTCAGGCTAAGTCAGTAAACACACTCTGGATATTATTTTTTAAATCAATCTAAATAATAACAAAATAAATCATTATCACTTGAGTGCCCACTATGTGCCAGGCACTGTGCTAATTTTATGCCTGTTTTACAATAAGAAAATTGAGGACTGGAGAGGTAAGTGAGGGGCTGTACCCCCCAGACCTGCAAGCCCTGTACTTGCCCAGCCTCAACACCAAGGGAAGAGCCCGGTGTCATTGAGAGAGACGTAAATGGTTTAATGGGTGGGGGAGCTTACACATCTAAAGCAAAATCCTGTAGCAACATCCCACTGCGTGCAGCAGGCGGTGGGCAGGGTATGGCAGTAATCTTCGCTACCAGGGGAAGAGGGAGAGTACCAGTTATAGGGGGAAATGACATCAAGTTGGGTCATCGGTTGCCAGGGAAACCCCAGAGGGGCGCACCCCTCACAGCCCCTTTGATAAACCAACATAGTGGAGATAGTCCTTATCTAAAACTTAGAATAATTGCTAGCTGGGGCCAATGGCAAGTACACAGGCATTTCCTGATTAGGCTCTACGATTGAGAAGGAAGGTCAGTCAGGTGAGTAAGGTATAGGTGAGGCAGGGACTGGTGGAGCAGGGGATGTACAGAGAGCAAAGAGAACGGCCAACTTGGGTGTCCTGACCATACAGCAGGCTAGTTATTACTTGTTTCCTTTTCATAAAAGCAGAGTGTGTGTGGAGGAAAAAAGCTGTTTCAGAAACTCATTTCCCATCTAGATAAATAAGGATTTATTTTACAGAGTTCACTTAACATCCATACGTATATTACTAAATTTCCTGTCTATATTATATATTGAACATATGACTCATGCCAAAACTGAAGAAAGGACTTTTCATTTTTAAAAGTATTTCTTATAAAAATTCTATATGAAGAAATGATAGCTAAATTAGCACTTGAAAAAGGCAAAAGAAAATTATATACTGTATATAATTATGCCTCATTATGACCTCTGCACATTTTTTGGAAAAGTTAGGCATGAAAAACAGACACAACAGGAACACCTTAAAGGTCAGAGCCTGATGAAAGAAAAATGCAATAATTAATTATGAAGGATGAGATTAATGTTCTAGTAGGAATGTACATTTTTGCTTGAGAATACTTAAAATATGGAATTTCCTTTTCATGTATTTTGTTTCATATCTGAAAGAGGTGATGGAGAGAGAAAATTCAAAGTATAAGTATAAATTAAATTTTAATTTAATGAAATGAAAATGTGGGCTTTTTATCTGATTTTTCTTCACTTAGGTCTTTTTGCCCCTAAAGGTAGTAGTTTTAAGAGTAAATACTGAGGTCTCAGTTTGTAAAAAATTTATCTCAAAATTTCTCATTATCTTCAAAAGATATTTTCTAAGATGGCAGAATTCTTGGATCATATTTGCTGAGTTTCACACTGGCAACACACCTAACTATACACATTTTCCCCCCACATGTTTATTGGAGTATAATTGCTTTACAATATTGTGTTAGTTTCTGCTGTACAACAAAGTGAATCAGCTATATGTATACATATATCCCGATATCCCCTCCATCTTGAGCCTCCCTCCCATCCTCCCTATCCCATCCCTCCAGGTCATCACAAAACATCAAATTGATCTCCCTGTGCTATGCAGCAGCTTCCCACAAGCCATCCATTTTACATTCGGTGGTGTATATATGTCAATGCTATTCTCTCACTTCATTCCAGTTTCCCCTTCCCGCACTGTGTCCTCAAGTCTGTTCTCTACGTCTGCATCTTTATTCCTATCCTGCCACTAGGTTCATCAGTACCGCTCTTTCAGATTCTATATATATGTGTTAGCATACGGTATTTGTTTTTCTCTTTCTGACTTACTTGACTCTGTATGACAGACTCTAGGTCCATCCACCTCACTACAAATAACTCAATTTCATTCCTTTTTATGGCTGAGTAATATTCCATTGTGTATATATGCCATATCTTCTTTATCCATTCATCTGTCAATGGACACTTAGGTTGCTTCCATGTCCTAGCTATTGTAAATAGTGCTGCAATGAACATTGTGGTACATGACTCTTTTTTTTTTTTCGCGGTACGTGGGCCTCTCACTGTTGTGGCCTCTCCCGTTGCGGAGCACAGGCTCCAGACGCACAGGCCCAGCAACCGTGGCTCACGGGCCCAGCCGCTCCGCGGCACATGGGATCCTCCCAGACCGGGGCACGAACCCGTGTCCCCTGCATCAGCAGGTGGACTCTCAACCACCGCGCCACCAGGGAAGCCCTACATGACTCTTTTTGAATTATGGTTTTCTCAGGGCATATGCCCAGTAGTGGGATTGCTGGCTTGACTGGGAGTTCTATTTTTAGTTTTTTAAGTAACTTCCATACTGTTCTTCATAGTGGCTGTATCAATTTACATTCCCACCATAGTGCAGGAGGGTTCCCTTTTCTACACACCCTCTCCAGCATTTATCGTTTCTAGATTTTTTTATTTTGGCCATTCTAACTGGTGGGAGGTGATACCTCATTGTAGTTTTGATTTTCATTTTTCTAATGATTAGTGATGTTGAGTATCCTTTCATGTATTTGTTGGCCATCTTGTATGTCTTCTTTGGAGAAATGTCTATTTAGGTCTTCTATGCATTTTTGTTTGTTTTTTTGATATTGAGCTGCATGAGTTGCTTGTATGTTTTGGAGATTAATTCTTTGTCAGTTGCTTCATTTGCAAATATTTTCTCCCATTCTGAGGGTTGTCTTTTGGTCTTGTTTATGGTTTCCTTTACTGTGCCAAAGCTTTTAAGTTTCATTAGGTCCCATTTGTTTATTTTTGTTTTTATTTCCATTCCTCTAGGAGGTGGGTCAGAAAGGATCTGCTGTGAGGTATGTCATAGGGTATTCTGCCTATGTTTTCCCCTAAGAGTTTTATAGTGTCTGGCCTTACATTTAGGTCTTTAATCCATTTTGAGTTTACTTCTGTGTATGGTGTTAGGGAGTGTTCTAATTTCATTCTTTTACATGTAGCTGTCCAGTTTTCCCAGCACCACTTATTGAAGAAGCTGTCTTTTCTCCATTGTATATTCTTGCCTCCTTTGTCAAAGATAAGGTGACCATATGTGCATGGGTTTATCTCTGGGCTTTCTATCCTGTTCCATTGATCTATATTTCTGTTTTTGTGCCAGTACCATACTTTCTTGATTACTGTAGCTTTCCAGTATAGTCTGAAGTCAGGGAGTCTGATTCTTCCAGCTCCATTTTTCTTTCTCAAGATTGCTTTGGCTATTCGGGGTCTTTTGTGTTTCCATACAAATTGTAAAATTTCTTGTTCTAGTTCTTTGAAAAATGCCATTGGTAGTTTGATAGGGATTGTATTGAACCTGTAGATTGCTTTGGGTAGTATAGTCATTTTCATAATATTGATTCTTCTAATCCAGGAGCATGGTATATCTCTCCATCTGTTTATGTCATCTTTGATTTCTTTCATCAGTGTTTTATGGTTTTCTGAGTACAGGTCTTTTGTCTCCTTAGGTAGGTTTAATCCTTGGTATTTTATTCTTTTTGTTGCGATGGTAAATGGGATTGTTTCCTTAATTTCTCTTTCTGATCTTTTGTTGTTAGTGTATAGGAGTGCAAGAGATTTCTGTGCAAAGAGATTTTTGTATCCTGCAAACTTACCAAATTCATTGATTAGTTCTAGTAGTTTTCTGGTGGCATCTTTAGGATTTTCTATGTATAGGATCATGTCATCTGCAAACAGTGACAGTTTTACCTATTCTTTTCCAATTTGTTTTCCTTTTATTTATTTTTCTTCTCTGATTGCCGTGGCTACAACTTCCAATACTATGTTGAATAATAGTGGCAAGGGTGGACCTCATTGTCTTATTTCTGATTTTAGGAAATGCTTTCAGTTTTTCACCGCTGAGAATGATTGCTATGGGTGTGTCATATATGACTTTTATTATGTTGAAGTAGGTTCCCTCTGTGCCCACTTTCTTAAGAGTTTTTATCATAAATTGGTGTTGAATTTTGTCAAAAGCTTTTTCTGCATCTATTGAGATGATCATATGGTTTCTATTCTTTAATTTGTTAATATGCTATATTACATTGATTGTTTTGCATATATTGAAGAATCTTTACATCCCTGGGATAAATACCAGTTGATCATGGTGTATGATCTTTTTAATGTGTCGTTGGATTCTGCTTGCTAGTATTTTGTTGAGGATTTTTGCAGCTACATTCATCAGTGATATTGTTCTGTAATTTTCTTTCTTTGTGATATCCTTTAACTGGTTTTGGTATCAGGATGATGGTGACCTCATAGAATGAGTTTGGGAGAGTTCCTCCCTCTGCAATTTTTTGGAAGAGTTTGAGAATGATAGGTATTAACTCTTCTCTAATTGTTTGACAGAATTCGCCTGTGAAGCCTTCTGGTCCTGGACTTTTGTTTGTTGGAAGATTTTTAATTACAATTTCAATTGCATTACCTGTGATTCATCTGCTTATATTTTCTAATTCTTCCTGGTTCAATCTTGGAAAGTTGTACTTTTCCAAGAATTTGTCCATTTCTTTCTTCCAGGTTGTCCATTTTATTGGCATATAGTTGCTTGTTGTAGTCTCTTATGATCCTTTGTGTTTCTGCAGTGTCAGTTGTGATTTCTCCTTTTTCATTTCTAATTTTACTGATTTGTGTCCTCTCCCTTTTTTTCTTGATGTGTCTGTCTGAGGGTTTATCGATTTTGTTTATCTTCTCACAGAACTAGCTTTTAGTTTTATTGATCTTTGCAATTGTTTTCTTTGTTTCTATTTCATTTATTTCTGCTCTGATCTTTACAATTTCTTTCCTTCTACTAACTTTGGGGTTTTGTTTTTTTTCTAGTTGCTTTAGGTGTAAGGTTAGATTGTTTATTTGAGATTTTTCTTGCTTCTTGATATGAGTTTGAATTGCTATAAACGTCCCTCTTAGAACTGCTTTTGCTGCATCCCATATGTTTTGGATCATCTTGTTTTTGTTGTCAATTGTTTCTAGGTATTTTTTAAAATTTCTTCTTTGATTTCTTCAGTGATCTCTTGGTTATTTAGAAGCACACTCTTTAGCCTCCATGTATTTGCTTTTTTTACTGTTTTTTTCCTGTGATTGATTTCTAATGTCATAGAGCGTTGGTTGGAAAAGATGCTTGAAAAGATTTCAATTTTCTTAAATTTTACACGGCTTGATTTGGGACCCAAGATATGATCTATTCTGGAAAACGTTCCATGTGCACTTGAGAAGAAAGTGTATTCTTCTGCTTTCGGGTGGAATATCCTAAATATCAATTAGGTCTATCTGGTCTATTGTGTCATTTAAAGCTTGTGTTTATTTATTTTCTGTCTGGATGATCTGTCTGTTGGTATAAGTAGGGTGTTAAAGTCCTCCACTATTATTGTGTTACTGTAAATTTCCCCTTTATGGCTGTTAGCAGTTGCCTTATATATTGAGATGCTCCTATGTTGGGTGCACAAATATTTATAATTGTTATGTTTTCTTCTTGGATTTATCCATTGATCATTATGTAGTGTCCTTCTTTGCTTCTTGTAATAGTCTTTATTTTCAAGTCTATTTTGTCTGATACGAGAATTGCTACTCCAGCTTTCTTTTGATTTCCATTTGCATGGAATATCTTTTTCCATCCCCTCACTTTCAGTCTGTATGTGTCCGTAGGTCTGAAGTGGGCTTCCTGTAGACAGCGTATATAAGTGTCTTGTTTTTGTATCCATTCAGCCAGTCTGTGTCTTTTGGTTGGAGCATTTAATCCATTCACATTCAAGGTGATTATTGATATGTATGTTCCTATTACCATTTTCTTCATTGTTTTGGGTTTGTTTTTCTGAGTCTTTTTCTTCTCTTGTGTTTCACGCTTAGAGAAGTTCCTTTAGCATTTGTTGTAAAGCTGGTTTGGTGGTACTGAATTCTATTAGCTTTTGCTTGTCTGTAAAGCTTTTGATTTCTCTGTGGAATCTAAATGAGATCCTTTCTGGGTAGAGTAATCTGGGTTGTAGGTTCTTCCCTTTCATCATTTTAAGTATATCTTGCCACTCCCTTCTGGCCTGTAAAGTTTCTGCTGAGAAATCAGCTGATAACTTTATGGGGATTCCCTTGTATGTTATTTTTTGCTTTTCCCTTGCTGCTTTTAATATTTTTTCTTTGAATTTATTTTTTGTTCGTTTGATTAATATGTGTCTTGGTGTGTCTCTTCTAGGGTTTATCCTGTATGGGACTCTGCAGTTCCTGGACTTAAGTGGCTCTTTCCTTTCCCGTGTTAGGGAAGTTTTCAACCATAATCTCTTCAAATATTTTCTCAGACACTTTCTTTTTCTCTTCCTCTTCTGATAGCCCTATACTTCGAATGTTGGTACATTTAATGTTGTCCCAGAGGTCTCTGAGACTGTCCTCAAATCTTTTCATTCTTTTCTCTTTATCCTGCTCCATGGTAGTTATTTCTACCATTTTATCTTCCAGCTAACTTATCCATTCTTCTGCCTCAGTTATCCTGATATTGATTCCTTCTAGAGTATTTTTAATTTCAGTTATTGGTGGTTCATCACTGTTTGTTTGCTCTTTAGTTCTTCTAGTCCTTGTTAAATGTTTCTTGTATTTTCTCCATTCCGTTTCTGAGGTTTTGGATCATCTTTACTATCATTACTCTGAATTCTTTTTCAGGTAGGTTGCCTATTTCATCTTCATTTATTTGGTCTTGAAGGTTTTTACCTTGCTCCTTCATCTGTAACATTTTTTGTCATTTCATTTTTTTTTTTTGATGGGTGAGGCTGTATTCCTGTCTTACTTGTTGTTTGGCCTGAGGCATCCAGCACTGGAATTTGCAGGCAGTTAGGTAGAGCCAGGTCTTGGTGCCAAGATGAGGACCTCCGAGAGGCCTCACTCCAATGAATATTCCCTGAGGTTCTCTGTTAGCCCAGTGGTTTGGACTCGGTGCTCCCAGCACAGGAGCTCAGGCCTGACCCCCAGCATGGAAACCAAGATCCCACAAGCTGTGCGATGTGGCAAAAGAAAATAAAAAATGTAGCAGTACAATAACAAAGCATAAAAAATAAAATTAGAATGATAAATAATATATTAGGAAAAAATATATATAATTGAAACAACTGCAACAAGGTAAAACAAAACCACAACAGAAAAAAGAAAGAAGAAAAACAAAAAGAGAACAAGCCAAAAGGAACAGAACAATAACAAAGTATAAAGAATAAAATAAAATTAGAAAAATTAAAGATTTATTAGAAAAAATAAAAATATAAATGAATCAACAACAACAAGGTAAAACAGAACCCCAACCTAAAAGAAGACAAAAAAAAGGCCAGAAAAGCCTTAGCTATGGGGGGTAGAGCTTAGACATGGGGTGGAACTTAGGCTGGGGTGGGCTTTAGTGTGGGATGGGGCCTAGGCTTAGGATCTGCATGGAAGGGGAGAGGCAGCATGTCCAGAGCGGGCCCTCCAGAGTGTGGAGTTCAGAGTTTAAAGGTAAGGCCCTGGATGAGGATGTGTGGGTGGGGTTTAGGCCCAGCATGGTTGGAGGGCTTCTCCCAATGCCGTGTGTAGAGGTGGGGCCCTGGGTGAGGGTGTAGGAGTGGGGCTTGGGTTCTGCACAGCAGGAGGGAGGCTCTAAGGGCAGAGGATTAGGCTGGGGATCCCAACAGGCTTCATGGTGCCCAAGAGGGCAGGGAAAGTGCTGGCCGTGCTCCCTTCCATTTCTCTGCACCCCCCCCCACCCAGGGTCTCCCTCATCACTGCTGGACCCCTAACCATGGGTGGGTCCTGCTGGGTGTAGGAACTCCTGCCCTCCCCCAGCTGCCCCTCAGGGGTGCCAGTCCTGTAGGTCCAGCCTTTACTTTTGCTCCCCCTTCCCTCCCTCCCATTCCATCAGGACCCACGCAGCTGGAGGGGGCCTCATTGGTAGAGGATCAGGCACGGGATCTCAGCAGGCTCCCTGTGGCCCAAGTAGGCAGGGGAAATGCTGACCATGCTCCCTTTTGATCCTCTGCCCTCCCAATGGCTCCCCCTTTCCCCCTGCATGGCGTGGGACCCCTTCCCCTCCCCCAGCCACCCATCAGGGGTGCCAGTCCTGTCCCGCCTCCACTTTTCCTCCCCCTTCACTCCCCCACACGTCCTACCCTGTCGCTGGGGGTTCCTCCCATCCCCTTAGGTGCCCATGGTCCCCCACCCATGCTTGGTAGGGGCCCTAGTTGTGCGGAGACACGAATTCAGTGTCTCCTAGTCCGCCATCTTGACTCCGCCCCTATACACATTTAAAATAACAACAAATGACAACTTTTAAAGTTTTATTACGAAATAAGTTCAGATTTACAAATTATTACAAAAATAAAAATAGTGCAATAGTGTACCTATTGTTAATATAGGTACACTACATTGTTAATAGTGTATCTATGGTTAATATCTCAGCCCATTTGCTTTATCTTTCTACCTACCCAACCATATGGATTTTTTTCTGAGCCATTTGAAGATAAATTATATGCATCACGGCCTTTTATCCCTAAATATTTTATTATATATTTCTTTACAAGGATATTGGTGTGTTCTCTTAAATAACCATAATGCATTTGTCAACCTGATAAATTTACATTGATATATTTATGGATATAAATATAAACTATATGAAGTCTATTTATTTGATCTACCTTTCACATTCCAATTTTGTAAATTTCCTTAATAATACCCCTTATCGCACTTTTCCCCTCTTCAGTACATAATTTAAGTCTTGAATTTAGTTGTCATGTCTCTTTAATCTCCTTCAATCTGGAAACATTTCCCCAGCCTTTCTTTGTCTTTTTATGACATTGGAGATTTTGAAGAATAAATTCCCCCTTTTTAAAATAGATTATTCTGGGACCTCTCTGGCAGTCCAGTGGTTAGGACTTCACCTTCTAATGCAGGGGGTGCAGGTTTGATCCCTGGTCAGGGAGCTAAGATCCCACATGCCTCATGGCCAAAAAACCAAAACATAAAGCAGAAGCAATGTTGTAACAAATTCAATAAAGACTTTTTAAAAAATGGTCCACATCAAAAAAATCTTTAAAAAAAAATAAAATAGATTATTCCTCATTTTGTGTTTGATCTTTCCTTGTGATTGGATTAAAATTATGCATTCTCAACAAGAATATTGCATAGGTGATTTTCTGTCCTTCTCAGGGTATCATATGTAGATACACACAGTGTTCATCTGCCCCCCATTAGTGATGTTAATTTTGGTCATTTTATGGAGAAACACTTTAAAACCATGCAAATATCCTGCATCTCCTCAAAAACTTCCCTTTATTTAGCATGCATTGATAATTTTTGTCTGGTCCAATCCTTACCAAGATGGTTGCAAAATTGTGATTTTCCAACTCTACCACTCTCTTCACACTTACCAGGTGGCCCTTGGTATTTCACCACAATAAAATCTCTCCCTTCTCCCCTACTTATCTATTTATCATAAGTATGAATTCATGAATTTCTTTTTTCCCAATTATTTCTAATTCATTACTATACTCAGATTATTTTGGTATAGAAATTGTCCCAGGTTTGGCTAGTGGGAACCTCTTCAATCTAACTCTTCAATTCTTATGACATCTTTTAAACAATCCCTTACTTTCTGGTATAACAAGGTGTTCCAGTCTTACCTTGTACCTACCTGCCCAAATTCTTTATCAGCCATTTCTCTGCAGAGCCTTGGTTCTTTTTAGTAGGGGTTGGCATTAGAGACCAAGATCTAGAGTGCTAGGTGTGCTTAGGGCTACTGAGGTGTTTTTGCTTTTTTGACTCTTCAGCCAACAAAGATAGGAAATACACAAGTGTGTATATACATATATGTACACGTATATGTGCAAAGGCATATTCATATGTACAGATGTATACATGCACATACAAACATGCATATGCATTTACATAGACTTATTTTAGAAATCAGGAGTTTGTACCAGTTCCTCCAATTTCAATCCATCCCACAGATTCTTTCTTGACTTCTCCCATTCCATATTCGTATTTCCCTTCTTCCACCATGACAACCCTGGATACCCACAACATTAACACATTTACTCATTTGCTGAATAATATAATACATTTAAAATGGTTTCAGAATTGCATCAGAACTATTATAATAAACAAATCTGCTAAAAAGAGTTCAGAATTCATTTGCAGTTTCCCCATCCCCACATTCTCTTTCCCACACCCCCAACTCTGCTCAAGACAGGGTGTATGATCAAATACTGTATTCTAAAGTTATGTTGTTACTAAGTTATCAGTTCCTTTCTCATCCTCCCTTCCTCCCTCCCTTCGTTTCTTCCTTCTTTCTTTCCCTTTTTCTTTATTATTTCCCTTCCATTATGACATTCATTTAGAACAAAATTAAGTTCATTGTTTGCATTTCCTTTGTTTTAGGTTATTTTCTTCTTCCCTCCAATTCTTATTAACTTAATTGTATTTTTGTATATGTAGAATATTAACATGCTTTCCAAAGTCAAAACTACACAAAAGATATATTCAAACACTGTCACTACTTCCTCTAGCTCATCAACCTCGATTCCCCTCAGGCCTTGTAAGTCCAAAGTTCCAGTGTCTTCTGGCTTATTTTTCCTCTGCTTCTTTCTGTAGTAATAAGCAGATATATGAATATGTTTTTATTTTCCTTTCTTTCTAGCACAAAATGTGGCATACCACCTGTGTCTTTTGCCTTTGATTTTTTCCATTTAATAATATCCTCTGGAGGTCACTCCATATCAATTCTTGAGATCTTTCTCATTCTTTTTTTTAACTATATGGCACTCACTGAAGTCACAACTTTTTTGAAGCTCTTTTGTAAATGCAAAAGGAGATTTGGAGTCCATTCCATGTCCATATTGTGTGAAAGGATTAATGATGAGAAATTGTTTTTAAATAAGGTGTTGGCATATTGTTTTCTAAGAGCAACTGTGGTTTGAGTCCATGTTCTCACGCTTCCCTTGATTTTCCTCTAGCAGTTATCTTTATCCTCCTGTCTCTTAGTTACACTCCATGCCATCCTTTCCCCCACCAAAAAATGGTGGCTTTATCAAGGCCTAGAAACATTCTTAAATATGTGCTGTTATCAAAAACTTTCTCTCAAGAGTGTCACCTCTGTTTGTACACTGCACAAAAAGGGGTCAGTCAGGATGAAATCATCCAGTATTCTGCTGGCCAAGTCACGCCAACACACACGTGGGAATATGTCTACCCAAAGCAAGTGTCAAATTGTCCTAATTTTTCAAAAAGCACCATAGAGTCTAACAGCAGCTTCCTCCTCCATCCTTCTTCCTGATCATGTGACCATCATATCTCTCCATCCTACACTATCTGAATTCTAGTTTTATGCTAGTCTGCCCCTCCCATTTGTTCTCCCTCTGCAGTCTTATTTCTGCCCCCTCCACTCTACTGAAGTGGCTCAACTACAATTCCTCGGGAAATTATAATCCTACCAGACAGCAAAGGAGCATCTGGCAGTTGAAACCTTTCTTGAAAGCCATTTTTCTTTTGACTTCTGAAGCCCGCAATTCTCTCTTTTACCTCCTACATTTTGACACGTGTCTCTTTCCTCCCTTCTCACTGGAGATCTTTCTCCAGGTGTCCTTCTTAGCCTACCTTTCTTTTCACTCTATAGTTCCTGTGTTATTTTCTACTTCTATGATTTCAACTCACCTCTAGGTGTAACATTCCAGCATTTCATCACTGAGCTTGGCTTTTCTCAGGAATTCTAGATCTAGGTCCATTTATCCAACTGTCTTTTCACCTAATAGTTTTCTTAGGACTTCATACTTTAAAACCCAAACTTGTAATTTTTTACTCTTTTATATGATTGTCTATCTCACATAATGACATTAACTTTTCCCACTTGTTCAACATTCAGATTCTGGAATATCTCTGATCTCTCTCTCTCTCTCTCTCTCTCTATCTATCTATCTATCTTTAACGCCCCCAAATGTGACTAGAAAAGACCTGATGTTCCTTCTTCCCCACATTTTGAAATTTTGTTTAAATACTTTCCATTCCCACTGCCACCCTGTTGCCAAGACTCCCCATGACTCACACATGGTTCATAGCAATAATTTTTCAATTCCTTTTTCATTCTTGGTTCAGGCATAGGGCTTATCACTTTGCCTCACACATTTCATTTAATCAAGTCTTTTATGAATATCTAAATTTGTGTCTTACTAGAGCTGTAGACAATGCTTGTGAAATATAAGATGTATCCTTCTTCTGAAGGAAAGTTAGTAACTTTGTAATTCTCGATTCTTAGTCTGTAGAAGACTCACTGGAGAAGCTTGTGAAAATGAAAATTCCCAGTCCCCACATTTATTCTGATCCAGTAGACCTGGGGTAAAGCCTAAGTGTCTGTATAAAACAGGCATCGGGTTATTCTTCTGCAGGTATTACATTGACCACGCTTTCTTAGTCATTCCTCCAAACAATCCCTAACTCACTACCCAATCTCTGTTTCATATGTATTTATACACTGCCTACTTTCAAAAGTGATATGTGATATGAGACAGTTTATAATAAAATCACAATTAAGTGGAAAATCATTAATATAATAAAAGACATGAGCCAAGAAATAAAAATAGTGAGGGAATAATTATTTGAAAGTCCAGATTAAGGGAAAGTACTGAATCTAAGCATAAAAATTTACTCTGAGCTTTTCAGCAATCAAAGTAAACAAGAAAATGTGACCAATGAGAGTGTTCCTTATCTAATAAAAGGAAGTAACTTTTTTCCTGCACCTGAGCTTTGGAAGGAGGAATTTTCCCAATGAGTCTTTATTTGGGGACCATTGAATAACATAATAGATACTATAATTTAAGTCTATTTTTTAAAAAAAGTCTGCATAGAGCTACTTCTTACAATAAGCTTAGATGAAAACTGAGGGCACAACATGGCTATATTTTGGAGAATCTTGAAAATGACTGATTGGTGGATCCCTTTGGCAATGCCTTCTAAGTATCAATAGTCTCAGCCAGGCTTTTGACAGGGATGAATAATACGCAATTCAAATTTGAGATTACTATCTTGTTCTACTCACAGATAGTCCACATTTCTGACTGAAAAAAAGATCAGATGTGTAGATGACAAAGATGTTGTTGCCTGTGAAAATAAAAAGGCTTGTCTGATATTTTTATCTTAATGGAGAGTCACTTCACCTCTGTACAACAGAGAGCCAAATGAGCACTTTCAAACAGATCAAGGGCAATTCTCACAAAGCAATTCAGTGTCTGCACAAATTGATAGAAACGTCAGAACTCTGTACCATAAGGCACAAAGGAGATGGCCTGTCTTAGAAGGTTTTGAGCATAAGAAGTACCAAAGATCTGTCTTGACCACAGAAGATCCTTAACATGACCCCTGTAAAAGGTTTAATTTTGAGACCAACTGCATACCAAGGGTTAACCAGGTAAATCACAAATTGATCCTTAGGAATTATGTACAGCAGTCGGTTGAGCAGACTAGTTTAATATTATCCATTTAGATGTCAAAGCATGCCTGCCATAATTGATCATTTTGGTTTTAGGAGAATTAATATTTAGAAGCTTCTCCTGACATAAGTTGGCCAGTAGGCTGAATTGCTTGTCAAAGCCACTTCTGTAACCATAGAGGAAGCCATGTCATCAACACATGAGAAGTACTTGTCTTGCTGTGGCCGGGTCATCTAAAGACAACCAATTTGTTCAGTTATAAAATTAAAAGGAGGGCACTTGGGATCCAGCCCTGTTTTATGCCATTTAAAATGGACATTTCATCTGTCAAAAAGAAGGCTCATCCTAGCCACGTTAATTTGTGCCATACTGTCCAGCAGTAATGGCCCTGAGAGAGAATTATAAGCCTTGAATCTATGTTGAGATCATACACTTAGGCCTCTTTATGGATTCAGTGACCAGTGATAAATCAATAAGTTCCATGAAAAGTCTTAAAATACTCCTAATTGAAAGACTGCATTTTACCTTCAGAAATATATGCTGCATGCTGATTTCTCCTCTCCCTTTCCATTGTCCTAAACTATTTTCCCAACTTACCCTCATGACTCTTCTTATACACTCCCTTATATAATAGTTATTTTAACATTTGTCTCATAGCCCCAATTAGCCTTCTGTTTTATTGGGTCATCTAAAGCTTTGAACTGTCATTCTCTAAATTTATAAATGCTCTATGTCTTTGCTAAATAAAAGAATGAATGACTGGTGTGTGAATGACTAAATGGGTCATATTTCCTACTCTGGTTATGATCAAAGTTCCCAAGCATATAATTTGGTGACGCAGAAGTAAGAGACAAAAAGTCAAAGAACACAATGAATGTGATCTGTGTCCTTTAGCTCAAGAGGTTGTTTTGGCTTTCTGCCAAGGAAATTTGGAATTGTATCACTCCAGATTTTCAAAGTACAGATTATTGGAAATGGATGGGCTCCATCAGCACTTGTCATGAAGTGACAGATCTTGTCACATTGGCCAAGTCATTGTAATGTTCCAGTTGGATTCCTCTAATGTTCTTTTCCTAAGGAAAATCCAAGGAACACCTAAACAGTCTGAATAATGAAGACTGTAAATTCCTTAATTTTCTCATTTCTGTCCTGGCTCCTCCTATGTGTTCACAAGCTTGTATTTAGCCTCCAAAAGGTTTTCAGTTGATTGATAACGTTTGTGTGTAGATGCCAGCTCTTTTTCAGACCATCACACAACCAAGTCATTATTTCCTATATTTTTCACCGCATGGCACATACGAAGTGATGACATCCTACTCTGGAGTAAATAGAGGAGGTTGTCCATGGTGATGGGCCACCATGGGGGCTGAGGGGGCCCAACCTCAGACAACAGTGACACCACAGGCTGGTGTCGGACAGAACTAAGTTTGGAAAGCTCTGGTCTTCAGTATACAAAATTAAATCTTGGAGTAGAATATGGTTATCAGGTCTGGCTTTTCATTCCTAGGAATTAGATTTAATTACTCTAAACATCCAAGATAGTGATTATTTATCTTATGTTTGAAGATATCTAGAGGTTGTTGACAGACTGTCCTGAGGTGGGAACGTCTGTCGTTTGTGGACAGAAGTCCTTATGTTGTCCACTTTGCTGTCTACTCTCTACAGTCAGCTCCCTTCTCATATATGAAAATAACACTCTCATAAAAGCTATCCTTCAAAACCTTGACCAAATAACTTATCAGTCTCTTTTCAGGTAAATAAGGCCAATCCTTTCTATCTTTTATCCCAGGGTTGGTTTCCTATTTCCTCACTCAATGTTTTATTTTATTCTTTATTCTCTAAATTCACTGTGATTTCTCCACATATTTTTAAAAATACAAAAGTCAAAACTTGGCAAATTATTCTATAAAAGTCTGGCCATCCCTGCCTGTGTGCCTATGGACTTACTCACCTCTTACTCTGGTCCACTGGCATTCTCCTGCATTATTCCAGTTAGTCCACTGATAGCATTTACACTTGTTCTTAACAAACAGATGAGAGAATGTGGACAAGGGACTCAAATAATAAAACTCTAAATATTAATATTAATCATAACTATTATTGAGTTAAGCACTGTAGTTAGTAGTGCCTGACAAATGTTAACTTATTTGGTTCTCACAATAACCTAACTAGTAGATATATTAGCATTCCTATTTTATAGATGAAGAAACTGAGGTTCAGGAACATTAGGTATCTTGTCCAGGGTTGGTCTTGGATTCAAGCAGTTTAGTTGTCTGACTACCGCCACTTAAGAACAGTAGTTTAGAATAATAATGAGCAAACCAATTTTACCTGTGTACATTATTTTGGTTCTTTTGTAGTTACCCTGATGCAGAAGCCAATTCACACTAAAAGGTGACTTCTATTGTACCTTCAAATTTTATCAATTCCCTACTTAGGAGGAGCAAGCACAACTTTAAAAGACTTAATGCTCCTCAAAATATGCTTCTAAATATATTTTTCCTAATCCATTATGATAATTTTTTATTAAGGTACACCTGACATATAACATTATACTAGTTTCAGGTGTGCAAAATAATGATTCAACATTTGTATATATTGTGAAATGATCACCACAGTCTGTCACTGTGCATACCATACAAGTTGTGTACAATTTTTTTTCTTTATGAAATGTTTAAGATCTACTTTCTTAGCAACTTTCACGTGTGCAATACAATATTAGCTATAGTCACTATGCTGTACATTACATCCCCATGACTTATTTATTTTATAACTGAAACTTTGTACCTTTTGACCCCCTTTATTCTTTCTGCCCATGCCCATCCCTTGCTGCTTCCCCTGGTAACCACCAATCTGTTTTCTGTAACTATGAGCTAGTTTTTGTTTTTGTTTTTGTTTGGTTTTAGATTACACAACCACATATAAGTGACATCAGACAATATTTGTCTTTCTCTGACTTATTTCTCTTTCATTTCACTTTCATTCTTTTTTGTGGCTGAATAATATTCCAGTGTGTGTGTGTATCACATTTATCTATTCATCTATCAGTAGACACTTAGGTTATTTCCATATCATGGCTATTGTAAATAATGCTGCAGTGAGCATGGGGGTACAGATATCTTTCCAAGTTAGTGTTTTTGTTTTTCTTCAGATAAATATGCAGAAGTGGATTTGCTAGACCATATGATAGTTCAATTTTTTTTTTTTTGAGGAACCTCCATACTATTTTCCATGGTGACTGCATCAATTTACATTCCCATCAACAGCGCACAGGTGTTCCCCTTTCCTCACATTCTTGCCCTTTGCTATTTCTTGTCTTTTTGATAATAGACATTCTAGGAGGTATGAGGTAATAGATAATCATGTTGCTTCAAGAAAAAAACATCTTATTTATTAAGCAGATAGTTATATAGCACTCACTATGTGTCCAAATACTCGTCTAGGTGCTTTACAAATATAACACATATAAGTCTATGAAGTAGATACTACTTAAAATATGGAGAAGCTGAAAACAGAGAAGTTAAATAATTGCCCAAAGTCCGAGAAATAGTATGGAAGTAGAACTGGGATCTGAACCACAGCACCAGGCACTGAATCACTCTAAGTTCTCTATTGTTTGCTGAGCAATGTGTTATTTATAGGATGTATGATGACTGTTTTAACTCTATTACTGCATTTAAAACCATCAAGTGTGTGTTTGTTGGTAGGTGTGTGTAGGTGATCATATGCATACTGATATGCCTTTAGGGAGGGAGACGCAAGAGGGAAGAGATATGGGAACATATGTATATGTATAACTGATTCACTTTGTTATAAAGCAGAAACTAACACACCATTGTAAAGCAATTATAGTCCAATAAAGATGTTAAAAAAATCTAAATGGAAATGAAAACAAGCCCTCTTATCTCGAGATAGCTTTATTTTTGGTAACATAGTCCAAGAAACCTATGGTCAAATACACACACAAAGCTCAAGTTTCAAAGCTTCTGATGCTGTGACATAAACGAGAAGTCACCAAAATTCCTCCCCGAGTTTGGTATACCCGAGGTTTCCAGTGGATCCAGAGCCCAGACAGGGCTGAGAGCCCTGCCAGTTATCCTGGACGTCCCCATCCTCAAGACAAACTGAGGAGCCTCGAAAATATTTCAACCTTGTACCTTGTACCCATGTGAGCCTCAAGTCTGACTCTTCTTTTATCATTGGAGAGGATATTATTCAACTATGACATATCTGTCAATTTTTAATGACATAAATACATCGCATAAATACATCACAATTATTTTACATCATCAGATGTTGGTCATTGCATATCTCATAAAGGCTGTTCAATTCGATTTAAACGAGGAATTTTATCACCTGATACCCTCTACCTGGTTAATTTTAAATAATGTAATTTGGAAGATATTTGGGAGCTCTTTTTTATCTAATTTCCCTATAAGAGACTTGGGCCATTTTGACCTTTGTTGAAATCAGCATATATTTCAATTTGGGGAAAGAAAAGAAAGAATGTCCCTTCTTATAGCTTATGTTTGATGTGTACAATTGCACCTGAAATAAGACACTAACAGATACCAACTAGAATTTTAAAAGGTACTGTATACAAGTATAGGTATTGCATAAGCAAGCAGTAAAACCTATAGGCAACACTGCTAGAAAGGAGATAAGTTTGATGTGCTTTGGATGCACACCAACCACAGTAGAGGAAGAACTTTGGGCTTTGGAGTCACAGGGCCTCAGTTCGAATCCCCACTCTGTCACCCACTATCTATATGTCTTTAGGCAAATTACTAATCCTTTCAGAGCTTCAGATCCCTCAACTGTATAATGAGGATGTAAATAATTGGCAAGGTTGCTTTGAATATGAGAGATAATGTATTAATTAGCCCAGTTCCTGGATCTTGGCTCTTTGTAGGTATATATATATATATATATATATATATATATATATATATATATATATATATATGTATATCTATATATATGTATATCTATATATATGTATATATATATATATAAATGATGTTCTTTATTACAAAGATCTATACTCATTTAAAATTTTGACATGAGAATTTAACAAAGAGAAGAAAGAAATGCTTTTGGCATCATCAAAAATGGCAAAAAGAAGGTTTTGCCTCCCTTTTGGGGGCTCAAAACCTGGACGCTCTGTTGTGAATTGTCTAATATTGGGTGACCAACACATACTAATCCAACATACTGCATGCAGTGATGCTGGACCAAATGTTTGCTCTATCACCCTGGTTTATTGTGAGATACTTTATTTGAAACAAAACCAAAAAAACACAGCTTCAATTACTAACTAGGTTTCCATGATGCAGACAAACTTACTCAAAGTAGGACCATTTTGCACAGACTTAGAGCTCTACAAGGTGCCACAGGCAGCATGTATAGTCTACATACACTTTCCCAGATGCGGCAAACTGTGATAAATTATATCTCGACAAAGAAACTAGTCTTATTCAAAGCAAGTTTGGAAACAATATTTCAGGAGTCTAACCCTTCTTTAAGCATATACTTTGATGGAAGAATATTCTTATGCACATCAGCTCAGCTCAATTCCTTCCAGAAGGACTGACATCTTAAACTGCACTAAACAATGAATCACCTTGTCAAATAAAGTGCAAAATGGAAAACCTGTTACCAAACTCATCTGATATAATGACATTTACAACAACATGTTTGAGGTGATAAACCGACAATAATAATTATATTTCCTTTAGACTTTGATTGTACTCTGAAAGTTCGATGCAATCATACTTTCTTCCTTCAAGAAAATTTTACACCCCGACATTTAATTTCTGAAACTTCAAACCTTCTATGAACATGCAAATCACAGTTGGCATTAAAAGAAGCACTCTCAGCTCTCCTTCAGGAGCCTGGAATAATGATGATGACGATGATGCAAACAATAGCTAAGTATAGGAGACTCTTCCTGTAATTCAAGGTTGATGGAAGAATTTCAGTTCAGAAATGACAAATAGAGCACTTTCCTCTCCCTAACAACAAGATTTTGCTGGTGGACTTTCTTGAGGAGAATAAAAGCAGAAGCAAGGTCATGCAAAACACCAGATTGCAGCTGCATACGTGGAGCTTTTGAACACAGTAGACACTTAATTACGATTAAATGAATAACCATTTCTGGAAAATTTTCATGTAATATTCTGAGCGCTCAGGAGACTGGGTCATTCCTCTAAGGGTGAGGTTTTAATTACCCTCACAGAGCAGGCCGGGTCTGGGAGCGCAGAGCCTTACAGACTTCTCCTGGCTCCCTCTGCTGCCCTATGACCCTGCTTGGTGAACGGACTTCCGCACCAGCTCCTGGGCAAACGCCTCTCTTCCCTCTGGCAAGGGGGTGGCCAAGCATTGGATCCTCTTGTACATTCCTAAATTCTCATTGCAGTTGGGTTCAAAGCCTCACTAGCATGCTCACTAGCAGACTCCATCTACTTTGCTATTTGTCAGTAGCTCTGGCCAAAGGTTCAGTAGGAAAAATACTATAACTTTGGACTAAAGTGAGATTTAATATACTGTTTGCAGATACCAGTTATCCATGTTCTATCTGTCTCGGAAACTCCCCAGAGAATCAGGCACAGGCTGTAATCTTTTCTCAGAATATTTGTGATTAGAAACTCTATTTATGACCCAACAGTTTAAAGATTAAGAGAAACAAAAAAACTAAATCACATGTACAAAAATGGGACTTTTATTTCGAGACACAACTGTTTTAGGTCCTCTACTGAACATATAAGTTGTATATTTTATATGTCTAGGAAGTTTTAATCTTACATAAATGTTAACATATGAATACGTTAACATATAAATATGTTATATACATCTTTTTTTCTCTACGATCCCTCAGATTTTATATGGCTTCCCATGATAGAGACAATGAACTCTAAGACTCCAGACCTAAATTACCTAAATTATAAATGTGTTTATTAGGTTACTTGTTTGAAATACTTTGTCTAAAGCTGCATCAATTATTAGATTGCAAACTCCCAATGGTCTGTGTCTTGTTCTAATGCTAGCATCATGCTTTCCAAAATAGTAGCACCCAACAAGTTGGTTAATATTGAAATGAATATAGATATTTAAATAAAGGATACCCTGGATTTTTTTTTAATACCAAAAGGCAGGGAGATTTCTAAGGCAGCTGGCCTCACGCCAGACCCAGCACATAATAATTTCACAGCTCATATTTGTTAAATGAATAAGTGAGGAATGACAAGGGGATGTTTAATATATGGAATATGAGACAGTCTCACAATATAGAACTCAAGGGAAGATGATCCTATTGATAAATGAACAAATCGGGGTGCTCTGAGGGTTTAGGCAGCAACAATGACAGCTATGATCAGTCATGACAGGAACTTCATATATATCTCTAATGCATACACTGTCTCTAATGCTTTGCAAGATGTTTATTATGAAACCCATTGCACAGAAGATGATCAGCAACTTTCCTGAGGTCAAACAGCCACGATGGGGCTGAGCCAAGATTTGAAGGCAGGCCAGTCCCTTCTGAGACCTATTGTTTTCCCACTCCCCTGTGCTGTCCTGTTGTCACCTGAAGTCCACAGAACCAGTGAGAGTGGGGGCAGGGCGGGTGGAGAAAGGATATCAAGCTTACAGCCTTTCAGGCTCATTACAGGGGATGGAGATTTGATGTAGTGAGGTCAGTGAGGAGAGGATACTACGATTCTGTTGATTCTAAAAATGAAACTTTTCTACGTAGGCACATATATGACTCTAGCCATTAAAAAAAAATTATTTTGACCCAAAGTGTAGAAGAACATTTGCTCATTCTTTGAAAACAATAAGAGGTGATTGGTGGCCACATGCTGAAATGGTTATCTTCTCTCTGCTGTACACATCATTATTTTTTGTTTGTTTTTTGGGGTTTTTTTTGCTGTACGCAGGCCTCGCACTGTTGTGGCCTCTCCCGTTGTGGAGCACAGGCTCAGCGGCCATGGCTCACGGGCCCAGCCGCTCCGCGGCATGTGGGATCTTCCCGGACCAGGGCACGAACCTGTGTCCCTTGCATCGGCAGGCAGACTCTCAACCACTGCGCCGCCAGGGAAGCCCTACACATCATTATTTGTGAAATCATTGAGAGGGGAAAAATGATAGACTCCATATTGTGCAGGATACTGCTGCATTCAAATAGCTTTGTCCCTTTCTTAAGAAATCAGGCAGGAAAACTGGCTAACTGGAGGGCCAGCAAGTCCATGAAGTCCACATAATGAATTCCAGGGGGAAGGACACATCTGGGCTCACAATCTAGTAAATGACTATGGCAGTGAAGAAATCAGGAGGTTGTCTTCTCATGCTCTGTGTCCACAGGAGAAAGAGCCTCATGTAGTCTGCCAATGTCACCCGCATAGGGTCTGGGCTAATGTCTGTATTAATTTAACTTTTCGCTGGAATTGCTGTTCAGCTTTTTTCTTTGGAATGAATCACTGCTTTACAAAATGAAAAATCTATAAAATGCAGCAAGGGCTCTATGACAATTAGTGCCATATGCTCTTTTTTAATCCTCTTTTGGAAGCGGAATTTTCATGGTTCAGATACTGTTCCAATAATTAATTTGAAAATTTGCCATATTTTTCAGAATTAGTGTTCTGCATTTTCCTCCAGGGAAGAAGATGAGGAACTGCAAAGCCTTAGAGCAACCTGGTTGAAACCACAAGTTAAATGATAGCAATGGTAATCATACTTTTCTGTGTCTCTCTCCGGGCCAGTAAAGTTCAACACGCTGCCCCTCAGCAGCCTCTGCTTGTGGAGTTCAGCCACGGGGAAGTGATGTGACCATCAGGTGTCAGCAGTGGGCACGAATTTGGGAAAAATCATGTCCAGAATGCTCACAGGTGCTTGTCAATTTTATAACTGCTCATTGAATCTATCGAAGTCCAAGCTCAAGTCAATTCATTAATATAGCAAACATTCTTCAGGCACCTGCTATGTGTTAGGCTGGATGCTAAACACTGAAGATACAAAAATTTCTCAATTCAGAACCCTGGAAGTCAACCCTGCTTAATAATTTGCCCCCATCTACTACTATTCAACTCTTTGGCTGGTGCTATTTATTCTGTGTACAAAAAATCTATTACTTTCCAAATTTCTTTTGCAAGGGTCAAGCCACCATCATCCCTTGCCTCTACTACTGTATATTATCCATCCATCCACCCCGCAAGCATTCATTGGACTCCTGCTATGCACCAGGCACTTTTGGGTGCAGGGAACATACCATTGGACAAGACAGAGTCCCTATTCTCATGGAGCAGCATTCCAAAGAAGGGATACAGATAATTTTTAAAAAGAAGGAAAAACCAGTTAGTGATTAATATACTACTACTAATAAAACAGGGTTCTCTTTTGGAGGCAATGGTGGTAAGCAGAGATGCACTCAATTTTGGTTTGGGTCTTCATATTCAGTCAAAATCTGCTATTTGTCTTTGACCTCAGCCTTTGGATGGCAAAATAACCAAATGCCTATTTCAAGGTCATTTTTGGCATCCCTAAACTTGTCAATAATTAATGATTGGGTAATCATGTAGGTTTCCAGCATTACTAATGAAAGTGACATTAGTAATAAAAACAAAATATATCATTAAGATTCATTGTTAATACCTCAGTATTTATTTTCAACCATAGATAAGCATTATAGACATAATTTGGAATGAAATCTACTTTATGCTTTAAATTCTACAAAGACTCAGTTGAAATAAAAATTTATATTTATTATCACTATAACTGTAGAGTAGCTGCTACGCTATATGATGATTAAAAAAGCTGATAATTTTAATTATGTACAAATGCAGTTGTGAGGAACTTTTAACCAGTTAAATAAATAAAGAAATAGATTGGCAGATAAACAAACAAAACCCTTTAAGATGTATATTTAACTTTCAGTTATCAAACTCCATTTAGGCTATAATTTTGAGAAAATATCCTCCTTGGGAATCATTTGCATCTTGTTAAGATGAATTAAAAGCAGAATGCCAAACTTTATACCTCAACATTTCCTAACGAGGCGCAACTTTAAAAAGCATGTTTTACGACACCCATGGTAAACCACTGCGTCTGTTCATACTGCAGACTACAGAGGGCATGAAAACAAGACGACGCTGCCAGAGAAAAAGCAGGAAACCCCGAACTATCTTCTCCTCTACTGAAGTTAATAGGCAGTAGGGTTACAGTGACTGCGCGAGCTGTCAAGTGGTTGACGGTGCTGAGAAATAGTTTCTGTCCTTCAGTTTGAAAGTTTCAAAATCCACTACTAAAACTTTCCATGACAAGATTGTAGAAATAATTACATCTATTTATTCAAATATTAGACTTATTTTTTAAATCAGGCATCAATTTTTTTCTTAACATCTTTATTGGAGTATAATTGCTTTACAATGGTGTATTAGTTTCTGCTTTATAACAAAGTGGATCAGTTATACATATACATATGTTCCCATATCTCTTCCCTCTTGTGTCTCCCTCCCTCTCACCCTCCCGATCCCACCCCTCTAGGTGGTCACAAAGCACCGAACTGATCTTCCTGATCTTCCTGTGCTATGTGGCTGCTTCCCACTAGCTATCTATTTTACGTTTGGTAGTGTATATGTGTCCATGCCACACTCTCACTTTGTCACAGCTTACCCTTCCCCCTCCCCATGTCCTCAAGTCCATTATCTAGTAGGTCTGTGTCTTTATTCGCGTCTTACCCCTAGGTTCTTCATAACAATTTTTTTTCTTAGATTCCATATATATGTGTTAGCATACGGTATTTGTTTTTCTCTTTCTGACTTACTTCACTGCGTATGACAGACTCTAGGTCCATCCACCTCACTGCAAATAACTCAATTTCGTTTCTTTCTATGGCTGAGTAATATTCCACTGTATATATGTGCCACATCTTCTTTATCCATTCATCCGAAGATAGACACTAAAGTTGCTTCCATCTCCTGGCTATTGTAAATAGAGCTGCAATGAACATTTTAGTACATGACTCTTTTTGAATTATGGCTTTCTCCAGGTATATGCCCAGTAGTGGGATTGCTGGGTCATATGGTAGTTCTATTTGTAGTTTTTTAAGGAAACTCCATACTGTTCTCCATAGTGGCTGTACCAATTCACATTCCCACCAGCAGTGCAAGAGTGTTCCCTTTTCTCCACACCCTCTCCAGCATTTATTGTTTCTAGATTTTTTGATGATGGCCATTCTGACTGGTGTGAGATGATATCTCACTGTAGTTTTGAATTGCATTTCTCTAATGATTAATGATGTTGAGTATTCTTTCATGGGTTTGTTGGCAATCTGTATATCTTCTTTGGAGAAATGTCTGTTTAGGTCTTCTGCCCATTTTTGGATTGGGTTATTTGTTTTTTTTGTTATTGAGCTGCATGGGCTGCTTGTAAATTTTGGAGATTAATCCTTCGTCAGTTGCTTCATTTGCAAATATTTTCTCCCATTCTGAGGGTTGTCTTTTGGTCTTGTTTATGGTTTCCTTTGCTGTGCAAAAGCTTTGAAGTTTCATTAGGTCCCATTTGTTTATTTTTGTTTTTATTTCCATTTCTCTAGGAGGTGGGTCCAAAAGGATCTTGCTGTGATTTATGTCATAGAGTGTTCTGCCTATGTTTTCCTCTAAGAGTTTGATAGTTTCTGGCCTTACATGTAGGTCTTTAATCCATTTTGAGCTTATTTTTGTGTATGGTGTTAGGGAGTGTTCTAATCTCATACTTTTACATGTCCCTGTCCAGTTATCCCAGCACCACTTATTGAAGAGGCTGTCCTTTCTCCACTGTACATTCCTGCCTCCTTTATCAAAGATAAGGTGACCATATGTGCGTGGGTTTATCTCTGGGCTTTCTATCCTGTTCCATTGATCTATATTTCTGTTTTTGTGCCAGTACCATACTGTCTTGATTACTGTAGCTTTCTAGTATAGTCTGAAGTCAGGGAGCCTGATTCCTCCAGCTCTGTTTTTCATTCTCAAGATTGCTTTGGCTATGCGGGGTCTTCTGTGTTTCCATACAAATTGTGAAAATTTTTGTTCTAGTTCTGTGAAAAATGCCAGTGGTAGTTTGATAGGGATTGCATTGAATCTGTAGATTGCTTTGGGTAGTAGAGTCATTTTCACAATGTTGATTCTTCCAATCCAAGAAAATGGTATATCTCTCCATCTATTTGTATCGTCTTTAATTTCTTTCATCAGTGTCTTATAATAATTTTCTGCATACAGGTCTTTTGTCTCCTTAGGTAGGTTTATTCCTAGATATTTTATTAATTTTGTGACAATGGTAAATGGGAGTGTTTTGTTAATTTCACTTTCAGATTTTTCACCATTACTGTATAGGAATGCAAGAGATTTCTGTGCATTAATTTTATATCCTGCTACTTTACCAAATTCATTGATTAGCTCTAGTAGTTTTCTGGTAGCATCTTTAGGATTCTCTATGTATAGTATCATGTCATCTGCAAATAGTGACATCTTTACTTCTTCTTTTCCAATTTGGATTCCTTTTATTTCCTTTTCTTCTTTGATTGCTGTGACTAAAACTTCCAAAACTATGTTGAATAAGAGTGGTGAGAGTGGGCAAACTTGTCTTGTTCCTGATCTTAGTGGAAATGTTTTCAGTTTTTCACCATTAAGGACGATGTTGGCTGTGGGTTTGTCATATATGGCCTTTATTATGTTGAGCAAAGTTCCCTCTATGCCTACTTTCTGGAGGGTTTTTTATCATAAATGGGTGTTGAATTTTGTTGAAAGATTTCTCTGCATCTATTGAGATGATCATATGGTTTTTCTCCTTCAATTTGTTAATATGGTGTATCACATTGATTGATTTGTGTATATTGAAGAACCCTTGCATTCCTGGAATAAACCCCACTTGATCATGGTGTATGATCCTTTTAATGTGCTGTTGGATTCTGTTTGCTAGTATTTTGTTGAGCATTTCTGCATTTATGTTCCTCAGTGATGTTGGCCTGTAGTTTTCTTTCTTTGTGACGTCTTTGTCTGGTTTTGGTATCAGGGTGATGGCCTTGTAGAATGAGTTTGGGAGTGTTCCTCCCTCTGCTATATTTTGGAAGAGTTTGAGAAGGATAGGTGTTAGCTCTTCTCTAAATGTTTGATAGAATTCGCCTGTGAAGCCATCTGGTCCTGGGCTTTTGTTTGTTGGAAGATTTTTTTTATCACAGTTTCAATTTCAGTGCTTGTGATTGGTCTGTTCATATTTTCTATTTCTTCCTGATTCAGTCTTGGCAGGTTGTGCATTTCTAAGAATTTGTCCATTTCTTCCAGGTTGTCCATTTTATTGGCATAGAGTTGCTTGTAGTTATCTCTCATGATCCTTTGTATTTCTGCAGTGTCAGTTGTTACTTCTCCTTTTTCATTTCTAGTTCTATTGATTTGAGTCTTCTCCCTTTTTCTCTTGATGAGTCTGGCTAATGGTTTATCAATTTTGTTTAACTTCTCAAAGAACCAGCTTTTAGTTTTATTGATCTTTGCTATTGTTTCCTTCATTTCTTTTTCATTTATTTCTGATCTGATCTTTATGATTTTTTTCCTTCTGCTAACTTTGGGGGTTTTTTGTTCTTCTTTCTCTAATTGCTTTAGGTGCAAGGTTAGGTTGTTTATTCGAGATGTTTCCTGTTTCTTAACATAGGATTGTATTGCTATAAACTTCCCTCTTAGAACTGCTTTTGTTGCATTCCATAGGTTTTGGGTCATCGTGTCTCCATTGTCATTAGTTTTTAGGTATTTTTTGATTTCCTCTTTGATTTCTTCAGTGATCACTTGGTTATTAAGTAGTGTAGTGTATTGTTTAGCCTCCATGTGTTTGTATTTTTTACAGATCTTTTCCTGTAATTGATATCTAATCTCATAGCGTTGTGGTCGGAAAAGATACTTGATACAATTTCAATTTTCTTAAATTTACCAAGGCTTGATTTGTGACCCAAGGTTTGATCTATCCTGGAGAGGCATCCTTTTTATAATGAACTAAATATTGAATTTGACACTTAACAATTCAGCGTTGATCCATAAAGTTTATTAGGTGTGCATCCAGCAAGAAGTAAGAAAGGCCTCTCCAAGAAAGGGACTATGTACTGTGACCCAAAGTACAAGACTGAGCCATTCAGACAGTGATCTGAGTGAGGAGCATTCCAGGCAGAGAAAATAAATGGTGCAAAAGCCCAGCTTATCACACAGAGAGGAAGAAAGAAGTGGCTGAAGAACAGGAGGCAAAACACAACATTTTATACTCCAATAAAAATTAAGAAAAAAAAAAAAAAAGACCAGGAGGCAGTAGGGAAAGGAGCACAGCTGAGGACTGAGAGAGGCAGGCAGGAGCCAGATGCTGGTGGTTCTCTTCCACTTTTGTTCCCTCCTCCACTGTCTCGACTCCCAGGCCCCATTCATTCCACCCTCAGCATCCTGCAGAATGGTCTTTTTGCAATGTAGTTGTGTGCTATCACTCTGCTTAGCATCCTGCCATGGTTTTCCACAGCATTCGGAATGCTGCCCAAACTCCTTGCCAAGCCTCCAAGACCTGGCCCCTGCAGAGTTTTCTAGGCAGATCTCAGGACTGTATTCCCTTTGCTCATTAATTTCCAAACCCCTTCTCTCTGCTCATCCACCTACCAATCTATGTTAAATGTGGCCTGTTGCCCATGCTATTCCACTTACCAGGATGCCCTTTTCTTCAGCTCTTTGCATGATGTGCAACTCCTTTCTCAGGCCTTCTCTAACAACAACCACCAAAATTGGGTCTCCCTCTCCCCATCTCATGCTGATATCTCCCATTAGCTATTTTCCCCCTTAAATTTCTTTTCTTGTTTATTGACTCTCTTCTGCATGGGACTGAAAGCTACATGAGGGTTGGTGCCATGTTCATTTTCTTTGCCGTTGTAGCAACAGCACCCACCATGATGCCTGGCAATGGTAGGCCTTCAATTAATGTCCATTAAATAGACAAAATAAAAATAAAAATAACAGTGATCCTTTAAGTTACAACACAGTAGGGGAATTTTAAAAACACAAAAACAAACAAACATAGCAGTAACACATGAAATGAATATCTCTAACTATTAACTATTCATTATATGCCACACATATAGTGTGCTCAATGATTTTTTTTTTCATTTATTACCCACAGCAAATTTATGAGCAAGACATTACTCTCCCTGTGTATTTCCTTGCCCAAAGTCATAGCTGGTAAATTGTGGAACAAAGGCCAGTCATGGAAGGCCTTGAATTCCATTCTCAGAAAGAAGACTATTTAATTGGCATCTGGGAGGCACTGAAAGTGTTGTGAGCAAAGTAAAATAAATCTTAAAATATTTTATTAGTAGGAGTATTCATTCCCTGAATTATACTAGACCATCGTACTTTTAATACTCTGAAAGTTAAAGGGAGACGGTGTTCCATTTAGCTCCCAGGCTTTGCCTGAGGACTCAATTTCTGATTCCATTCCTTCAATTAAAGAGAATTGGGGTAACTTTTAGAATGGGAAATGCTCCTCTGACACACAAATAACCACAAGGACAATTAAAATGATAAAATCTTAGACCAAATGTGAAATAAAGTGAAACATTTCTTCTGAGTGCTTATAATTATTTTTAGACATAAAATCATGTACTGTGCAAAAATTCATGAATTCTAACTTTCAAGAAAGAAAATAGCACAATCACAATAAGCCCTACCTAAATGTGTTTTTAAATACATTATTATTTATACCAACTTTTTTATATGAAATATTTTCACTGTGCCTGGTTTGGGTCAATCCTGTTAAACAAAACAAAAACCATGCAAAATTTATTTTTCCATGTGGCTAGGTATATTCCCAGGTCTTGAAGAAACAGATTATGTACTTATGTTCTTCTTTCTTCAAAACTATGAATAGAAAGTCAGGGACAAAAAAAATGTATCCTTGGGCAACACAGTAATTTGCAAAAGGCTACACCATGAAACAAGCATTTTTCCAAGAGTTAAAAATAATAAGGGAGCACGCAAGCACACAAAAAAATTAAATTTCATGCTGTAAGTGCTGATTTGAAAATTTTAAAGAAAGGTACAATTCAAATATAGTTATATGACTTTTTTCCCTTAAAAATCCACTTGGTTATTTTCATATGTCATTAAATATTGTTCACATTTTGTATAATTTATAATTCTTCAACAAAAAGTTATGTCATTATTTCTTTAGCAAAACTTTTTTGAAGATTTTTTTTTAGTATCTCAGCTTCAGTAATGTAAAAAAATAACTCACTAGGATGAAAATCTTTTTTCGATAATTAGCTTTATTAAGGTATAATGTACTTAAAATAAAATAATCCATTTAAAGTTTATATGTCAAGGAGTTTTGAAAAATGTATGTGTGCAACTAGTATTACAATTAAGGTATAGAATACTTCAAAGAGAATGTCCCTTTGTGTCCCCCACTTCCCTGGCCTGAGCAACCTTTGATCTGTCACTATAGATAAGTTGTGCCTATTCTAGAGTTTCAGATAAATAGAATCACACAGTAAGTATACTTTTAGATCTGGCTTTTTTCACTCAGCGTAATGTTTTTGATATCTATCCATGTTGCTTGTGTGACAGAAGTTCTTTGCTTTTTATTGCTGAGGAGTATTCTATTGTATGGATTAACTACAATTTGTTTTTCTTTCTTCCACTGAGATGTTTGACTTGCTTTAGATTATGCCTATTTTAAAGAAAACTGCTATGAACACTTGCGTTCAAGTTTTCCTGTGAAGATGCTTTCATTTCTCTTGACCAAATACCTAAGTGTGGGATTTCTGGGTTACATGATAAGTGAATGCTTAACTTTTAAAGAAACTTTTAAAGTTAACTTTTAACTTTTAATGCAAACTCTTTTTCCAAAATGGTACCCCACTGAACATTCCCACCAACAGTGTAGCAGTGTTCCACTTGATTCAAATCCTTGCCAACACTTGGTATGGCCAATCTTTTTAATATTAGCCATACTAATGTGTATGTAGTGGCATCACACTGTGGTTTTAGTTTGCATCGTCCTACTGACTCATGATATTGAGCTTTTTCATATGCTTATTTGCCATCTGTATATCTTCTTTGGTGAAGTGTCTCTTCCAATCTTTTGTCTAATTTTTAAATGTGTTGTTCATTGTCTTCTCATTGAGATTTGAAACTTTATATATAAATCCCAAATAAAAGTCCTTTTATCAGATATATTTAATACAAATATTTTCTTCCATTTTGTGTCCTTACATTTTTTTTTTTTTTTTTTTTTTTTTTTTTTTTTTGCGGTATGTGGGCCTCTCATTGTTGTGGCCTCTCCCGTTGCAAAGCACAGGCTCCGGACGCGCAGGCTCATCAGCCATGGCTCACGGGCCCAGCCGCTCCGTGGCATGTGGGATCTTCCCAGACCGGGGCACGAACCCGTGTCCCCTGCATCGGCAGGCGGACTCTCAACCACTGCACCACCAGGGAAGCCCTGTCCTTACATTTTTAATAGTGTATTTTGAATATCAAAAGTATTTTAATTACTGAAATTTAATTTATGGTTTTTTTCTTTTATGACTCATGCTTTTTGTGTTGGGAAATTTCTTGGGAAATTCCTTGGGAAATTTTCTTACAAACAGCTTTTCAATAAACTTTGCTAACTTACTAAATGAAAATAAATAATATGTTGCTATTTTCCTGAGATTAAGATATACTTAAACTCTATTACTTCATAAGGCTGTGTGGGGATAAATGAGATCCACATAAAGCAATTAGTCCAGTGACTCTGCACGTTATTGTTCATACATGTTAGTTTTTATTATCATTGTGTTTACCAGAAACTTGCCTTTCTTCTCTTATAAATTCCTTTGCACACAAAATTTTAAGAACTTTATAATCAGGGAACAACCTTCTTTTTCCATTTTCATTGCCAAATTTTTTCCCACATAGTACCTTTTCATCTTTTAAATTTTTCTCATTACATTTCTTCTGCGATTTTTTCCCCCACAGGTTTTCAGATCTGAAAAGTTCTTCATCATCCAGAATACATTCTGGATACAAAAATGTAATATATGGTACAACTGGCACCACATTATGATTGGGGAAAAGAAATCAATAAGTTATTTGGGGACTACTTGTACTTTAAAATTTAGAAATTCATATCACATCATAATTCAAAATAAATTCTAGGTGAAGTAAAGATCTAATTTTAACAATGGGTCAAAAGTGAGATAAGCAGGAACATAGCATCCATCACCTTTGCCACATTCTATTGGCTAGAAGCATGTCACAGGTCTCAGCCACACTGGGGGCCAAAAAGGGTGTGGCTCAGTGCAGGGATCAAATTAGGGCATGTCCACCACCACAATTCACACATGTTAAAAAAGAATGAATCTCAAAATCATTATGCTGAGTGAACGAGTGAAAAAAAACAGACAAAAAGAGAGCACATCCTTTGATTATATTTACAAAAATTACAGAATATGCAAACTAATCTATAGTGATATGTTCCTCCCCAAGTAATACAACACAGAAATTCAGGGGAGTTTACACCTTGTGGAAAGAATCTTTGGCCAACAGGTGATGGAATCATTGGATAAATGCAACTCCTTTTTATCTTGCATCACTCCACTCGAACCTCACCTCTGCTCCCAAGGATTGTATCTTTTTTTTTACTGAGGTATAGTTGATTTATAATATTATATTAGTTTCAGGCATACAACATAGTGATTCAAATTTTTATAGATTATACTCCATTTAAAGTTATTATAAAATAATGGTTATATTCTCTGTGCTGTAAAATATATCCTTGTAGTTTATTTATTTTATACATAGTAATTTCTACCTCTTAATCCTCTATTCCTATCTTGCCCCTACCCACTTCCCTCTCCCCACTGGAAACCACTAGTTTGTTTGCTGTCTGTGAGTCTGTTTCTGTTTTGTTGTATTCATTCATTTGCTTTATTTTTAGCTTCCACACAAAAGTGATAATATATAGTATTTTTCTTTGTCTGACTTGTTTCACTAAGCATAATACCCTCCAGGTCCATCCATGTTGTTACAAATGGCAAAATTTCATTCTTTTAAATGACTGAGTAGTATTCCATTATATATATGTACCATATCTTCTTTATCCATTCCTCTGTTGCTGTACACTTATGTTGCTTCCATATCTTGGGTGTTGTAAATAATGCTGCTATGAACATTGGGGTGCATGTATATTTTTGCATTAGTGTTTTTTTTTTTCGTTGTATATATGCCCAGGAGTGGAATTGCTAGGTCATATGGTAGTTCTATTTTTAGCTTTTCCAGGAACTTCCATACTGTTTTCCACAGTGACTGCACAAATTTACATTCCGACCAACAGTGTATGAGGGTTCCCTTTTCTTCATATTCTTGCCACCATTTGTTATTTGTGCTTTTTTTTCATGATAGCCATTCTGACAAGTGTGAGGTGATATCTCATTGTGGTTTTGAGTTGCATTTCTCTGATAATTAGCAATGTTGAGTACCTTTTTCTTGTTCCTGTTGGCCTTCTACATGACTTCCATGGAAAAAATGTCTTTTTGGGTCTTCAGACCATTTTTTAATTGGGTTGTATTTTTTTTTATTGAGTTGTATGAGTTGTTTACATGTTTTGGGTATTAACCCTTTATCAGTCATATCATTTGCAAATATTTTCTTCAATTCAGTAGGTTGTCTTTTCATTTTGTCAATGGTTTCCTTTGCTGTGCAAAAGCTTTTAAGTTTAATTAACTCCCATTTGTTTATTTTTGTTTTGTTTCCTTTGTCTTAGGAGATAGACCCAAAACAATATTACTACAGTTTATGTCAAAGAGTGTTCTGCCTATATTTTCTTCTAGGATTTTTATGGTTCTCAGTCTTACATTTAGACCTTTAGTCCGTTTTGAGTTTATTTTTATACATGGTGTGAGGGAATGTTCTAATCTCATTCTTTTACATGTAGCTGTCCAGTTGTCCCAGCACCACTTGTTGAAGAGAATGTGTTTTCCCCACTGCACAATCTGGTCTCCTTTGTCATAGATTAGTTGACCATAAGAGTTTGGGTTTGTTTCTGGGCTCTCTTCTGTTCCATTGATTTTCTGGGCTTTTGTTTGTTGGAAGATTTTTAATCACAGTTTCAATTTCAGTGCTTGTGATTGGTCTGTTCATATTTTCTATTTCTTCCTGGTTCAGTCCCAGAAGGTTCTGCTTTTTTACAAATTTGTCCATTTCTTCCAGGTTGTCCATTTTATTGGCATAGAGTTGCTTGTAGTAATCTCTCATGATCCTTTGTCTTTCTGCAGTGTCAGTTTTTACTTCTCCTTTTTCATTTCTAATTCTAGACTTGAGTCTACCCCTTTATTTCTTGATGAGTCTGGCTAATGGTTTATCAATTTTTTTATCTTCTCAAAGAACCAGCTTTTACTTTTATTGATCTTTGCTATTGTTTACTTCATTTCTTTTTCATTTATTTCTGATCTGATCTTTATGATTTCTTTCCTTCTACTAACTTTGGGCGGGTTTTGTTCTTCTTTCTCTAATTGCTTTAAATGTAAGGTTAGGTTGTTTATTTGAGATGTTTCTTGAGGTAGGATTGTATTGTTATAAACTTCCCTCTTAGAGCTGCTTTTGCTGCATCCCATAGGTTTTGGGTCATCGTGTTTTCATTGTCATTTTTTTCTAGGTATATTTTGATTTCCTCTTTGATTTCTTCAGTGATCTCTTGGTTATCTAGTAGTGTATTGTTTAGCCTCCATGTGTTTCTATTTTTAACAGATTTTTTCCTGTAATTGATATCTAATCTCATAGCATTGTGGTCAGAAAAGATACTTGTTACAATTTCAATTTTTTTAAATTTACTAAGTCTTGATTTGTGACCTAAGATATGATCTATCCTGGAGAATGTTCCATGAGACTTGAGAAGAAAGTGTATTCTGTTGTTTTTGGATGGAATGTCCTATATATATCAATTAAGTCCACCTTGTTTAATGTATCATTTAAAGTTTGTGTTTCCTTATTTATTTTCATTTTGAATGATCTGTCCATTGGTGAAAGTGGGGTGTTAAAGTCCCCTGCTATGATAGTGTTACTGTCGATTTCCCCTTTTATGGCTGTTAGTATTTGCCTTATATATTGAGGTGCTCCTATGTTGGTTGCATAAATATTTACAATTGTTATATCTTCTTTTATAATAAATTTTATAATTTTGTAACAAATTTTATAATAATATAAATATTATAAATATAATAATATAACATATAATTTTATAATAAATGAATGTTGAATTTTGTCAAAAGCTTTTTCTGCATCTATTGAAATGATTATATCATTTTTAAAATTTTCAATTTGTTAATCTTGAGTATCACATTGATTGATTTGTGGATATTGAACTATCCTTGCATCCCTGGGATAAATCCGACCTGATCATGGTGTATGCTCCTTTTAATGCATTGTTGAATTTGATTTGCTAATATTTTGTTGAGGATGATTACATCTACCTTATCAGTGATATTGGCTGGTAATTTTCTTTTTTTGTGATGTCTTTGTCTGGTTTTGTTATCAGAGTGATGGTGGCCTTGTAGAATGAGTTCAGAAGCATTACTTCCTTTTCAATTTTTTTGGAGTAGTTTGAGAAGGATAGGTTTTAACTGTTCTCTAAATGTTTGGTAGAATTCACCTGTGAAGCCATCCTGTCCTGGACTTTTGTTTGTTGGGATGTTTTGAAATTACTGATTCAATTTCACTACTGGTAATTGGTCTGTTCATATTTTTTATTTCTTCCTTGTTCAGTTTTGGGAGATTGTACATTTCTAGGAATTTGTACATTTCTACTATGTTGTCTCTTTTATTGGCATATAGTTGTTTGTAGTAATTTCTCATGATCCTTTATATTTCTGTGGTGTTGGTTGTAACTTCTCCTTTTTTCATTTCTGATTTTATTGATTTGGGTCCTCTCTCTTTTTATCCTGCTGATTCTGGCTAAGGGTTTTTCAATTTTGTTTTCTTTTCAAAGAACCAGCTCTTAATTTCATTGATCTTTTCTATTGTCTCTCTAGTCTATATTTCATTTATTTCTGCTCTGATCTTTTTTTACTTCTTTCCTTCTACTAAAGGAAAAGTGTATGTTCTTTTTTCTAGTTACTTTAGATATAAGATTAGATTGTTTACTTGAAACTTTTCTTGTTTCCTGAGGTAGACTTGAATTGCTAGAAATTTCCCTTTTAGAACTGCTTTGGCTATGTCCCATAGATTTTGGATCATTGTGTTTTCATTTTCATTTGTCTCCAGGTGTTTCTTGGTTTCTTCTTTGATTTCTTCAGTGACCCATTTGTTGTTTAGTAACATATTGTTTAGGCTCCATGTGTTTGTGTTTTCTGCAGTTTTTTTCCTTGTACTTGATTTCTAGTCTCATAGTATTGTGGTTAGAAAAGATGCTTGATATGATTTCATTTTTCTTAAATTCATTGAGACTTGTTTTGTGGCCTAGCATGTGATCTCTCTTGGAGACTGTTCCATGTGCACTTGAAAATAATGTGTATTCTGCTGCTTTTGGATTGGATGGTCTATATATATCTATTAAGGCCATTTTGTCTACTGTGTCATTTATAGCCAGTGTTTCCTTATTTATTTTCTGTCTGGATGATCTGTCTATTGATGTAAGTCAGTGTTAATGTTCCCTACTATTATGTGGTACTGTCAATTTCTCCCTTTATGCTGTTAGTATTTGCTTCATGTATTTAGATGCTCCTGTGTTGAGTGCATATATATTTACAATTGTCATATCTTCTTGGATTAATCCCTTGATCATTATGTAGTGTCCTTGTTTGTCTCTTGTAACAGTCTTTGTTTTAAAGTCTCTTTTGTCTGATAATAAGTATTACTACTCTGGCTTTTTTGTTGTTTTTTTTTTCCATTCACATGGAATACATTTTTTTTCTATACTCTCATTTTCAGTTGTGTATGCCTTTAAATTTGAAGTGAGTCTTTTGTAGGCAGCATGTATATGTGTCTTTTTTTGTGTCTGTTCAGCCATTCTATGTCTTTTGATTGGAGCCTTCAGTCCATTTACATTTAAAGTAATTATTGATAGGTAGGTATTTATTGCCATTTTGCTAATGGTTTTGCAGTTGTTTTTGTAGTTCATTTGTGTTCATTTCTTCTTTTGCTCTCTTCCCTTTGATTTGGTTGCTATCTTTAGTGTTATGTTTGGATTTCTTTCTTTTTTGTGTGTATGTATATATTATAGATTTTTGGTTTGTGGTTACCATGAGGTTTATATATAGCAATATAAATATATATATATAATTATTATACCTTGTTTATCCCTTAAGTCTGAATATAATTTAACAACACTGCATATTTACTCCCCATCCCAAAAACGTTTAATGTTTTTGACATCATATTTTTCCTTTTTTTGTTTTGTGTATTCCTTAACTACTTATTGTTGATAAGGATGATTTTACTACTTTTGCATTTTCACTTTCTTAGTAACTTTATACGTGGTTGACCTACTACATTTACTGTATATTTGCCTTTACCAATGAGATTTTTCTTTTTGTAATTTTCATGTTTATAGGTGTAACCTTTTCTTTACCACTTAGGAAAGTCCCTCTCACATTTCTTGCAAAGCCAGTTTCATGGTGCTGAACTATTTTTGCTTTTGCTTGTCTGTAAAACTCTTAATCTCTCCTTTAAATCTGAATGGTAACCTTGCTGGGTAGAGTATTCTTGGTTGTAGGTTTTCCCTTTCAATTTTAATTATATCATGCCACTCCCTTCTGGCCTGCAGAGTTTTTGCTAAAAATTCATCTGAGAGTCTTATGTGGGTTCCCTTGTATGTAACTAGTTGCTTTTCCTCTCTGCTTTTGATATTCTCTCTGTATATTTAATTTTTTCCATTTTATTTACTATGTGTCTTTGGTGTGGACCTCTTTAGGTTGATCCTAGTTGGGACTCTTTGTGCTTCCTGGACCTGGATGTCTGTTTCCTTTCCTAGGTTAGGGAAGTTTTCAGCTATTATGTCTTAAATATGTTTTCTGACCCCTCTTTTCCTTCGGGGGCCCCTATAATGTGAATGTTAGTACACTTAATATTTTCCCAGAGGTCTCTTAAACTGCCCTCATTTCTTTTTATTCTTGTTTTCTTTTTTCTGTTCATCTTCAGTAGTTTCCACTACTCTGTCCTCTGGCTCACTGATTCGTTCCTCTGGATCATTTTATCTACTGTTGATTCCTTCTACTGTATTTTTTTTTTGCGCTATGTGGGCCTCTCACTGTTGTGGCCTCTCCCGTTGCAGAGCACAGGCTCCGGACGCGCAGGCTCAGTGGCCATGGCTCATGGGCCCAGCCGCTCTGCGGCATGTGGGATCTTCCCAGACCGGGGCACGAACCCATGTCCCCTGCATCGGCAGGCAGACTCTCAACCACTGCGCCACCAAGGAAGCCCTCTACTGTATTTTCAATTTCACTAATTGTATTCTTTAGCTCTGTTTGGTTCTTCTTTATATTTTCTAACTCTTTGTTAAAACTTCTAACTTCTCATACTGTTCATCCATTCTTTTCCCAAGTTTTTTGATCATCTTTGTGATCATTACCTTGCACTCTTTATCAGGTAGGTTGCCTATCATCTCTACACTTAGTTCTTCTGGGGTTTTATTTGGTTCTTTTGTTTGGAAAATGTTCCACTGTCTCCTCATTTTTCCTAATTTTCTGTTTTTATTTCTATGTGTCTGGTCAGTTGGTTATGTTTCCTTGGAGTGTGTTCTTATGTAGGAGACATCCTATGCATCCCAGCACCATGCTTCCCTCTGATCACTAGAGATACTTGCCCCCTATGTGGTCTGCATAGATTCTTCAGTTGTGGCAGGCTGACTACTCTGGGTGGTCTGGTAGGTGTGGCTGGCCCCTGGTCCAGTTGATTGCCAGATCCTGCCTTGTGTGGATCTTGCTAGCCACTGGTTGGTGGGACCAGGTCACAGTGTGCCTGACTGGTGAACCACATAGGGTCCTATGGCTTGTGCTGGCTCACTGGTGGGCAAGCCAAGTTCTGGGGTGTGTTGTGGGGTTGCAGTTTCCCAGGTTGGCCTGATGGTTGAAGCTCGTTCCTTACTCAGCTGGCTGGGGTTCCAGGATGTCCCAAAGCTGGTACTGACCCATTGGTAAGGGGGTTGGATCCCAGGGCAGCTGGCTGAGGAGTTCAAGATATTTTAGAGCTGGTGTTGGTATGATAGTGGGCAGGGCCAGGGCCCAGTGTGTCCCAGGGTTAGCGCCAGCTCACTGGTGATGGAGCTGGGTCTGGGGTCTCTGGTTGTATGGCCTTAGGGGTTCTTTCTGAAGCTCATGTCAGCCTGCTGGTGGGTGAGGCTGCATCCTAGGTCCACTCTCTGACAGGCCCAAAGTCTCCCAGAGATGAAATTGGCCACTGGTGGTCAGGGCCAGAGCCTGGAGGGTCCTATGGCTGGTGCCAGGCTTCTGGTGTTGGCTGGGTCCTGCCACAGCAGGCTACAGGGCTGCAGTGGTCCTGGGACTGACGTCTGCTCACTGGTGGGCAGGTCTGGGGCCCAGGGTCTCTGTATGTAGTGCATTGGGATACTAGGGTCTGGCACCCATGCACTGATGTTTGGGGCTGGGTCCTTGGCCCTCTGGTGGATGGAGCCATGTCCAGGGGTGACTTCAGGCTCTAGGGGTCTGAAGCCACCCTGCCTGCTGGTGAGTGTAGTTGTGTCCCTGCCTGGCTAATTCTTGGCCAAAGGGATCCCAGTACTAGTGTCTACAGGCTGGTGGGATGGGCTAAGGCTGGGTCCCAAGGCTAGTAAGGTACAGGGAGGATTCCAAAATGGCAGCAGTGTCTGTGTCCCCAGGATGACATCCAGTTGCTTCCTGCTTCACTGGAAACTCTCCAAGATCAGCAGGTGGGTCTTACCCAGGCTCCTTTCAAATTACTGCTTCTTCCCTGAGTCCCAGAGCATGTGAGATTTTGTGTACTTCCTTTAAGAGTGGAGTCCTTATTTCACACAGTCCTTAGGCTCTCCAGAAAGTAAACCCTGCTGGCCTTCAAAGCCAAATACCCTGGGGGCTTGTCTTCCTGGTGTAGGTCCCCTGGGCTTAGGAGCTCAATGTGGGGCTCAGACCCCTTACTCCTCAGGGAGAACCTCCAAAATTGTAATTATTCTTCCATTTGTGGGTCACCAACCTGAAGTTATATATCTTGACTATACCATGTGATTCTGCCCCTCTTACCCATCTCGTTTGGTTCCTTCTTTATAGCTTTAGTTGTAGAAGAGCTTTTCTAATAGATTCCAGTCTTTCTCACCAACAATTACTCTTGAAGTAGTTATAATTTTGGTGGGCCCATGAGAGGAGGTGACCCCAGTGTCTTCCTACTCCACCATCTTTCCAAGACTCAGAATTGTACTTTTTAATAAAGGATTTGTACATAGGCGTTCTGCCTGGGGTTTTACTTTCTGGGGTACCCAGGTTAAGACACAATTACAAAGAGAATGTCTTCATACTATTATTATCCATATAAAGACATTCTTAAACTGCTCTGTTACTACTTGCAGATCTTAATAAGCTAGAAGTTGACATAGTCTCCAGTCACCCCTCTCTGGCTACTTGGAGAATGGTGGGAAATATGTAGAAGGGAGCATGAGAAAAAATATCAAGGTAAAATCTGATGCTGGCATAATCTTTCCCTAGTTGGCATCACCTTTCAGGTGTAGCCACCACTGTGTGTATATTTTCTTCAATCCTTTTTTCTTTCTTATCTTGTTTTCACAAAACAAACAAAAAATAAGCTAAAACTAGAATGTTTTTGTTAAGACATAGTAACATCTTCCTCAATGTCTTAGGATATCACAAAACCACAGATCCTCAGGTCACTATATTTGGCTTCCTTTCTTGCTGATGCCTAAAGGACATGGCAAATATTTGAGGATTAAAAATACTCAGCCAACTACATATGACAAATGAGCCCAAGTGCCAGTCTCCAGAAGCAGCAAACATAATGGTGTGGTGTCACAAAGATTAGAGACAAACCTCGATCTTCATTAGAATCAGCCAAACTAAAACTCTGAGAATAGATTACAGTTCAGTACCAACACCCTAAAAATATTGGAAGCTTCCTGCATGCTGTGACTGGAGTCATCAAAATCTGTTTGTCCTCTAAACTCTATTTCACTGACTTGCTAAGTTTCTTGAAATTCTCTGGGGTTGCTTCTTTAGTTTAATACAGATCTGCAGGAAGACCTTGTTAAAATTGCAATGTGTTATATTGTAGTGCTCAAACCTTAATCCAAACCCACTTGTTGATCATATTAGAATAGATTTGTTTACCAGTTTATGAGAGAACTTAACTCTAAAGAAATAGCATACAGGAAAAGAAAATTTTATGGAAAAAGATTTGATAAAAATTTCAGAAAATCTGGAAAGTGAGATGGCAGTGAGTAGATTAGAATAGGCTAGATTGGTGTAACAAATAGACCCCCAAAGCTTAGCAGCATCAGAACATAGAGCATTCCTTGCTTACAAAATAGTCCACATCGCTCTACAGTCTTCCAGGGTCCTGGGCTGACAGAGGCAATGCCATCTTTACCATGTGGCTTCAAAGGCTAACCCTGAGGGTTGCATCCCAATTGGGCAGAAAAGGAAAATAGCAGAGGGGAGCACACTTGGGAGGGTCATGATCCAGGTTTTAAGTTATACTACTTCCTACCCTCACTGGGCAGAAGCTAATCACATGGCTCCACCCAACCTCAGGGAGGCTGGACACTGTGGTCTAGCCGAGTGCTCAGGACGTTTTGGTGAACAGTTAACAACCTACAAGGAGACGGGCCTGAGTGGGGATTGGTTTCCAGGGTTAGGTGTTTTTGAGGCAACTAGAGTAACCTGGGGAAATTGGATGGAAAGTGTGGAAGTTGAATATTAGCTATCTATTATTCTGTAACACATTACTACAAAACGCAAAGCCTTAAAACAATCGTAAAATTTGTTTATTGTTTCTGTGGATCAGGAATTCTGGCCCCACTTGGCTAGGCAGTTCTGGCTTAGGGTCTCCCATGAGGTTCATTCAGAAATTGATTGGGGCCATAGTCATCTGCAGGCTCAGCTGGGATTGGAGGATCCACTTCCAAGGTGGCTCACCCGCATGGCTGCCAAGTTGGTGCTGGCTGTTGGTGGGAGGATTCAGTTCCTCTTCACAGGAGCCTCTCCATAGGGCCCATTGATTGTCTTCATGATATCATTACAGGCTTCCTCCAGAAAGAATGAGCTAAAAGAACATGGCCTTTGATGACCTAGCCTAGGAAGTCACCTCTGTCGTATTCTTTTGGTCACACAGACCACTCATGATTCAATATGGGAGGATATGCATAAAGGCACGAATATTGGGAGGCAAAGATCTTAGGGGGCAATCTTGGAGGCTGGCAAAAATCAACTTGAAATAATCTACAGTCAACTATCCTATCCATTAATTAGCACCTCACTGATGAACTGTATATATTAGCTGCACACACTATAAGCAGACTAAGTTAATCTGATTCATAGCCTGTATATTCACATTTCTTTGGTATCAATCACTTGACACCTGAAACAAATCACGTAACAGTCTTTGAAGTAAGCATCAGGAAAGGTTTCCTTGCTCTCTGTTTTAAGTTCTCATTCTCACTCTCCAATGAACTTACTACACCATCATAGCTCTCCTACGTGTCCCTAACCACTTACCCAGAAATATACTTCTTAGATTTTAATCTGGAAGCCTCATATTTGTAATTCCCAGGATTCTTTCTCCTGTAATCCCCATACATCATTAAGAACTTAAACTAAGAAATAAAGGAAATAGAGAGCAAGTCTTGTCTTTCTGTTTTCTCCCTGGAGTTTTTATTATGAAAAATCTGGACTTTCTAAGAGGAAAACTGACACCTGAGAAGCTGGTTTACCCTGACTGTGCTGGATTTCAGGTGCTGGATTTCCTAACAATATGGCTTTGTTGTGTTTAGTGTTGGTTATACCCCTTGCATGTAGAGTGATTAACTAGGAATAAATAAGATCCAACATTGGCATGGTGCCCAGTGACAGTAACTCAATCTAGTACCATATAGGATATATCCAGTCACAAGCAAGCTCAAAAACAGTCTGCCAAGAACAAAAATAAACTTTATGCATCTCAAAATGCTAATTTGTAACTGATAACCTGAACTTTCTGAATCTCTGGATGCACTGAAACGTTTTTTATCTCTGGACCTACATATGGGGAGGTGGTTTAAAACCAGTGGTACCTGGATAAATTAATGAAGCAGGAAGAATTTTATTCTCTTTCCACCAATTGATCCACCTTAGCAAGATAATGTTTCCCAAAATTCAGTAAATTGAAGCTATGAAAGCATAACTCTGTGTAAACAAAAGAGGAATCCATAAACAAAACATGCACAACAGGAGAAACCACTATGACATCAAACTTGACAGGCTTAGCTGCCAGGCAGGCCACTGAGGCCTTCGGGAGATTGCCTTTTCTGCCCCTTTCTGGACATGGATATGGACATGAATGTCTGTGGGTGGCATCTCCTGAGTCTTTCAGACACTTGGTGGTGGCAACTTATTATCGTTGCCCTAATACCATTTTCACAGTGGAAAATACTCTCGGTGTTATTTATATTGCTTGGGTAGAAAAAAGGGAATATTTCTGAAACTATAAGTGATGACCACACAACGTGACAGTGATGAATGTGTAGTGCAGAAAGGGATGCTTCTCTCAGAGGCCTCTCTGCCTGAACTTCAGAAAATGGAAACCGCCTAAAGAGAAACTCAGATTGTCATTTTTTTTTTTTTTGCTGCTAAGAAGAAAAATATTTATCAAATCTGGATCAAATTAAAGTTTTTGTAGCTTCAAAGAAAACACTGAGCCAAAATATTTAGGTTTCCCTTTTGAGTTTAGGATTATTTGCTAAGAATAATGTCTCCATCATAACCTTTCCTTCAAGTATAAAAATGATGCTTCCTGAAAGCTACAGGGTCTTTTCTTTAGTGCTTACCTCCAGCACGATTTACTTTTCTGGTCATTTCTAATTGCATAGAATTCACATAAATATTTCTTTAGAATTTCCTAGTGTTGTTCATATGTAAATATATGTAAATTTTATTTATATGCTCTTGAAAATGTATTTAGCAGATGGTAAAGGAAACCAAATTTTAAGATATTAAGTTCCTCCTGAAACTAAAAATTAAGATTTACATTCTCTTGACAAACAGGACTATAGCAATGTTTAACTGTTTAACTATTACCATTGTATAATTTCAGCAATTTCTTTAGGAGTATATTTGGAAAATGGCAGGGTAGACAATAGTAAATGTAAATTTGATACCCTCCCTTGAAAGTTTTTTTTTTTTACCCCAACATTTAGCCACCAGCATACTGTAAATTGGTTTTAAAAAACCTCTTTGGAATAAGGTAAATCCTTATTCCAAAGTTTTGGAATTTTGTAATTGGGTAATTGCAGGATGCCTGATTCCTTCTAGTCCTTGACTATTAGGACAAAAGAATGGAAGTAGTTTCCTTGATGTACTCAGGATAAAGTTTCGAAACAAAGAGCAACAGAATCTGTCAGAAACAATTTGCTCTCTTATCTCTGTAGACTGTAAAAGATACCTGAATCAGACTTATGATGTCTAAATCACAGAAAGAACCCCTGTACTTTTCCAAACGTGCCACCCTATCTCTCAATTTTCTCATCTTTTCCTTTGCACATATAACTCTTCCCTTGCCTAGAACAGAGAGGCTCTGCTGGTTTCCATGGTTAGCCACTGCTGGTCCTATCAAACTAGATGGTATCTCCCTTGAGTGGTTTATACATTTGCACACCACTTAGCATATGTCTCCATGACAGCAATTATCTTTTGGGGTTTTCTTTGTTTTCATGGTCTTCCCCACAAGACTGAAAGATCACTGAGGGCAGGAATTGTCAGCAGAGAATTTTGAGTGCCCAAGCTCAACTCAGCACAGCAGGTAGCATGTAATCAATACCACTGGATGAAGAAATAAATAGACACATTTTATATTCTCCAAGTGTGCTTTATTAGGTTACCTCTGTTCAAGAAAAAAGACCATATTTTGGAATTTTATGAGTTTCTTCATATATTGTTTTTTTTCTTTCTTCCAGTTTTATTGAGATATAATTGACAATCAGCACTCTATATAAGTTTAAGGTGTACAGAATAATAATTTGACTTACATATATCATGAAATAATTACCACAGTAAGTTTACTGAATGTCCATAATCTCATATAGATACAAAATTAAAGAAATAGAAAAATTATTTTCCTTGTGTTGAGAACTCTTAGGATTTAACCTCTTAACAATTTTCATATATAACATACAGCAGTGTTAATTACATTTATCATGTTGTATATTATATTCCTAGTATTTATTTATCTTATAACTGGAAGTTTATAACTTTTGACTACTTTCATCAAATTCCCCATCTCCCCACCCCCTTCCTCTGGTAACCAGAAAGCTGATCTCTTTTTCGATGAGTTTGTTTATTTGGTTTTGTAGTATAATCGACAGCATTATGTTAGTTCCTGGTGTAGAACAGAGTGATTTTAAATTTTTATACATTTCAAAATGATCACCACAGTAAGTCTAGTTACCATCTGTCAGCATATAAAGATATTACATAATTATTGACAAAATTTCCCACACTGAACATTTCACCTCTGAGTCATTTATTTTGTAACTGGAAGTTTAAAACTGAAAATCTCCCTCGCCTACTTTTCTTCTCCCTGTAAACCCCCTCCCCTCTGGCAACCACTTGTTTGTTCTCTGTATCTATAACTCTGTTTTTGTTTTGTTATGTTTATTCATTTGTTTTTTTTTCTAGATTACACATATAAGTGAAATCATATGGTATTTGTCTATCTCTCTCTGATTTATTTCACTTAGCATAATACCCTCTATGTCGATCCATGTCATTGCAAATGGCAAAATTTCATTCTTTTATATGACTGAGTAGTATTCCATTGTGTATGTGTACCACATCTTTATCCATTCATTTGTTGATGAGCACTTATGTCGTTCCATACCTTGGTTATTGTAAATAATGCTGCAATGAACACAGGGGTGCATATATGTTTTCTAATTAATGTTTTCATTTTCTTCAGATAAATACCCAAGACTGGAACTGCTGGATCATATTGTAGTTCTATTTTTAGTTTTTTGAGGAAGCTCCATACTGTTTTCCATAGAGGCTGTACCAATTTATATTCCCACCAACAAGGTACAGGTGTTCCCTTTTCTATACATCCTCACCAACATTTGTTATTTGTTGTCTTTTTGATGATAGCCATTCTGACAGGTGTGAGGTAATACCTCATTGTGATTTGGTTTGCATTTCCCTGATGATTAGTGATGCTGAACATCTTTTCATGTGCCTGTTGGTCATCTGTATGTCTTCTTTGGAAAAATATCTATTCAGGATCTCTGCCCATTTTAAAATGTTTTAATCAGGTTGTTTTTTTCTTTTTTTGATGTTGAGTTGTATGAGTTCTTTAAATATTTTGGATATTGATGCTTCATTGCATTTATTGTTGACAAATATCTTGTCCCATTCAGTAAGCAGCCTTTCCATTTTGTTTATGGTTTCCTTCATGGTGCAAAACTTTTAAGTTTGACATAGACCCTTTATTTTGCTTTGTTTCCCTTGTACCCAAGGAGACTTATAAAAAATGTTGGTAAGACCAGTATCAAAGAACATACTGACTATGTTTTCTTCTATAAGTTTTATGGTTTAAGGTCTTGCATTTAAGTCTAAGCCATTTTGAGTTTACTTTTGTATATAGTGTGAGAAAGTAATCCAATTTGATTCTTTTGCATGTAGCTGTCCAGCTGTCCAATACCATTTATCGAAGAGGCTGTTTTTTGCCTCCTTTGTCCTAGATTATTTGCCCATATAAGTGTGGATTCATTTCTGGGCTCTATTCTATTCCATTGATCTATGTGTCTGTTTTTGTGCCAGTACCATACACACTGTTCTCATTACTGTAGCTTTGTAGTATTGTCTGAAGTCAGGGAGCATGATTCCTCCAGCTGTGTTCCTCTTTCTCAAAGTTGTTTTTGCTATTCTGGGTCTTTTGGTTTTCCATGCAAAATTTAAAATTATTTGTTCTAGTCCTATGAAAAATGCCATTGGAATTTTGATAGGGATTGCACTGAATCTATAGATTGCCTTGGGTAGTATGCTCATTTTAACAATATTAATTCTTCTAATCTATGAGCATGGTATGTCTCTCCATTTGTTTATGTCATCTTCAACTTCTTTCACCTATGTCTTACAGTTTTCTAAGTACAGGTTTTCTCTCCTTAGATTTATTCCTAGATATTTACTCTTTTTGATACAATTATAAATGGGATTCTTTTCTGAATTTCTCTTTCTGATAGTATGTTGTTAGTGTATAGAAATTCAACAGATTTCTGTATATTAATTTTGTATCCAGCAACTTTACCAAATTCATTGATGAATTCTACTATTACTTTTGGAGGGGTCTTAAGGATTTTCTACATACAGTATCATGTCATTTGCAAACAGTGACAGTTTTACTTCTTCCTTTCCAATTTGATTTCCTTTTATTTCTTTTCCTTGTCTGATTGCTGTGGCTAGGACTTCCAATAATATGTTAAATAAAAGTGGTACGAGTGGGCATCCCTGTCTTGTTCCTGATCTTAGGGGAAATGCTTTAAAATTTTCACTGTTGAGAATGATGTTAGCTGTGGGCTTGTCATATATAACCTTTATTATGTTGAGATATGTTCCCTCTATACCCACTTTGGACAGTTTTAAACATAAGTGGATGTTGAATTCTGTCAAAAGCTTTTTGTGCCTCTACTGAGATGATCATATGACTTTTATCTTCAATGTGTTAATGTGGAGTATCACATTGCTCAACTTGTAGATGTTGAACCATCCTTGCTTCTCCAGGATAAATCCCACTTGATCATGGTGTATGATCCTGTTAATGTATTGTTGAATTCAATTTGCTAATATTTTGTTGAGGATTATTGCATCTAAATTCACTAGTGATATTGGCCTATAATTTTCTTTTTTTATGATATCTTTGTCTGATTTTGGTATCAGAGTCATGCTTGCCACATAAACTGAGATTGGAAGTATTCTTTCCACTGCAATTTTTTGGAATAGTTTCAGAATGATAGGTGTTAACTCTTCTCTAAATGTTTGATAGAATTTACCTGTGAAGCCATCTGCTCCTGGGCTTTTGTCTCTTGGGAGTTGGTTTGGTTTTTGTTGTTGTTGTTGTTGTTGGGTTTTTTTTTTTTTTTTTGCGGTATGCGGGCCTCTCACTGTTGTGGCCTCTCCCATTGCGGAGCACAGGCTCCGGACGTGCAGGCTCAGTGGCCATGGCTCATGGGCCCAGCTGCTCTGCGGCATGTGGGATCCTCCCGGACCGGGGCATGAACCCGCGTCCCCTACATTGGCAGGTGGACTCTCAACCACTGCGCCACCAGGGAAGCCCCGTTGTTGGTTTTTTTTTTGCGGTACACGGGCCTCTCACTGCCGTGGCCTCTCCCATTGCAGAGCACAGGCTCTGGACGCGCAGGCCCAGTGGCCACAGCCCACGGGCCCAGCCGCTCCACGGCACGCGGGATCCTCCCAGACCGGGGCACGAACCCGCCTCCCCCGCATCAGCAGGCGGACTCCCAACCACTGCGCCACCAGGGAAGCCCCCTGTTGTTGTTTTTTTAACTGATCAATTTCATTACTAGTAATTGGTCTGTTCATACTTTCTATTTCTTCCTGATTCAGTCTTGGGAGATTGTACATTTCTAACTATTTAACTATTTGTCCATTTCTTCAAGGATATCTGTTTTATTGACGTATAACTGTTCATAGTAATAGCTTAAAATCCTTTATATTTCTGTGGTGTCAGTTCTTAACTACTTTTTCATTTCTGGTTTTATTTATCTTTTTATTTTTTCCTTGATGAGTCTGGCTAAAATTTTATGAATTTTGTATATCTTTTCAAAGAACCAGCTCTTAGTTTCATTGCTCTTTTTTAGGTGTTTTTTTCTTTTAGTTTCTCATTTATTTATTTATTTATTTATTTATGTGCTCTGATCTTTATTATTTCTTTCCTTCTACTAATTTTAGGTTTTATTTGTTATTCTGTTTCTAGTTCTTTTAGGTGCGAGGTTGGGTTTTTAGTTTAATTTTTTCTTGTTTCCTTAAGTAGACTTGTATTACTATGAACTTTCCTCTTAGAACTCCTTTTGCTGTGTCCCATAGATTTTGGATAGTTGTGTTTCATTTTCATTTTTCTCCAGGTATTTCTTGATTATTTTTATATTTCTTCAGTAACCCACTGATTGTTTAGTAGCATATTGTTTACCCTCCATGTGTTTCCTTGTTGTATTTTTTTTCCTTTTAGTTTGTTTCTACTCTCATCGCACTATAGTTGGAAAAGATGATTGATATGATTTGTCTTCTGATTTTTTATTTATCTTTTAACAACTTTATTGCAGTATAATTGCTTTACAATGGTGTGTTAGTTTCTGCTTTATAACAAACTGAATCAGCTATACATATATACATGTACCCCCATATCTCCTCCCTTTTGTATCTCCCTCCCACCCACCCTCCCTATCCCACCCCTCTAGGTGGTCACAAAGCACCAAGCTGATCTCCCTGTGCTATGCAACTGCTTCCCACTAGCTATCTATTTTACATTTGGTAGTATATATAAGTCCATGCCACTCTCTCAGTTCATCCCAGCTTACCCTTCCACCTCCCCGTATCCTCAAGTCTGCTCCCTATGTCTGCATCTTTATTCCTGTCCAGCCCCTAGGTTCTTCAGAACTTTCTTTTTTTCTTAGATTCCATGTATATGTGTTAGCATACGGTATTTATTTTTCTCTTTCTGATGTACTTCACTCTGTATGACAGACTCTAGGTCCATCCACCTCACTACAAATTACTCAGTTTCGTTTCTTTTTATGGCTGAGTAATGTTCCACTGTATATATGTGCCACCTCTTCTTTATCCATTCATCTGTTGATAGACACTTAGGTTGCTTCCATGTCCTGGCTACTGTAAATAGAGCTGCAATGAACATTATGGTACATGACTTTTTGAATTATGGTTTTCTCAGGGTATATGGCCAGTAGTGGGATCTTTTTGTCTTATGGTAGTTCTCCATAGTAGTTGTATCAATTTACATTCCCACCATAGTGCAGGAGGGTTCCCTTTTTGGCGCACCCTCTCCAGCATTTATAGTTTGTAGATTTTTTGATGATGTCTATTCTGACTGGTGGGAGGTGAAACCTCACTGTGGTTTTGATTTGCATTTCTCTAATGATTAGTGATGTTGAGTATCTTTTCATGTATTTGTTGGCCATCTTGTATGTTCTTTGGAGAAATGTCTATTTAGGTCTTCCACCCATTTGTTTGTTTTTTTTGATATTGAGCTGCATGAGCAGCTTGTATATTTTGGAGATTAATCCTTTGTCAGTTGCTTCATTTGCAAATATTTTCTCCCATTCTAAGGGTTGCCATTTCCTCTTGTTTATGGTTTCCTTTACTGGGCAAAAGCTTTTGCTGTGCAAAAGCATTTACATTTCATTAGGTCCCATTTGTTTATTTTTGTTTTTATTTCCATTTCTCTAGGAGGTGGGTCAAAAGGATCTTGTTGTGATTCATGTCGTGGAGTATTCTGCCTATGTTTTCCTCTAAGAGTTTTATAGTGTCTGGCCTTACATTTAGGTCTTTAATCCATTTTGAGTTTACTTTTGTGTATGGTGTTAGAGAGTGTTCTAATATCATTCTTTTACATGTAGCTGTCCAGTTTTCCCAGCACCACTTATTGAAGATGCTGTCTTCTCCATTGTATATTCTTGCCTCCTTTATCACATTAAGGTGACCATATGTGAATGGGTTTATCTCTGGGCTTTCAATCCTGTTCCATTGATCTATATTTCTGTTTTTGTGCCAGTACCATACTGTCTTGATTACTGTAGCTTTGTAGTACAGTCTGAAGTCCGGAAGCCTGATTCCTCTAGCTCCATTTTTCTTTCACAAGATTGCTCTGGCTATTCAGGGTCTTTTGTTTTTCCATACAAATTGTGAAATTTTTTGTTCTAGTTCTATGAAAAATGCTATTGGTAGTTTGATAGGGATTGCACTGAATCTGTATATCGCTTTGAATAGTATAGTCTTTTTCACAATGTTGATTCTTCCAATCCAAGAACATGGTATATCTCTCCATCTGTGTGTATCATCTTTAATTTCTTTCATCAGTTTCTTATAGTTTTCTGCATACAGGTCTTTTGTCTCCTTAGGTAGGTTTACTCCCAGGTATTTTATTCTTTTTTTGCAACATTAAATGTCAGTGTTTCCTTAATTTCTCTTTCAGATTTTTCATCATTAGTGTATAGGAATGCAAGAGATTTCTGTGCATTATTTGTATCCTGCTACTTTACCAAATTCATTGATTAGCTCTAGTAGTTTTCTGATAGCATCTTTAGGATTCTCTATATACAGTATCATGTCATCTGCAAACAGTGACAGCTTTACTTCTTCTTTTCCCATTTGGATTCCTTTTATTTTTTTCTTCTCTGATTGCTGTGGCTAAAACATCCAAAACTATGTGGAATAATAGTGATGAGAGTGGGTGACCTTGTCTTGTTCCTGATCTTAGTGGAAACGGTTTCAGTTTTCACCATTGAGAACATTGTTGGCTGTGGGTTTGTCATATATGGTCTTTATTATGTTGAGGTAAGTTCCCTCTATGCCTGCTTTCTGGAGGGTTTTTATCATAAATTGATGTTGAATTTTGTCAAAAGTTTTTCTGCATCTACTGAGATGATCATATGGTTTTTATCCTTCAATTTGTTAATATGGTTATCACATTGATTGATTTGTGTATATTGAAGAGTCCTTGCATTCCTGGGATAAACTGCACTTGATGATGGTGTATGATCTTTTTAATGTGCTGTTGGATTCTGTTTGCTAGTATTTTGTTCAGTATTTTTGTATCTATGTTCATCAGTGATATTGGCCTGTAGTTTTCTTTCCTTGTGACATCTTTTTCTGTTTTTCGTATCAGGGTGATGGTGGCCTCGTAGAATGAGTTTGGGAGTGTTCCTCCCTCTGCTATATTTTGGAAGAGTTTGAGAAGGATAGGTGTTAGCTCTTCTCTAAATGTGTGATAGAATTCGCCTGTGAAGCCATCTGGTCCTGGGCTTTTGTTTGTTGGAAGATTTTTAATCACAGTCTCAATTTCAGTGTTTGTGATTTGTCTGTTTATATTTTCTATTTCTTCCTGGTTCAGTCTTGTAAGGTTGTGCTTTTCTAAGATTTTGTCCATTTCTTCCAGGTTGTCCATTTTACTGGCATATAGTTGATTGTAGTAGTCTCTCATGATCTTTGTATTTCTGCAGTGTCAGTTGTTACTTCTCCATTTTCATTTCTAATTCTATTGATTTGAGTCTTCTCCCTTTCTTTCTTGATGAGTCTGGCTACTGGTTTATCAATTTTGTTTATCCTCTCAAAGAACCAGCTTTTAGTTTTATTGATCTTTGCTATTGTTTCCTTCATTTTTTTCATTTATTTCTGATCTGATCTTTGTGATTTCATTCCTTCTGCTAACTTTGGGGGAGTTTTGTTCCTCTTTCTCTAATTGCTTTACGTGTAAGGTTAGGTTGTTATTTTGAGATGTTTCTTGAGGTAGGATTGTATTGCTATAAATTTCTCTCTTAGAACTGCTTTTGGTGAATTCCATCAGTTTTGTGTTTTCATTGTCATTTGTTTCTAGGTATTTTTAGATTTCCTCTTTGATTTCTTCAGCGATCTCTTGGTTATTAAGTAGTGTATAGTTTAGCCTCCATGTGTTTGTATGTTTTATAGTTTTCTTCCTGTAATTGATATCTAGGCTCATAGTATTGTAGTCGGAAAAGATACTTGATACAATTTCATTTTCTTACATTTACCAAGGCTTGATTTGTGACCCAAGATGTGATCTATCCTGGAGAATGTTCTATGAGCACTTGAGAAGAAAGTGTATTCTGTTGTTTTTGGATGGAATGTCCTATAAGTATCAATTAAGTCCATCTTGTTTAAGGTATCATTTAAAGCTTGTGCTCCCTTATTAATTTTCATTTTGGATGACCTGTCCATTGGTGAAAGTGGGGTGTTAAAGTTCCCTACTATGATTGTGTTACTGTTGATTTCCCCTTTTATGGCTGTTAGCATTTGCCTTATGTATTGAGGTGCTCCTATGTTGGGTGCATAAATATCTACAATTGTTATATCTTCTTCTTGGATTGATCTCTTGATTATAATGTAGTGTACTTCTTTGTTTCTTGTAATAGTCTTTATTTTTAAGTCTATTTTGTCTGATACAAGAATTGCTACTTCAGCTTTCTTTTGATTTCCATTTGCATGGAATATCTTTTTTCATCCCCTCACTTTCAGTCTGTATGTGTCCCTAAGTCTGAAGTGGGTCTCTTGTAGACAGCATATATATGGGTCTTGTTTTTTTACCCATTCAGCCAGTCTATGTCTTTTGGTTGGAGCATTTAATCCATTTACATTTAAGGTAATTATCAATATGTATGTTCCTATTCCCATTTTCTTAATTGTTTTGGGTTTGTTATTGTAGGTGTTTTCCTTCTCTTGTGTTTCCTGCCTAGAGAAGTTCCTTTAGTGTTTGTTGTAAAGCTGGTTTTGTGGTGCTGAATTCTCTTAGCTTTTGCTTCTCTGTAAAGGTTTTAATTTCTCTGTTGAATCTGAATGAGATCCTTGCTGGGTAGAGTAATCTTGGTTGTTGTTTTTCCCTTTCATCATTTTAAATATGTCTTGCCACTCCCTTCTGGCTTGCAGAGTTTCTGCTGAAAGATCAGCTGTTAACCTTATGGGGATTCTCTTTTATGTTATTTGTTGTTTTTCCCTTTCTGCTCTTAATATGTTTTTTTTGTAGTTAATTTTTGATAGTTTTATTAATATGTGTCTTGGTGTTTTTCTCCGTAGATTTATCCTGTATGGGACTCTCTGCACTTCCTGGACTTGCTTGACTGTTTCCCTTCTCATGTTGGGGAAGTTTTCAACTGTAATTTCTTTAAATGTCTTCTCAGACTCTTTCTTTTTGTCTTCTTCTTCTGGAACCCCTATAATTCGAATGTTGTTGCATTTAATGTCCCAGAGGTCTCTGAGACTGTCCTCAGTTCTTTTCATTCTATTTTCTCTATTCTGCTCTGCAGCAGTTATTTCCACTATTTTATTCCCCAGGTCACTTATCTGTTCTTCTGCTTCTGTTAATCTGCCTTTGATTCCTTCTAGAGATTTTAAAATTTCATTTATTGTGCTGTTCATCATTGTTTGTTTGCTCTTTAGTTCTTCTAGTTCCTTGTTAAATATTTCTGTTATTTTCTCCATTCTATTTCCAAGATTTTGGATCATCTTTACCATCATTACTCTGAATTCATTTTCAGGTAGACTGCCTATTTCCTCTTCATTTGTTTGGTCTGGTGGGTTATTACCTTGCTCCTTCATCTGCTGCATACTTCTCTATCCTCTCATTTTGTTTACCTTACTGTGTTAGGGGTCTCCTTTTTGCAGGCTGCAGGTTCGTAGTTCCCATTGTTTTTGGTGTCTTCCCCCAGTGGGTGAGGATTGTTCATTGGCTTGTGTAGGCTTCCTGCTGGAGGTGACTCGTACCTGTGTTCTGGTGGGTGGGACTGGATCTTGTCTTTCTGGTGGGCAGGGCCGCATCCAGTGGTGTGTTTTGGGGTGTCTGTGAACTTAGTATGATTTTAGGCAGCCACTCTGCTAATGGGTTTGGTTGTGTTCCTGTCTTGCTAGTTGTTTGGCATGGGGTGTCCAGCACTGGAGCTTGCTGGCCGTTGGGTGGAGCTGGGTCTTAACATTGAGGTGGAGATCTCTGGGAGAGCTTTCTCTGATTGATATTCTGTGGGACCAGGAGGTCTCTGGTGGTCCAATGTCCTGAACTCGACTCTCCCACCTTAGAGGCTCAGGCCCAACACCCACCTGGAGCACCAAGGCCCTGTCAGCCACATGGCTCAGAAGAAAAGGGAGAAAAAAAGAAAGAAAAAGTAATAATAAATAAATAAATTATTAAAGTAAAAAAATTAAAAGAAAAAAAAGAAAAGAGAGCAACCAAAGCAATAAACAAATCCACCAACGATACCAAGTGCTAAAAACTAAACTGAGATAAACGTAAAAATCAGAAACAAATCAGTCTCAGAGAGCAAACTCCAAGACTACAGTTGCGCCCAAAGTTTACCACCTCAATTTTGGGATGATTCGTTGTCTATTCAGGTATTCCACAGATGCAGGGTGCATCAAGTTGATGGTGGGGATTTAATCCGTTGCTCCTGAGGCTGCACAGAGAAATTTCCCTTTCTCTTGTTTGTTCACACAACTCCTGGAGTTCAGCTTTGCTTTTGGCCCCGCCTTTTCATGTAGGTAGCCCTCAGATATCTGTTCCCGCCCAGACAGGAGGGGGTTAAAGTAGTGGCTGATTAGTGGGCTCTTGCTCATTCAGGCTTGGGGGACGGAGGGGATAAGGTAGTTATAATTGGAATGTGGGGTGAGCCTGTGGCTGTGGAGGCTGGGGTGACGTTACAACAGCCTGAGGCATGCCCTGTGTTCTCCTGGGGAACTTGTCCCTGCATCACGGGACCCTGGCAGTGGCGGGCTGCGCAGGCTCCTGAGGGGTTGTGGATAACGACCTGTGCTTGCACACAGGACTCTTGGTGTCTGCAGCAGCAGCCTTAGCGTTTCATGCCCATCTCTGGGGTCTGTGCTGGCAGCTGTGGCTCACACCTATCTCTGGGGCTCATTTAGGTGGTGTTCTGCCTTCTGTGGGCAGGCAGGGAAGGAATCCCCTCTCCTCGAGCACCCCAAAACAATGGTCTCTTGGCTGTTAGGCAGGTGCAGACTTTTTCGTGGACTCCCTCCCGGCTAGCTGTGGCTCACTAGCCTCCTTCAGGCTGTGTTCACGCACCCAACCCCAGTACTCTCCCTGGGATCTGACCTCCGAAGCCCGAGCCTCATCTCTCAGCCCCCGCCCGCCCCGGCAGGTGAGCAGACAAGCCTCTCAGGCTGGTGAGTGCTGGTCGGCACCAATCCTCTGTCCGGAAATCTCTGCGCTTTGCCCTCTGCACCCCTGTTGCTGAACTCTCCTCCATGGCTCCGAAGATTCCCCCCCTGTCTCTGCCAGTGAAGGGGCTTCCTAGTGTGTGGAGACTTTTCCTCCTTCACAGCTTACTCCCAGAGATGCAGGTCCTGTCCCTATTCTTTTTTCTCTGTTTTTCCTTTTTTCTTTTGCCCTACATAGGTACATGGGAATTTTCTTGCCTTTTGGGAAGTCTGACGTCTTCTGCCAGGATTCAGTAGGTGTTCTGTAGGAGTTGTTCCACATGTAGATGTATTTTTTTTTTTTTTTTGCAGTACGCAAGCCTCACCATTGTGGCCTCTCCCATTGTGGAGCACAGGCTCAGCGGCCATGGCTCATGGGCCTAGCCACTCCGCGGCATGTGGGATCCTCCCGGACTGGGGCACGAACCCATGTCCCCTGCATCGGCAGGCGGACTCTCAACCACTGCGCCACCAGGGAAGCCCATGTAGATGTATTTTTGACGTATTTGTGGGGAGGAAGGTGATCTCCACGTCTTACTCCTCTGCCATCTTGAAGGTTTCTCCCCAGAATTCTTTTGCAGGCTGCTACCTGCAAGCTCCAGTTATTCAATTTAATTATCAATTAAGGTCACAGGATTTGGCAAGGAAACTGACAAGAGAAAAATGGGAATAGATCATTTAAAGTTGACTTTTTTCATAAAAATCATAGTAGTTCTGAGAAGTGAAGAAATGACTTATAAAAAAATAACATGGTATCTTTAAAAGAGAGCAGAGGGCTCAAGGGAAAAACTAAGAAAAATAACTTTAAAAGAATAAATGTTCAAAATATTTGTTTATTTTGTTATATAAACAGTTAAAAAATCCTTCAGAAAATATAAACTTGTACCTAGAATTTCATTAAAACCATAACACTAATAGACTATAGGTATTTGAAGTGAATTTGTGCTTGTGTTAGATTGAGATGCATAGAGTCACTTATAAACACTTTAATTTCTAGAAATGAACACATATTACCTAAGATTTTTCTAGTTGAACCATACTCTTGAGGAATGACAAAGTTAGGCTCCATTTTACTTCATTAAGAAAAACAGACTCCTACTTCATATCTTTCTTTTGAAAGCTACCTGCTGTCAGCCATATCCTTGTGTAGGCAAAAGTTTCTTATTTGTAAAATTCAGGCTTTCCATGAGTTTAACCAAAAAGGAATAAAGTAATTATATCATATTGTTTATATGATTCATTAAAAATATGGATAGCCAGAAAGATGGCTAGTCAGACAGATTATTATACTGGCTGAATCCTTAAGGAACCTGAGATTAAGAACATGACCAGAAAGCACTAGGGAGGTATACACCAGAGAGCAGGAGACAGTTAAAGGAAAAGAGAATATACTGCATTGTTGGGCTCAGAATGGAAAGGGCTGGCTTTTTACAGGCTACTCCATTGCTAGAAAGCTCTTGCAGCAAAGGAAACTTAAAAATGTATTATCCAGTACAACCTGCATCTTGAAGAAAGTGATTAATGCAATTTGGTGAGTCTATAACAGAGCCATAATGTAGTGTTAAAAGGGGCCTGCTGAGGCAAGATGTAGTGTTGAAAATGTGCTGTTAGAGAGGTTACCAAAGTGAGGTTTAAAAAAAGTAGTCCTGGCCAGTGATTAAGCTAACATTAACACCTTTTCCTACTTGCAAAGACTCCAATTTTCCCCAAGAGGCTCTGGTTCTTTAATCTTTTTCTTCTTGTTTTTTTTTTCTTGGTTTGGATATTTCATTTTCTGCTAGGGATTTTGGGAACAAGGATGAAGGAGGGAAGAAAATCTTGGGGGAAACAGAGGCAGGAAGTTGGATTCTTTTCTTTCAGTAATCATTTCTCCTTCTTCTTTAAACTGGAAATATCCTGTACATCATATCCTATCATGTGTCATGGTTCAGGATAGGGCAGATATGGCACAGTTAATGTCTGTAGAATGGGACAGACTAGGAGGAAAAGGACTTTGGAATTAGACTGCCCTTTGGGGACATGCGATTCTGGAGGGGAACTCTGCTGCATGTGTAGGTAACGAGTTAGCCTGGCCAGTAGAGCAGGTTTCCAAAAGTTTAGGCAACAAATAGGTGGTAATTCCAGTAAGAAGTTGGTGTTGGAGGGGGCATTCAGTATGAAGCCTGTTGGAAGCCTGGTAAAAATGAGACAATGGGAAATCCTGAATGCCAGTTTGGAAAACTCATACGGTAGATAGTGGGAAGCCTTTTAGGAGGGAGTGGCAGGGCCCCAGACACTGGCCTGAGGATAAAGAACATGACTCAAGCCCATGGTAGAGAAACTTGCATGAAACGACCCTTGCCCCAAGGGATTTTATTTTCTTGGCACTGATAAGATTCCTGTTTGGATAGTGGCTAAGTTGTTAACAGAGAAGAAAAACAAGGAAATGCATGAATTGTTGATTCTTCCAAAGTGGGTAGCAAAAAAGCAGTAGCAGGTTGACACTGCAAACTCTCATCTCAATGTAACAGCACACAATTCCCTTGACAAGAGACAAAGCAACTGCTAGGTTTAATGTGTCTTTACATGAGCAAATGATCTCGCATAGTAATACCGCACCGTGCTGACAATCCTTTATGAATACAGCAGTGTAACGCGGACAGTTAGCTAACAACAGAGCTGCCTGCCCAGATAGAAGGTTTGGAGCTACACGGGAGGCACATATTCAGCTCAAGGTAATTCTGGGAAAATGTGGAAAGCCTGACAGACATCTGGACTGTCATGCAAAGCAGATACATTTTGAAGCACAAGAGAAATACCGTCTGAGAGGTCCTAGTGAGGCTTCCAAATTGTCATCAAGAACTTGTTAAATTTTCATAATTTTAATGTGGAAGCAAAAAAGATTGCTTTAGAGAAGTAGTGGGAGGGACCAGTACTTGAGATGGATGCATTTATTCATTTACTGAATATTTATTGACTACTTTCTGTAGTCCAAGTACTGTGCTAGGTGGCAGAGATATGGACATGAATAAGACAGTCCCTGACCACAAGAGAGTTATTATCTAAATTTGGAGGGGGAAATAAGCCAACAATTACAGTGTGCTGTGGCAATAAGTAGGAATTAAGTAAAGTTTGCTATGGGAGCTGAGTTAAAGAGCATCTAACTCTGTATGCATGTGTGTGCATGTGTGTATATGCCTGTATGAAGGGTGGTGTTGGTCAAAGAAAGTTTCCAGGAGAAGGGGATATTTGAATTAGGTATTATAGGGTGAGTAAGGATGTGTCAGAGGAATGGGTGAGTGGGTGGATAGGTGAGCATTCCTGTTGGAGGTAAGGATATATACAAAAGCTCAGATTCGTAAAAGGGACACTTATGGAGTACATGGTGTACATTGTGCTGGGAGATATGGTGGAGACATGGATATCAAGAACTGCCAGCCAAATGCCTTAGTAGCACTCTTCTGGGGTCTTTGTAAAGTTTTTCTTTCATGGCAAGACAGAATCAGCTTATATATCAAGTGTTTCCTGATACAAAACTGACTAGACCTTAGAGGAAGTTGTAGGAGAAGATTAAGAGATTTCCTTCTCTGAAAGATGTGGTGTAGAAAGTAAGGAAACTAATAAAGAGTTCTTTCAACTCTGGGATTTCTCTTTGTTTCCAAAACTGACTAAAAGGAATTGGGAAAGATTAATGAAGGGGAAGGACACTGCATGGGATGCCATTGCAAAATGGTGCAAACACTGTGGGATCTTATATAGGGGTGCTTTAATATCAAGGTGATGATTATGACATAATGGACTAAGATTATTTAATAACCCTAAAGCATCTAAACTACTTACAGTAAATTCTAACATGCTGTCCTTGCAACTTTTAGAAACAGGATGCACTTGGTTCAGGAAACTGCACTGAAGAAAGCCCAGATCATTACGGACATTTGGTTGGTCTTCCGCAATGTGTCTTGATCCCCAGTACTCCCCCATCTTATAGATTGTTTTCTGCCACTTGTGATCTGGAGGGCTCTGGTCCAGCCTGTGTATGGTAGCCCATTCATTAGTGGTGTCCAGGTTCATGTCTAGTTCTCTGTTAAACCCAACTACTTGTGTGCTAACTTTATCAAGTTTTTGCTTTGACATTTACATCCTACAAATTACATGCAAACCTTAAGCAGATATTTTGAGATATAAATGTATATCATGTTTGGCTTTCAAAGCACATTTCTCCATCTCTTCTTTACTTGTCACATTCCATCGATAACAGGAGAACCAGTGCTACCAGAGATGACAGCAGGGCTGGCTCAAGTGAGAATGCCACTCAAAGTCATCTCCATCTGGAAACATGGGAAAACATAGGTAATTTCATGGAATTATCAAGTGCCGGAGTTTGTAAGGACATTGAAAATCATCCGGTTCCTCATCTTCAATTGGCAGATGGGGAAACTGAGGTCCTTGCTCAGAGCCCTGCAATGATAATGGACTAGAGTTTTAAATGCTAGGCCAACACTTCCTTCTCAGCTGTACTGTTTTGCCTTTCATACTTACGAATACTTCTTTTCTATTATGGGTCAGCTATTTTAGAAAACATTTTGAAAATATAAATGCCATAAAAATGTGTTGTTTAAACAAAATTTGTGTAAGTTACATTGAATTAGGACTGCAAACCTTACACTTATTAAAACCTCACATATTTGGTTACATTTTTCACACAAAGCTCCCAAAGTCCAACAGCCTCTGCATATGGAGTTTTTTTTCACTTCACATGATCCCATGTGAAAGCGAGCAACCTGGCTAGCAACTCATCATGGTAACTTGGTTGGCAAAGGCAATCGAGCAAATCTGTGTCACTACTTACTTAAGCACGTCGCTTGTGTACTCTTCATATCACCAGTATCCACTGAATATCTTTTTCCATCACTTTCAGTCTGTATGTGTCCCTAGGTCTGAAGTGGGTCTCTTGTAGACAGCATATATACGGGTCTTGTTTTTGTATCCATTCAGCCAGTCTATGTCTTTTGGTTGGAGCATTTAATCCATTTACATTTAAGTTAATTGTCGATATGTATGTTCCTATTACCATTTTCTTAATTGTTTTTGGTTTGTTATTGTAGTCTTTTCCTTCTCCTGTGTTTCCTGCCTAGAGAATTTCCTTTAGCATTTGTTGTAAAGATGGTTTAGTGGTGCTGAATTATCTTAGCTTTTGCTTCTCTGTAAAGGTTTTAATTTCTCCGTCAAATCTGAATGAGATCCTTGCTGGGTAGAGCAATCTTGGTTGTAGGTTTTTCCCTTTCCTCACTTTAAATATGTCCTGCCATTCCTTTCTGGCTCGCAGAGTTTCTACTGAAAGATCAGCTGTTAACCTTATGGGGATTCCCTTGTATGTTATTTGTTGTTTTTCCCTTACTGCTTTTAATATTTTTTCTTTGTATTTAATTTTTGATAGTTTGATTAATATGTGTCTTTGCGTGTTTCTCCTTGGATTTATCCTGTATGTGACTCTCTGCACTTCCAGGGCTTGACTGACTATTTCATTTCCCATATTAGGGAAGTTTTCAACTATTATCTCTTCAAATATTTTCTCAGTCCCTTTCTTTTTCTCTTCTTCTTCTGGGAACCCTATAATTCGAATGTTGGTGTGTTTAATGTTGTCCCAGAGGTCTCTGAGACTGTCCTCAATTCTTTTCATTCTTTTATCTTCATTCTTCTCTGCAGTAGTTAGTTCCACTATTTTATCTTCCAGGTCACTTATCAGTTCTTCTGCCTCAGTTATTCTGCTATTGATTCCTTCTAGAGAATTTTTAATTTCATGTATTGTGTTGTTTATCATTGTTTGTTTGCTCTTTAGTTCTTCAAGTTCCTTGTTAAACGTTTCTTGTATTTTCTCCATTCTCTTTCCAAGATTTTGGATCCTTAATATCATTACTCTGAATTCTTTTTCAGGTAGATTGACTATTTCATCTTCATTTGTTTTGGTCTGGGTTTTTACCTTTTTCCTTCATCTGCTGTGTTTCTCTGTCTTTTCATTTTGCTTAACTTACTGTGTTTGGGGTCTCCTTTTTGCAGGCTGAAGGTTTGTAGTTCCATTTGTTTTTGGTGTCTGCCCCCAGTCGCTAAGGATGGTTCAGTGGGTTGTGTAGGCTTCCTGGTGGAGGGGACTTGTGCCTGTTTTCTGGTGGATGAGGCTGGATGTTGTCTTTCTGGTGGGCAGGTCTATGTCTGGTGGTGTGTTTGGGGTGTTTGTGACCTTGTTATGATTTTAGGCAGCCTCTCTGCTAATGGGTGCAGTTGTTTTCCTGTCTTGCTAGTTTTTTGACATAGGGTGTCCAACACTGTATCTTGCTGTTCGTTGAGTGGAGCTGGGTCTTAGCATTGAGATGGAGCTCTCTGGGAGAGCTTTTGCTTGTTTGATATTACATGGAGCTGGGAGGGCTCTGTTGGACCAATGTCATGAACTTAGCTCTCCCACCTCAGAGGCAAAGGCCTGACACCCAGCTAGAGCACCAAGACCCTGTCAGCCACATGGCTCAGAAGAAAAGGGAGAAAGAAAGAAAGAAGAAAGAAAGAAAGAAAGAAAGAAGGAAGGAAGAAAGAAAGAAAAGAAAGTAAAATAAAAAATAATTATTAAAAATTACAAAGTAATTAAAAAAGGAAATCAAAAAAGAAAGAAAGGAAGAAGGGAGCACCTAAACCAAAAAACAAATCCACCAATGATAACAAGCTCTAAAAACTATACTAAAAAAACAAAAACAAAAAATGGACAGGCAGAACTCTAGGACAAATGGTAAAAGCAAAGCTCTACAGAGAAAATCACACAAAGAAGTATACACACACACACTCACAAAAAGAAAAAAAGGAAAAAAAAATATATCACTGCTCCCAAAGTCCACCACCTCAATTTTGGGATGATTTGTTGTCTCTTTAGGTATTCCACAGATGCAGGGTACATCAAGTTGATTGTGTAGATTTAATCCACTGCTCTTGAGGTTGCTGGGAGAGATTTCCCTTTCTCTTCTTTGTTCACACAGCTCCTGGGGTTCAGCTTTGGATTTGGCCCCGCCTCTTCATGTAGGTCGCCTGAGGGCATCTGTTCTTCGCTCACACAGGACAGGGTTAAAGGAGCAGCTGATTAAGGGGCTCTGGCTCACTCAGGCCAGGGGGATGGAGGAGTATGGAATGCGGGGCGAGACTGTGGCTGCAGAGGCTGGCGTGACGTTGCAACCATCTGAGACTCACCGTGTGTTCTCCCGGGGAAGTCGTCGCTGGATCACGGGGCCCTGGCAGTGACAGGCTGCACAGGCTCCTGGGAGGGGAGGTGTGGATAGTGACCTGTGCTTGCACACAGACTTCTTGGTGGCTTCAGCAGCAGCATTAGCGTTTCATGCCTGTCTCTGGTCCATGCTGATGGCGGTGTCCCTCCCCACTCTGGAGCTCGAATAGGCAGTGCTCTGAATACCCTCTCCTTGTGCACCCCAAAACAATGGTCTCTTGTCTCTTAGGCAGTTCCAGACTTTTTCCCGGACTCCCTCCCAGCCAGCTGTGGCGCACTAGCCCCTTCAGGCTGTGTTCACGCAGACAACCCCAGTCCTCTCCCTGGGATCTGACCACCGAAGCCGGAGCCTCAGCTCCCAGCCCCCACTCGTCCCGGCAGGTGAGCAGGCAAGCCTCTCAAGCTGGTGAGTGCTGGTCGGCACCAATCCTCTGTGCAGGAATCTCTCCACTTTGCCCTCTGTACCCCTTTTGCTGCGCTCTCCTCCATGACTCCGAAGCTTCCCCCTGCCACCCACTGTCTCCGCCAGTGAAGGGGCTTCCTAGTGTGTAGAAACCTTTCCTCCTTCACAGCTCCCTCTCACTGGTGCAGATCCCGTCTCTATTCTTTTGTCTCAGTTTTTTCTTTTTTCTTTTGCAATACCCAGGTACATGGGGAGTTTCTCGCCTTTTGGGAGGTCTGAGGTCTTCTGCCAGTGTTCAGTAGGTGTTCTGTAGGAGTTGTTCCACATGTAGATGTATTTCTGATGTATTTATGGGGAGGAAGCTGATCTCCACGTCTTACTCTTCTGCCATCTTGAAGGTCTCCCCCGTTCTGCTCTTTTTGGATGGAATGTTCTATATATATCTATTAAGTAAATCTGATCCAATGTGTCATTTAAGGCCAGTGTTTCCCTGTCGATTTTTTAAAAATAAATTTATTTATTATTTATTTATTTGTTTTTTGCTGTGTTGGGTCTTTGTTGCTGCATGTGGGCTTTCTCTAGTTGTGGCAAGCGGGGCTCCTCTTCACTGCAGTGCACAGGCTTCTCACTGTGGTGGTTTCTCTTGTTGAGGAGCACAGGCTCTTGGTGCACAGGCTTCCATAGTTCTGGCACTTGGGCTCAGTAGTTGTGGCTCGCAGGCTGTAGAGTTCAGGCTGAGTAGTTGTGGTGCACGGGCTTAGTTGCTCTGCGGCATGTGGGACCTTCCTGGACCAAGGCTCGAACCCATATCCCCTGCATTGGCAGGCAGATTCTTAACCATTGCACCACCAGGGATGTCCTTCCCCATCAATTTTTGTCTGGATGGTCTGCCCATTGATGTAAGTGGGTAAAGTCCCCTACTATTACTGGAGACTTTACTGTCAGTTTCTCCCTTTATGTCTGTTAATATTTGCTTTATATTTAGGTGCTACTATGTTGTGTACATATATATTACAATTGTTATATCTTCTTCTTGGATTAATCCCTTGTTAATTCTGTAATGTCCTTTTTTCTCTCTTATTACAGTCTTTGTTTTAATGTCTATTTTTCTGATATAATTATTGCTACCTTGGCTTTCTTTTGATTTCCATTTGCAATGAATACTTTTTTCCAGCCCCTCACTTTCAGTCTAGGTGTGTCTTTATATCTGAAGTGAATCTCATATAGGCAGCACATATATGGGTCTTGTTTTAGTATCCATTATAGACACTCTTTGTCTTTTGATGGGAGCATTTAGTCCATTTACATTTAAAGTAATTGTTGATAGGTGTGTATTTATTGCCATTTTGTTAATGGTTTGCAGATCTCTTGTTCATTTCTTCTTCTTTTGCTCTCTTCCCTTTGATCTGATGACTATCTTTAATGTTATATTTGGATTCATTTCTCTTTTGTGTGTGTGTATTTACTATAGATTTTTGGTTTGTGGTTACCATGATACATACATACATACATACATACATATACACACAGACACACACAGACACACACACAATTATTTTAAGTTGCTGATCTCTTAAGTTCAAATGCATTTTAACAACTCTACATTTTTACTCCCTTCCCCCACACTTAATGTTTTTGACATCATATTTTACATCTTTTTGTTTTGTGTATTCCTTAACTACTATTTATATAGATGATTTTACTACTTTTGTGTTTTCACATTCCTAGTAGCTTTATAAGTAGTTGATCTACTACCTTTGCTTTATATTTCCACTGAGATTCTTTTTTTTTTTTTTTTCTGCGGTATGCAGGCCTTTTACTGCTGTGGCTTCTCCCATTATGGAGCACAGGCTCCAGACGCGCAGGCTCAGCGGCCATGGCTCACGGGCCCAGTGGCACTGCGGCACAAACCCGTGTCCCCTGCATAGGCAGGCAGACTCTCAACCACTGCGCCACCAGGGAAGCCCTCCACTGAGATTCTTTTTCTTTTGTAATTTTCATATTTCTAGTTGTGGCCTTTTCTTTTCCATTTAGAAAAGTCCCTTGAACATTCCTTGTACAGCTGATTTTATGATACTGAATTGTTTTAGCTTTTGCTTGTCTGTAAAACTCTTGATATCTCCTTCAGGTCTAAATTATAGCCTTGCCACGTAGAGTTGTAAGTTGTTTCCTTCCATAACTTTAAGTATATCATCCCACTCTCTTCTGGCCTGCAGAGTTTCTGCTGAAAAAGTCAGCGGAGACTCTTATGGGGGTTCCCTTTTATGTAACTAGTTACTTTTCCCTTACTGCTTTTAATATTCTCTCTTTATCATTAATTTTTGCCATTTTAATTAAAACATGTCTTGGTGTGGACCTCCTTGGTTTGATCCTGTTTGGGACTCTTTGTGCCTCCTGGACCTGGATATCTGTTTACTTTCCCAGGTTAAGGAAGTTTTCAGCAATTATGTCTTCAAATATGATCTCTCCCCACTCCCTCTCCTTCTGTGTCACTTCTAATGCAAACTTGATGTCCCAGAGGCCTTTTAAATTGTTCTCATTTCTTCCTGTTCTTTATTCTGTTCAGCTTCAATGATTTCTTCTACACTGTCTTCCAGTTTGCTGATCTCTTCCTCTTTATCATCTAATTTACTGTTGATTCCTTCTAGTGTGTTTTTCATTTGTTAATATATTCTTTTAGCTCTGTTTGGTTCTTTATATTCTAACTCTGTTTGAAACTTCTAGCTTCTCATTGTGTTCATTCATTCTTCTCCCAACTTTGTTGAGCTTCTTTATGATTGTTACCTTGAACTCTTTAGCAGGTCGATCGCTTATCTCCACTTCACTTAGTTGTTCTTCTGGAGTTTTATCTTGTTTTTTTGTTTGGAACTTATTCTGCTGTTTTGCCCAATTTCCTGGTTTTATTTCCACATATTTGGTAAGTTAGTTATGTTTTTTGATCTTGGAGAATTGGCCTTTTGTAGGGGACATCCTATGGAGCCCAGCAGTGCACTTCCCTCTGGTCACCAGAGCTATATATGCTCTAGGCATGCCCTCTATCTGGGCTGCATGGGCCCTTCTGTTGTGGTGGGCTGACTACTGTGGGCACACTGGTAATTGTGGCTTGTCCCTAGCCTGGTTGGTTGCCAGGCCCTGCCTAGTATTGAGGCTGCTGGCTGCTGGTGGCCAGGCCTGAGTCACAAGGTGGCTGACTTCAGTGCCTTGCAGGGTCCCAGGGCTTGTGATAGCCCACTGGTAGGCGGAGCCAGGTTCCAAGCTGGCCTGTGATGGGCCTGGGGGGTCCCATAACTAGTTTCAACTTTGAAATGAATCATAGAACAAAATATAAGCACTAACTACACAAATTCTATACAAAAACAGAAGAAAAATATTAATGGTTTTGACTTATGCAAAGGTTTCTTAAATAAGACATAAAGAGTAAGAAATATAAAAGAAAACATTGATAAAATGAACTTCATCAAATTTAAAAGCCTTTGCTCTTTGAAAGATAGTTAATAAAATTAAGGTAAGTCATAGACTAAGAGAAAATATTTGCAATATATATCTGATGTAAAAAGTTGTATTCAGAATATATAAAGAACTTCTGACAACTAAGAAACAAGAAAACCTAATTTAAAGAGGAGAGGGTTGTGAAGGTGCAAAAGACTTAAATAGATACTTCACAAGAGAAGATATACAGATGCAAATAAGTACATGTAAAGGTTTGTTAGGCATCAGGAAAATACAAATTAAAACGACCGTGAGATACCACTTCACAATCACTATAATTGCTAAAATTGAAAGATCTGACAATACCAAATACTGGCAAAGGTGTAAAATAACTGGAACTCTCACATAGTACTGGTGAAAATATAACATGTTTGGCAATTTCTTAAATAGACATCTACCTTATAGCCAAATATTTCTATTTCTAATTATCTGCCCAAGATAAATGAAAATATTTTTTCCACAAAATGACTTGTTTTTAGCAGCTTTACTTATAATAAACAAGTCTGAAAACAACCTAAATATTCAACAGGAAAATGGAAAAACAAATTGTATAGTAATACAATAAAATAGTATATATTAAAAAGAAGTGAAATATTCACACACACAACATGATGAAACTCAAACACATGTTTAGTGAAATAAATCCGATATAAAAGAGAACTGATTTTATGATTCCATTTATGTGAAGTTCAAGATTAACCAAAACTGTTTTATGGTGATAAATATCTAAAACAGCCATTGCTCCTGGTAGGTTCAGAATTGAGTACTAAGTGGGATAGGGAACCTTTTCAAGATGATGGAAGTTTTCTTCTGATGGACATGGAGATATGCTGCCCCTTTAAGATTGACCTTGTTGCCTCAGCAACTGGGAGTGTTGTCAATGAAGATTGTTCAGCTGTCAGCCCTTTATAGGATTGCCTCAGCTGTAGAGACCCACTCATCACAGGTCATTCCCTTCTGGGGATGATCCACAACCAATGATTAATCAAAACAGAAATTAAATGTCTGGCCCTGTGGTCCAACATGAAACAAGTCCGTTGGGCCATCCCAGCTTCACAGCTCCCCATAGGGTGGGCTGAGGCTATTGGGCCTGCTTTGCAGAAGAAAAACAGTATGGCATGGTTGCATTATTTTTGAAAAAGACTATTCTGTCCCCATTGAATTGTCTTGATACCTTTGTCAAAAATCAATTAAACATACACTTAAGAGTTCATTTCTGTACTCTCAATTCTATTCCATTTATCAATGTATCTATCCTTATGCCATTGTTGTATTGTTTTGATTATGGTAGTTTTGTAGTAAGGTTTGAAACCACTGTGAGACTTCCAATATTTTTCTTCTCTTTCAAGATTGTTTTTGGTGATTAGTGTCTTGCATTTTATACAAATTTTAATGTCATTGCCAATTTCTCAAAAAGTAATATGTGGCTGAGATTTTGACTGAGATTACATTGAATCCATAGGTAAATTTGGGGAATATTGCTATCTTAAGAGTATTGTCTTCCAATCAGTGAACATGGATGTCTTTCCATTTATTTAGGTTTTCTTTCAATATTTCATAGTTTTCAATGTATACATCTTGCATTTTTTTCTGTTAAATTAATTTCTAAATATCTTATTCTTCTTGATGTTATTGTAAATTGAATTGTTTTCTTAATTTAGTTTTCAAATTTTATTGCCAATATATAGAAATATTGATTTTTATATATTTATCTCATATTTTACAACTTTGCTGAATTCTTTTATTAGTTCTAACAGTTTGTGTGTGTGTGTATTCTTTGGGATTTTCTATATGCAAGGTCATGACATCTTTGAATAGAGCTTGTTTTACTTCTTCCTTTTTAATCTGGATGTTCTTCCTTTCTCCTTCCCTCCTTTCCTTCCTTCCTTCCTCCCCTCCTTCCTTCTTTCCTTTCTTTCTTGACTAATTTTCCAGTAAAATGTTGAATAGAAGTAACAAGAGCAGACATTCTTGTCTTGTTTTTGATTTTGGGGGAAAACATTCAATCTTTCACCATTAAGTATGATGTTATCTGTGGATTTTTTGTTGTTGTTGTTGTGGACCATTTTTAAAGTCTTTATTAAATTTGTTACAATATTCCTTCCACTTTTTATGTTTTGGTTTTTTGGCTGTGAGGCATGTGAAATCTCAGCTCCCTGACCAGGGATCGAACCTGTACCCCTTGCACTGGAAGGTGAAGTCTTAACCACTGGACCACCAGGGAAGTCCCCATTTACTTTCCTTTTTCTTTAATTAATTAATTTATTTGGTTGCACCAGGTCTTAGTTGCAGCAGGAGGGCTCCTTAGTTGCAGCTCCAGGGCTCCTTAGTTGCGACTCGTGAGCTTCTTAGTTGCAGCACACAGGCTCCTTAGTTGTGGCATGAGAACTCTTAGTTGTGGCAGGCATGTTGGATCTAGTTCCCTCACCAGGGATCGAACCTGGTCCCCCTGCATCGGGAGTGCAGTCTTATCCACTGTGCCACCAGGGAAGTCCCATGTGGATTTTTTTTTTTTTTTTTTGTGGTACTTAGACCTCTCAGTGTTGTGGCCTCTCCCGTTGCGGAGCACAGGCTCCAGACGCGCAGGCTCAAGCGGCCATGGCTCACGGGCCCAGCTGTTCCGCGGCATGTGGGATCTTCCTGGACCAGGGCACAAACCTGTGTCCCCTGCATTGGCAGGCGAACTCTCAACCACTGCGCCACCAGGGAAGCCCCCATGTGGATTTTTAACAGCTGGCCTTTGTCAGGCTGAGGAAGTTCCCTTCTATTCTTAGTTTGTTGAATCTTTTATCATGAAAGGGAGTTGGATTTTGTCAAATGCTGATACTGAATTTATTGAGATGATCTTATGATTTTTGCCCATGACTCTATTAATATGATGCATTATATTGATTGATATTTATATGTTAAAGCAACCTTGCATTTCTGGGATAAATGCCACTTGACTATGGTGTATAATCCTTTTATACACTGCTGAGTTCAGTTTGCTAGTATTTTCCTGAAGATTTTTGCATTTATATCCATAAAGAATATTGGTCTAAGTTTTCATTTCTTATGATGTCTTTGTCTAGTTTTGGTATCAGGGTAATGATGGTCTCAGAATGAGTGAGGAAGTGTTCCCTCCGACTCAATTTTTTGGAAGACTTTGTGAAGGGTTTGTCTTAATTCTTCCCTACATTTGGAGGAATTCACAGTGAAGCTATCTGAACCTTCTCTGTGGGAAGTTTTATTATTATTACGAATTTGATCTCTTTACTTGCTATAGTTCTATTGAAAATTTCTATTTCTTCTTGAGTCAGTTTTGGTAGTTTGTATCTTTCTAGGAATTTGTTCATTTCATCTGGATTACATAATTTGTTGGCATACAATTGTTCATATTATTCCCTATAATTCTTTTTATTTTTATAAGTTTGATAGTGATGTATCCTCTTTCATTCTTATATTTAGTAATTTGACTCTTCTCTCTTTTTAGTATTGCCAAACCAAATATTAATCAAAAAAGCAAAGTGAATAATGATTCACAAATACTATGCTATCAATGTTAAATTCAAAACCACACAACTATTTAAAAAACTTTATTGATAATATTTATAGTAAAAGTCTTAAAATCTTCAGGATACTGGTTTCCTCTGTGGAAGGAAGGGGAGGAATAGGAGATTCAAATATATCTGTAGTTTAGACCTTTAAAAAGATACTTTTAACATTTATTAAATAAAGATGGTAGATAAAGTAAAATTATCTTATTCTCTGTGTCATTATGTATATTAGACATATTTTATAATGAATTTTAAAATTGGATCATATTAGTCCCTTGCTTAAGACTTTTCAGTGGCTTCCCATGCCACTTAATACAATTCAGACTCTCTATCTCAGGTCTTCCATGATCAGACTCTTACCTCTAACACCCTGCCTCATGCTGTTCTCCTCTTTGCTTGTTAAAGCAGAGCCAGCCTGGCTGGCCATACTTTTTCAACTCAGGATTCCTCAGCCTCCCTCTTTTCTGGGCACTTCTGTCTCATTCAGCTTAAATGTCATCTTAATGCGGCCATTTCTGCTTATTCACCATCCCTGCACATTTCTTCTCTTTTTGTTACAGAATCGTTCTCATTCCATTTCTTGTCTGTCTTCCTCACTGTGCTGTAAGCTCTAGCCGGGAACTAGTTTGCACAGTACTCTGTTCCTAGCCTCTAGCATGATGACTGTCATATACATGTGCTCACTGGATGTGGTCCAGTGTAATATAAAGATTGTGAATCTGTAACCATAACTTTAGTGTCTTAGATATGTCACATATCTTCATTTTCTTTAAATCAAATTAAACTCAACCTTAAGGCCAAACCCTGCATGGATGGTGGGAAATGCAGCATTAATCAACATAGGCAGTTGGATGGGGGGAGGGTATGCTTACCAGCATTCTCTGCTTTGGGACCCCCAAGTCACCACTTGCGGCCCCACTCCACTCTCATGTAAGGTCTTCTACATCCTTTGGCCCCAAACAATGCTCATGTTTGCAGGCACTGCCATCTCTTCCCTTCCACTCTAGGACACCTAAAATAATTTCTTCAGTGATAAGAAACTTTTGCAAAAGACAGTAAGAGAGTTCACTTCAAATTCTTCCCTGAGGCAAGGGTAGTTACATAATGAAGGTGATAAGAGAGAAATAAATGTAAGAGGGAAAGACATAAATTAATATCTCAGTGAACTGTTTTTCCATGGGGAAAAAGAAATGACTAAATAAATGAATGAGTGTGACATCATTGCTAAAGCTAATAGTTTACTATTATTGCAGCCGTTGGTTGTCTCCACCACCATTACATTTACATATCTACTTTTCCCATGATCTTTCAAAGACTTCCTCTTGCTCTTAGTGTAAAGACCAAAAACCTTAACAAGGCATGCAATGTACTCCATGATCTAATCCCGAGAATTTTCTCCAGCTGCACTCCCCCCTAACTCTAAGGCAATAGTTCTGAATTCCAGCTGTGCATTAGAATCACCTGGGGAACTTTAAAAAATATATACCATAGGTCACTCTCATCCCAGAATGATTGTATCTAAATCTCTGAGGTAGTGTCCAAGCCCTGGTATATTTTTAAAGCTCCCCAAGTCAGGGTTGGTACTCAGAGCTGGGAACCATTCCTACGTTCTCTAGCTACAGTGGCCTTTTTTCTACTTACTGCAAAATAAAATGATTCTTCCCAATTTTTCAAACTAGGTTGGCAAAATGGCATTCATGTCTAGCTTTTTCCATCATGGATGACTGCCAGTAATCTTCATACCTCAATCCAGCTATTTTCCTCAGGGAAGTCTTCCCTGAGCCACCAAATGAGGTCAGACCTCCTGTTCTATGCTGTCACTGAACCCAATGCATTTGCTTTAGAGCACTTATCATGGTTTGTAATTATTCTTTTGTGTGACTTTCAAAAAATTAATGTCTGTCTCCCATGTTAGATTGTAAGACTCATGAGGGCAGAGAATAGTGTGGAATTTCTTCATAATTCTATCCAGAGCTTAGGGCATTTTAGGGAAGTAAAAATTTGTGGAATGAGCACTTGAATGAATGAATTAATATAGAAATCTGTGAACATTATACTTGGAGTATATGATCAAGTATATAGTATATAATAAAGACAAGAAATGACAGTCTTTTTTCTTTTCCTTTTTTTCTTTCTTTTTTTCTGATAAAGTTTGGAAGATCTTGAAAATACTTCCATAGATGATAAGTTAACAAGCCTAGTTTTAAGATAGTTTGTTTGTGATTTTTAACATCTATACCAAACAGCATTAGTGAATAGTTTCAGAATTAATGAGAAATAGTTGATATTTTAATTATTTTAATTTAATTTTCCAACTTGAATAAAGAAAACTGAGTTGTGGAAAAAAACAGAATATCTTGGCATGGCACTGAATGAAGAAACAAATAACTTCCAAAGCCTTACAGACTACAATATTTGAAGCTAGGTGCAAAAGTCATCTCTACAACACCAAAAACATGTCAAAACAAAATTAGAGTATCCTCTCCAGGAATTTTTTAGGAGATAGAAACAGATTCTGGATTCTATAACATCTTGTTTTGATCATTTATTTACTCAAAAACAAGCAAACAAACAAACCCTCAGTTCAGATGCACTGTGGGTTTTCAGTGAAGTCCTGCTTAATTTGAGGCATTTCTTTTAAAATTTTATAAAGTTGTCCCAAAAAATTCTTGATTAAAAAAACTATAGAATTTTACACCAATAACTTTTTTCATCTTTCTTTAAAATGTGTTAGTATTAAGGGACTATAGTTTATCATTTAAACTCGAAGTATGAAATATATTTAGTTTTACTTCTCAAAGCTTAAGAAACTGCTTAGATGATAAAATCATAATTTATAGGTTGAGTCAGTATTTAGTTCTTAGGATGTTTTTTTATCTTTAGCCATACAATTGCCTTCATATGTGACTTCCCTAATTGTAATGCCTGTGGTGGTTATATTAGAATATATAAGATACTACTTCGGTTTCTTTTAAAGATTATGTCTGGGTATCTCTGCTCTATCCTGTGCAGATGTAAGTATATATGTCACTATTTCACATTCAAGGATAAGTAATAGTCACAAAGTCCTTAAGCAGCTGTTTCTAATGTTCTGCTCTGTGAGTTGTGTAGATTAGCGGCACCCAGTTCAGAAGGGAGGCAAAGGCTCTCACGGAGCTCAAAACACTTGCCTCCATCACGCAGGCTCTTGATAACATTTCTTAAACTGTCATGACCGATTTCCCCCTTCAGCTGACTGTGGAAGTGGTTGACCTGTTTGCATTTATAGAGGACTTTTTTTTTTTTTTTGCGGTACGCAGTCCTCTCACTGTTGTGGCCTCTCCCGTTGCGGAGCACAGGCTCCAGACGCGCAGGCTCAGCGGCCATGGCTCACGGGCCCAGCCGCTCCGAGGCATGTGGGATCTTCCCAGACCGGGGCACAAACCCGTGTCCCCTGCATCGGCAGGCGGACTCTCAACCACTGCACCACCAGGGAAGCCCCTATAGAGGGCTTTAAAAGCAATATTTATGAAGCAAATGACATTGAGTATCTGCTGTATGCCGGACACCACGTGGAGCCCTGGAAAAACAAAGGTAAATAAATGTATCCAACAAATCCTGTTTTCAGCAAAGAATAGTTATTTGCATCACTTAACTGTTGGGGTTTTTGTTGTCAAGGAGTTTGTCTTTACCTACATGGCCCATTTTTAATAGAAGGAAGATAATTACGTTTGTTGGCCACCCATTAAGTGTCAGGTATTTCATATACATTAACCAATTCAATTCTATGCCTCAGAACAAGTCTCTGGGTTAAGAGTTATTTTAGCTTCATTTTTCAGATGGAAAAACAGAGGCTCAAGGTTTTAATCACTTGCCTGTGAATGAGTGGCAGAACGTTACCATGCTAACTGGGGAAAAGTCTCTGGAAACTAAGAACTCAGTGGAAATGGCAGAAGATGGGTCTACATCTCTCTTGCTGAAGGGTTGCTCATTAGAGGATCAAAGCAAGATGTCACTAAGAATATAGGAGGGAGGTGGGAACAGCAGCACAAGGGGAGAAATAGATGCTTATGCAAATGGCAGTGGGGTAAGCTTGAAAATGAGACCACCCTTCTCAGGTGCTACACATTAGCGAATTGCTCTCCACCCTCCCCTGTGAGTCTGTGAGCTTTAACGCCAGCAGTTCTTTTGTATTAAAAGCATGACACCCATTCTTCTGCTCTTTGTACAGAGTCATTTAACAATGAACCGATGCAAATATTTGTATCCAGGTGCTAGGCACAGTGTATTTCAATCTACCACCCGAGGGTAGTAGCTTATGAGGTACCTTTAATGGTACCGAGCATGTTTCCCCAATCTATATTCACATCAGTTCCATTTTCAAGTGAGTCAAATGGGAAGCTGAAGTTAGCCAGTCAGAGCTTAACACCTCTGATTTATGGTCAGAAGTATCTTAATAGGATCATTCATTTTCCTTCGCTCGTTCAGAACATCTGATGTTACAAGTTTCTAGAAATGTTCGTGTATACTCTGGTTCTGCAAAAATATAATCTTTATCTCCAAAAGTGACCTTCAAATGAGCAGGAAATGAAAGCCAGCCGTTCTTTCTCAGTCACCTTGCCTTGCTTTATTGATGTGTCATAATAGAAATCTTGAGAGCCAGAAATCTCAGAATTATTATGATATTTAATCTTTTTGGGGTAAGTGTAAATGTGAAGGTGTAGGACGGGAAGCATTAGTTTAGGCCTGGCTTTATGAAGTGTCTCTTTCTTGCCCTTTTTCTCCTTGTTCGGTTGCTTTAGAGAGGATGTCTCTTCTGCAATCCGCAGTGTCTGGGCTTTTGTGAACTTGGTCTTCTACTTTTTATATCTTCATAAGTGACTTGATTTATGAAATTGGTGGCAACAACTCTGAGCATCCGACCCCGACCCACACTCCCCTTCCCTGTGCTGTCCCCTCCCCCTCCCCTCCTTCCTCATCTGAGCAGCTCAGCACTGGTTCCTTTGTTTCTATTGCATATTTTACAAATATGTGTAGACAAACGTAACTGCAGTCTGTTATTAGTTTCCGTTCGCTCAGAAAAATGTCTAAACACATGCTTTAGTTAGTGTGAGGCTGCGCGTGTCAGGACACAGAGTTCTAAGCCCAGAGCGTTCAACTTTCTAAGTAGCAGGGGCTTGTCAATCAATGATCTTGCTCCAAAGCTAAAATCTTGCTGTTATTCTACGTCTTGAGCCTGAGCTCCCCATGCCAGACCATCAGAATATGTACAACACATATCCCTAGAATTAGTACTCTAAAATATTCTTTTGTTGGGATGAACTCTTAGTAATGGATCAGTTGCTTATCTGGGGTAATCATTTATTCTCCTGAAGCAGAAATGATCGCTGACTACTTGATCTAAATGCATCTGAAGGGTAACAAAAAATTAGGGTGAATTGGTGAATTTACAGTGCTGCTCTAGTCAATATAAACATAACCCTTCTCACATCATGATTTCTGTCTTAGCCCCAAGATCACCCCAAAACACTTGGTTTTAACTGTGCACTGAACTTGTCTGAGACTACCAGATATATATATATATTTTAATGTATCAATCACCTCAAACATACTTTAGAAAAAAACAGTGTTGACTTTATGTTAATTGCTAAATTACTAAATTCTCATTGCAAAAAAATCAAATATAGTAATGTACAAAATGAAAAGTAAAGGCTGCTTCTTAGGGTTTGATTTGTGTCCTTCCAAGTCTTTTATAGAAAAGTAGATGTATAGATATGATATTCAAATATATTTAATAAATATATAACAAAGCTATATTTCTATCCTAATATTTGTAATATGTCCTCAGCTTTATAGTTTCCAACCCTTTCCTGAAGGCTGTAGACTGTGGCTAAAACACCAGAGGCCTGTCTTGAAACTGGGGAGCTGACATCTTAGCTATACAATTGGTCCAAACTGAATGGATTGAACATCTGACACATTACATTTTAAGGTCTCAGGGAGATATTTCATGATCAGATTGAACAGACCACATTTTCTTTCCTTTAGGGAGGCCATAAAATTCCCAGATTATGGGAGCAGATCTTGTGCTCAAGTATGCAATTCTCTATTTTAAGCTTGATTTTTCTTTTATTAAGATCTGTCAATGGTACTTTGGTTAAGTTCCCTCCTGTGGCCAAAGACTCCTTCCCTACATATTTGTTTTTAGAATCATGTGGTTTTTAAGAAGATGGACTTGCCATCTAAGAGACTGTACTAAGAGGCATTCTTTTCTTGCTGAAAAGATCTAGCTGAGTTAATGACATTGTTAACAGAAACAGATGAGGCCAAAATGTTTGTGATAGCTCAAAAATAATCATAAAGCCAATGGGAAGTTTCTGCAGAGTAGAAAAATACCTCTTCTAACTCATAAGAAACTGAAAAGAAAAGAAGCTCATTCAGTATTTTACTGACAAACAAGGGAAGAAGGTAGGGGAGGTAGAATCCCTCATACACTAGTATGGTATAAAAGTCAAGTCCAAGAGGAAGAACAAATTCTGGATTTTTTTTTTTTCAGATAAATTTTACCAACTGAAAGGTGAGTCATGAATGAAAGTGTTTGAGTTTTATTTTCTACTGGCAGCCCCTTTAGGTTAGATGTTTTGTCCCACAAAGTAGGATTTCAAAATCTTTGTTCCTCTGAGTATACAGTTGTCCCATCCAGCTCACTCTGTCAGTCTCTTTTGCTGGTTAGAAACCTGCGGTACAAAATAGCCACACGACAGCTTTTTTTTTTATTGTCTCTTTTCCATTTAATTTCTATCAACGGCATCAGAATCAGCTGCTTGCCTTTCCATTGTTAATGTCCACTAGAATTGGTCAAGTTCCTCGCTTTCCCATAAATAGGGACATAACAGGAGTCCAGTCTAGTTTCGCTTTCTCTTTTCTTCTCTCTTCAAAATCAGAGTCAATAGTCAGCAGTTCGCGCTCACATAAATCTTGTTATTGTTTATACCAACTCACCCTTTCTAATGCTGTTAGAACCACAGTGGACAGAGACCCCAGAGATTGGCTCATCTTAAAGCTTTAAAACTGCACCACTTTTATGACAACAGTAAAGCCTTGAGCTGTCACTTTACCCCTACGACTGTTACTCACCGTGATTACTGGCATTTCTTTCTTGCTCATTCCCTCCTGCTCCCATCCCCCGCTTGATTGTTTGGAAAAAGGTATTTGGAACAAATAAGGTAAAGGACTAATAAATAGCAATTCTTAGTTGAGCTGTATAAAACTCTGTGGTTGCCTAGAGAGAACTTGTATCTGTTTGTTGTATATACATATACCTTCCTGAGAACTCAGCCCATTTTTCTGATGGATTTTTTTTTTTATGTTGCTGATTTATTTATTTATTTATTTATTTTAACATCTTTATTGGAGTTTAATTGCTTTACAATGGTGTGTTAGTTTCTGCTTTATAGCAAAGTGAGTCAGCTCTACATATACATATATCCCCATATCTCCTCCCTCTTGCGTCTCCCTCCCACCCTCCCTATCCCACCCCTTTAAGTGGTCACAAAGCACGGAGCGGATCTCCCTGTGCTGTGTGGCTGCTTCCCACTAGCTATCTATTTTACATTTGGTAGTGTATATGTGTCCATGCCACTCTCTCACTTCGTCCCAGCTTACCCTTCCCCCCGCCCTTGTCTTCAAGTCCATTCTCTACATCTGCATCTTTATTCCTGTCCTGCCCCTCTGTTCTTCAGAACCTTTTTTTTTTTTTTTTTTTTTTTAGGTTCCATATATATGTGTAGCATACGGTATTTGTTTTCCTCCTTCTGACTTACTTCACTCTGTATGACAGACTCTAGGTCCATCCACCTCACTACAAATAACTCAATTTCATTTCTTTTTATGGCTGAGTAATATTCCATTGTATATATGTGCCACATCTTTATCCGTTCATCTGTCGATGGACGCTTAGTTTGCTGCCATGTCCTGGCTATTGTAAATAGAGCTGCAATGAACATTGTGGTACATGCCTCTTTTTGAATTATGGTTTTCTCAGGGTATGCAAATCAAAACTATGGTGAGGTATCATCACCTCACACCAGTCAGAATGGCCATCATCAAAGAATCTACAAACAATAAATGCTGGAGAGGGTGTGGAGAAAAGGAAACCCTCTTGCACTGTTGGTGGGAATGTAAATTGATACAGCCATTATGGAGAACAGTATGGAGGTTCCTTAAAAAACTAAAATTAGAACTACCATTCGACCCAGCAATCCCACTACTGGGCATATACCCTTTCTGGTGGGTTTTAAGGGAGCTCTGAGAACAAGAGGGATGAAGAAAAATATGGCCTTCTTCACCATAACGAGGAACTGTCTGTGTCCAGCCATGATCCTACTAGGGCCACATGTCAGTTCAAGGCTGAACTCTGCTGAACTCGACTGCTTCCAGGCCGGGAGGTTCAGGCAAAGTATTAGCTTCTTTGGCATTCAGTTTCCTCCGTGGAAACATCACATCTGCCCCACAGAGCTGCTGTGAGGATCAAATGAAATGATGTATGTGGATGGGTATCATAAACTTGTGATCATATCATAAATACTCAAGCTTATAAACTTATTGATTAAAAGAAAGGGAAAGAAAGGTTTGGATGTGCAAAAGAACTAGAATTCACCTGCTCAGGCATTTAAAATTCACAGTCAAATGGCCCATCAGTTTTTGAATTTAAAGACTGATATGTTAGAGTGTACCTCTACAAAACTGGAACTTCAATTTTCTTTCTTTCTTTTTTTTTTTTTTGGGTTTTCACAGTTTTGTAGAGTCATAAGGTATTGTTATCCTCATTTTACAAATGAGGACACTGGTACAGAAAAGTTATGTCACTTGCCCCAGGCCCCTTCTTACTCGGAATCAAAAGCTTTCTGATTTTGACAGCCTAGATATTTGTCTCACAGCCTCCAGAGAAAGGAGAAGATTTATGTGGGAAGTTCATCCTCAGAAAGGTTACATGTTCTCTAATGTATGTTCATTTCGCATTAACACTTTGCTCCATCCCAGAACTATATTAACTGTATCTTACATTTTATTCTGCATTTCCCTAATAATATAAATCTGTTTTTAAATATCTCATTGCAAAAATGCACTGAGAAGCATGGTTAATAAATAGAGAAAATAGGGCAGAGAAACTTCCTAAGTGCCTAAGTCAGCCACATATTTTCGTGCTGAAAGCTCCCTCTTTCCATTTTCTTTTTCTTCTCTACAAGCATAAAATGTGCAAAACACATAGAGGTTTATTTGAACACTGTGGAACGGTGAAGGTGGTGTTAGAACTGATCCTTTCCGTTGAGTCATGGAAGAATGGAGAGTTAAAATCTACTGTCTTGCTTACCCAGAAGGATTTTTTTTTTAATGTTCATATTTAAAAATGCACTTGGATCAATGCTTTGGCTCATTCTTTGACAAGTAAGTTTATGTATGAACAAAATAACAGTGTGCAGGATGAAATGAATAATCTGTAAAGTGGATATGTCTGGAAATTTCTAGGCATTTTGGTCTCTGAACCTTTTGAGGAAATTACTTAGCCTAACTTCAGTTTCTCAACCAATATGGCAAAAAGTGACCACGGAAGAATAATCCCAGAAGCTCCCAATTTACGAGTGGGTTAGGACTAAGAGTTAGTACACAAGTCAATTGCTTGAAATTTGAAATTTACTTTTTTCCTGGCAGTATTTCTTTGAAACACAATTTGGTTCCCCAGCTAGTCTGCAAAAACTTCACCCATAGTGAATCAGGGAACTCTAGTGTCATTCCAGGAGCAAAAATCACTCTCACCTCTCACACATCTCCCTGTCCTGGTGGCATCAGAATCAGAGGAAACAGATTCAAAGGACGATGACTGCTTCACAGAACAGGTGAATGGAGATTTCTGAGGTCTAGAGACTTCTCTCTTGGCTATGTTTGTCGGACAAAGTATTCCTCTAAATAAATTGCTCCCCAGACAGGGGAATGAAGGGGTGGTGCCCTTAAGAACTATGGGTTTGGGTTGTGTTTCCTCCAAAACTTTTCCTGCATGTATATTTCCTTTAAAAAAATTATTGAAGTATAGTTGATTTACAATGTTGTGTTTAATATCTACTGTATAGCAAAGTGACTCAATTATACCTGCATATATGTTTTTCATGTTCTTTTCCATTATGGCTTGTCATAGGATATTGAATATAGCTTCCTGTGCTCTACAGTAGGACCTTGTTGTTTATCCACCCTGTATATAGTAGTTTGAATCTGCTAACCCCAAGCTCCCAATCTGCATGTATAATAGATTTCTTAAGTCTAGAATTTATTACTTGAGGAATCACTGCTGGGATGACTAATCCCCTTGCACACAGGGCATGTGTGTGCAAGTGAACGTGTTGAAGACTCATCTGCACAAAACCTGTCTCGGTGATTTTGTCCCTCATCAAGTTATTATTTCCAAAACAGAAATAATGTCTTAGGACTTTAAAATGGCCATTAAAAAGCTATTTGTAAGCTATACAATCAAAAAAGCATCAAATTTGAGTTGGGAAATAAACTTTCCTCTTTCATTTTAGATACAAAAATTATACCATGTAGTATCTTCTAGAAACTTCTTTGTATTTAAAGAAAGGTAAACATAGTCACAATTTAACTTAGATGTTATGAAGATTTACATTCAGCAGGTGGTTCCTAAGAGAGGACAAATTAAAATTTGCTGGTCTCCAAATGGATATGTAAAGTTAAACATTGGTTTCATGTAACCTTTTAGTAAAAAACTAAAACTTTAAGGACCAGCCCAAATATCTGAGTGAAAGTAAAGCCTTACATTCAACCCTAACACCCTCTTTTGATCAAAGACCATGGATATGATATCCTAAACTAAGAAGGAAATTGATGTGTATGGCAGTAATAGCAGAATGAGCGAATCCTATTATTAGGTGATTAACCCATGCTAGACTTGGAATATATGCCATTACATCTCTGTTATCTGCCCTCTTAGCTTGCTAGCAAGGGCAGGCTGGGCTCTTCTCAGTCTCTGGGATGACTTCGGAGGAGGTGGGGGAGGGAGAGCACACATGGCCACATATGAAGTGGTCTTATCCCAGCCTTCCGATCTTTGTGTTTCAGAGTATTAACCAGATTACAGGTCATAATCTGTAAAAGCTCCCCTGCTAGTGCCCTGCTTGACTTCTTTCCAGATGAAATCGCTTCAAACAAATCCTGGATCACAAAGAATACTCTATTTTGTGTCTGGAGCCAAAGAGGAAAATAAAATGCATATAGAAAGACAAGTATCTGCCAAGGGTAAAGAGCTAGATTGATGAGGTTCTGCATTTATCACCTCTGGAAAAAAAATTGTTCCTGTAAAAGAAGCCAACTGCAACATTTAGGATGAAGTAATTCATCTAGTCATTCTTCTTCCATCTGAACTTTTCATTTCCTTGTGGTTTTTTATGGATGCCCAGTTTAAACGTGTCTAGATAAGGACATGACTTATTTATTGACACTAAGAGCTTTTTATAAATTTAATATAATTTATGGATTTTTAATAATCCCCCTAATAGTTTCTTTACATGAGTTACTACTTTTTTAAAAGCCAAATTTCATTTTCTTTATGACAGAAAATGAGTGAAAAAGAAAATTAGGGTTTAAATAAAAAGTTATCCCACTTGGCAGTCCAAACCCATCCTTCGGCTCATAAAACACTACTGATGGGGACACCCTATTATTTTTAAGGGTTCGTGAAGTGGACAGAATTCAATTGTTCTCATTTGTTCTCTCAGCATACAGACAGGATATTTATGGAAAAGCACTCTCAAAACAAACAAACAAAAAACAAACAAACAAAACCCCATCCTCCCCCTAAAAAACAAACAAATCTTCTCACTGGGAAGGTCTGGGGTAAAACAGTTGTAATCAAGCTTGCTTGCTAAATGCTCTCAATTTTTCAGGAGCAATTTCCCCTATCTTTTACAAAGCCTTTTCCCCCCCACCCCCCCAGAGGATAACTTTCTAATTCAATAGATGTTTAGTATCTTTTAGTTTTTCATTTGTAAAACTGTTTAGAACTTGTTTCTCAGGCAAATAATCTGGTGACATCTTTAAAATAATTCCAACAGGACTAGCCTACAACAAAAGGCCATTGGTCTCTAGCTAAATATTCCCTAGACTAGGAAGTGTATTCTTCCTTCCCTGTACATCTCTTAGCTGCACACCACAGATGCCCACACGGGGATGCTTCTCTGTGTGTTAACTCTCATCTATCACAGCCCTTCCTGGTCCCTACCTCCTATGTCGATACATTCCTATCAGTGAGATAATTCAGAAGACCTCACTCCTCCCCTAGTCACCTTTAGGTAGAGCTTTGAGCCTCATCTGGCTCTGATCACTTGTGGCACTGAAGCCAGCAAGCACCATAAATGAGGGCGAGTGAGGAAGCTACCACTCTACAATGAGATTCCCTCTCCCCCCGATTAGAACTCCCGGGTCCTTCCCTTGCTGGGACCTGCCTGCATCTCCAGGCCGTGGACAGTTTCCCCAAGATTTCAGTCCATGACCCCTTAGAACTGTTCTTTGGGTTCTACCTCCCCTGTTCTGATAAAATCTGTGCCGTGTAAAGTTCACTTTTTAATAATAGTTTTATTGAGGCATAGTTTACATACAATACAATTCACTCATGTGAGGTGTACAGCTTGATAAGCATTGGTATATATGCAGTCATGTAACCTCCACCAAGATATAGAACAATTCCATCACTCTAAAAAGTTCTCTTGTGCCTCTTTGTAGGAGAGGCCTTCTTATGCCCAGCCCTAGGCAACTACTGACTACTTTCTGTCATTATAGTTTTGTCTTTTCTAGAATTTCATATAGGAATTACACAGTATGCACTCTATTGTGTTTGAATATTTCACTTAGCCTAATGCTTTTTAGATTGATCTGTATAGCTAAATGTTGTTAATATTTCTTTCCAATTTTTCACTAAGTATCTACCACAATATATTTATCTATTTTTAAAAAATAAATTTATTTATTTTTGGCTGCACTAGGTCTTCGTTGCTGTGTGCGGGCTTTCTCTAGTTGCAGCAAGTGGGGGCTACTCTTCGTTGCGGTGTGTGTGCGTCTCATTGCAGTGGCTTCTCTTGTTGCAGAGCATGGGCTCCAGGGCACGTGGGCTTCAGTAGTTGTGGTGCACGGGCTCAGTAGTTGTGGCTCACAGGCTCTAGAGTGCAGGCTCAGTAGTTGTGGTGCATGGGCTTAGTTGCTTCATGGCATGTGGGATCTTCCCGGACCAGGGCTCGAACCCGTGTCCCCTGCATTGACAGGCGGACTCTCAACCACTGCGCCACCAGGGAAGTCCCTATATTTATCTGTTGACCAGTTGAGAGATTCATATAGATTTTGCTTCACATCTTCCATCTTTCCTGAAACTGATTTGGAAGTGAATTTCTTGAGTTTCAAGGTGTCTGCTTCAAAAACTTTACTTAAACATATATGCATTTAAATATAATAGAAAAGGTCCAAAGAAGCAGAGGGAAGAATATTTCATTGTACCAACAGTCTGTGGGAAATGAGGAATTATTCCAGTGTGGGAGATTAATGCCATATTGGAAAGGTGGAAAGTTCCTTCAACATCTGAAAGAACAAAAACACTGAATAGTCATGTCTCTCCTGCTGTCTGTCCTGATTCCCACATCTGTTTGAGATAAAGTTACTTAATTTTCCCCTCCTGACTTATCTGTTTCTTCTAATGGCCACTTAGATTACAGGTAAAACACTATTGATAAGGAACTTCCACAGTTATTTAAACATGTTAAGTCCCATGACAGTTCTTTCACATATGGCCTTAGTATTTACTCTTTTTTCTATCTACATCAGTGTTGACATTTAAAAATCTGATGAAAAATTATTTGAAAAGAATTGCAATTTGACTGAGCTCACAAGTCAATCTGATAAAAACTGGTTGATCTGAGTTGATATAATCAAAAGTTATGACTTCTGTAGTGTTTTTCAAAATTTAATGTGCATAAAATCACCAGAGGTAACTTGACAAACACGAGGTTCCTAAGCCTCACCTTTCTGGATTCTGATTAAGAAGCTTGGGGTACACAGTTTAACAATCTGCATTTTCTAAGCATTCCAGATGATTCTGAAGCAAATGGTATGTAGATCTCCTTTGACATGTGCTAGAATGCAAAAGGCTGACATAAAAGGCTGGTCAGACTGGTTATTTGGCAAACTACACATGTTAGTAAGGACTCTTTCAGTTGCAAGTGACAGGAACCTAAATCAAACTGACTTAAACAAAGCAGATGTATATTGACTCATATAATTGGAAAGTGTGGGAGTAGAACAGGCTTCAGTAAAGATCTGTCCCTCTTCTGGCTTTCAAAGGATGTCATCAGAATTTGAGTTCTTTCTTCATCTTTTGGATTTGTTTTCCTTTTGTTGCTTCCTTCAGAAAGAACCTTTGTAAAAGTTGGCGAGATGGCCACCCATAGTTCTGTGCTTATACGCCATCTCAGTAACTTCATTGGAAAGACAAAAGTCCCATGACTGAGTCTCACTGGAAAGTTTTATCACATTCCCATCTCCAAAACATTCAGAATGTTCTAAATGGCCAGGCCAGAGTCAGGTGCTCTCCTCACCTTCCCAAGTGAGTGAGTGTATGTGTGTGTGTAAGTACGTGTTTGTGTGTTAGGAGATGGAGGGCATGGGTCAGCTGCAATTAAATCCCATGAACTGACTGTAGGGTAGGGGTGATTCCCTCCTTCACCAACCAAAAAATCAATGTGTCAGCTATAGAAAGCAGCCCAAGTCTGCTATATTACACATTTCACATAAACAGATGCCAGTAAAATGCTATATTTTTATCTGACTAGCTGTGTATATAGATAATCAGATTTAAACTCCTAGGGACAGAGTACAAAAACCAGCTTCTTTGATATGGGGCTTAGTAAGCACATGCCAATACATGCTTAACAGATACATTTTCATGTCTAATATCAGCATTGTTATAACCAATTAGCTTTGGAAGAGCCTACTATTCAGGAAAGGAGGGAGGGTAACCAACAAGACTGTTTCTGTGGATTAGACTTTCTTGGATGGTTAGGATGACGTTTTTTGAAATGTGCTTTGAGATCCATCACTTAAACTGCCATTACTAACTATGATGATGGGGTGAAGAATTATATTTGAGGAAAAAATCTGTTAAAACTACCTCACCATTGAGAGGTGAGACATAAAGTAGGAAGAATTAAAAAACAAATAGCAGAAATAATTGACAAAACTTGGATAAAGAAGAGGAATTTTAAAAGCTGTGTATACGAATGTAGCCATGACTATAAGAGTGAGATGATTCTCGTGTGCAAAAATGTGGGCAGGGAAGAGGAGAGGTATGGTCCAGTTGGGTAATCACAACTTGGCTCTGCATTAGAAAGACCAGACCTAGAATAGCTATGGGCAAGAGGCCTACAAATGTAAGCACTTCTATCAGTAATGTTACATTGTGAAATAATTCCAGAAAGGGTCATCTGTGAAGAAATTTAAGGCTAGGGTGAGCAGTACACAAAAGAAAAAACAAAACAAAACAGTGACATAAAAGAGCGGCAGGAAATGGGGAGCCCATGACCTGAAAGGTCTCTTTTGATCTCACTTTTCTATGATTCCAAAACAAATGTGTCTCCTTTGTGAATTCTTTTTAGCAATAACAATTTGAGGTTCAGTTGAAAGTCAAACATGTCGGCCGCTCTCCTGGGCCTGCCGTCTGATATGGGGCTGGTGAATCCTTATGGCTTGTGACTCAGCAGGTTCAGGAAGTAACAACAGATGTCTTTTCTCTGTTTGTTATAACTCATGACCAATGTCTCTTATAACCTAGAATTTTAACCCAAAATGTCTAAAAATGACGAACTTCAGCTCAGAATAGACAAAATATTTTATGATTTATTCGTTCAAATTTCAAAAGTTCAAGGAATATGGCAAAATTTGGTGGTAATATGGCAAAAAATTTCTCCAAGAATCTAGCAGTCTATCAGAATTGTGTGTGTAATTTTTAAAAATTACACAATTATATATACATATAGATTTTTTAACTTTCCCTAATGGACAGTACATGATATTATTGTGTATGGAAATAGTTTGTTTGTTTCTTGACATTTTCTCTGAGATGAATTGACCATGTATCCTACTTAGAGAAAAGCAAGTTCAATGAAGCTATAGTGACTTAGCCACCATGAAGGAGACAAAAGACATGAATGTGAGTTAAAGTGACTTTAAGGGCTAGATATAGGATGACATCAGCATGTTGGCAAGAAACAGAGATACACAGCAAGGCTAGACTGTCTGATGTTCTATCCAGAGTGGAACAAATGAAGAGGAAGACAAATGCAAAGCTACAGAAATAAATACAGCTGTCTAAAATATGCCCCTTGTGGTTATTAGTATATTTATTTTCTAGTAAAGAGGAAATTAACATATGTGATTCATATATCACCTCCCTTTTTTCTTTACATGCTTTCGTCTCTATCAACTCTGCTCTAGCTCTGATCTGCCACCCGTTCCAAGAGGATCCTTTGGAAACTTGTGTCCTGTAATAAACTCCTTCTGCATCTTTCAGGGCTCCTTCCTCCTCACCTAACTGAAACTTGACCTTTACGTGACCATGAAACCTTTCTTACTGTCCACTTAATAGATAAGGGTCTTAGGTTAACCTAGGAAAGCAGGTCTGCAGCAAGGGCTTGCATTCAGTTAGTATATTTGAAGAAGCAACCCCAGGAAACAGGATGGGGAACCTGGAGGAGTGAACCCAGGAAGGAGAGAAAGTCAGTCCAAAGATGTGTTATCAGACCTGTCACTGCTGTGGACAACAGGAGGCCAATCCATCTGGCATGCTCTGAGGAGCCTTCTGGAAATCACCTCAGAATTATTTGCGTGACAGATGGAAGAGGGGAGCATGTATCTACCAGCGAAGTGTTGGACGAGTACTGTCCGAATCGGTGTTAACCCCTTCTGTTTTAGATTGCACGTATGTGAAGGCTACATTGTATTGTCAGGCCCTGGGATAGAAGGTAAGAGCTGAGTCTATTCTAGAGCTGAGGTGCTGTCAGGTCACCTGTGTGTGCAGTAGCCAGTGACCAAAGGGGACATGGAAAGATACACGTGGCATTTTCTATGCAAGAGGCAACCAATTCCTTAATCACTGCTGCATCTAGTTCATTATCCTCCTAACTTTACCCAGTCAACAGTCCTCTTCCGGAATCCGTGACCTCTCCCCAAACCTCTCTCTCCCTCACCTCAGCTTCTGGTCACCCAGATGCTGCCCAATCTCCCCAATGATAGTGGCACTGAAGCCTCCACCATCCTCTACAACCTGTGTCTGTCACCATTTTTCTTGGCTTCAGTGTAGATGGTGATGACCCAATAACTCCCTGGCCTCACAAACCCTCATCTTCAGGCATCACTCAACTTCAGTTGGTCCCGGCACAGCCTCATCTGTGGCTACACTATCACCCAGACCCTCCACACTGGTACACCTTGAATTGAATACAGGAATTAAAAAAAATACGAAACCTATTCACTTCCTCATTCCTTCTGCTCTTCTCTTTGTTCTCACTGTGTCCTCAAATTCTTCCCTTCTTCCCAGCCCATATCCAGGCGATTCTGGTTTTATTTGCTTTCTTACCCAGGGTGGACTTCTTGAAAAGAACAATCCTGTCAATAACACATGAGATGTCACCTTAAAATCCTATGCCTCTTTTACGTACTGTCACCTTTCTTGGTTCTGCATCCTTGGTTCTTATCAAAGTTTGCTGGAGGAAATTCTCAGGGCCATGATAACAGGCTCAGCTACAAATTCACACTATTTCCTCTCTGCTTAAATAGCAATCTTATGCTCGAGGTTTCAACCTTGGGAACTGTTCAGGGCCTCTATAATCAAGCTTCTCACATGCCCACACATGCCTCGGTCGTTTCCCTAACGTAGGAGGAGTCTGTTACTTAGAATATCTTTCTGCCTCCTTTGGACTGTCCACATTCTACTCATTTTCTACACATTACATTGGTGTGTGTTACCCTTTCCTTTCTCTAGATACCTATTGTATATGTTATCTGCAGTATATTTGGTTATACACTCTTTTTATTATTTTTAATTATTTCTCTTCTGTTTGGGACTTTAACGAGGGAGTATGCTCCTTAGGAGCAAGGACTTTATCTGATACATATATTGTCCCAACAATGGTGACCACCCATTAAGCACTTACTACAAATACCCATGGACTTCATTTCAGTGAGTCAGAGCTTTTCACTGGAAAAAGGAACCTACACGTGCTCACTTGAATCTCAAATAGTATAAACTAGCTCTTCAAAATTCATAATCAAAATGAATTGGCATAATTAACATCATCTTTTTATTTTTCTCTGAATACTGGTTGTGAATGACCTAGCTTCATGGGTATATTGGACTGTGGGAATCATCCCTCAGTTTACAGTTCCAACTAAGCACAATGCCAAAGTGTTGATCTAAAACTATGTGGATGATGAAATATAAATGTAGCTTGTGTCTACACATCATAAACAGTTACATTAAAATATGAAAATATAAAAATCTGGAAACATAAAGATTTGACTGCTTTTTAAATGTTTTTGAAGAGATGTTGACAGCAATAATTTTGGAATTTAAATATTTGTTTGGAATTTATACAAATCAGAGCTAAAACATAAGAATTTAACTCACAAGTTTTGTTTGTGAATGTTGAGGAGTCATTAGAATAAAAAATAATTTAAGCAAATAACACTGCAAGTCTCTCTTAAAAACACATTTGATAAACATTGATCTAGCCCAGCCTCCAGCCCCATGCCAGAATTCTCTCTAACAACCATGTCAACCTACGCTTCAATGATAGGAGGTGCAGGTTGATAGGAAGCTCAACAGCTCTTAAGGCAACCCACTACATTTGGAGACAGACTTCATTTTTTCAGAATTTCTTCATCACCTTATTTTATAGGAGTCACACAAGTTCAGATATCTAGGGGCCAGGCACATGCATAAATGTGTATGGCAGACCAGGTGTGTCAATAGGGAGCGGTGGGGACTGTGGTGAGTGGAATGCACTGCCCTGCTCTTGCTGGATGCTGCTAGAGGAGTGAGGGGCCGATGCTGCCAAATCTTCCTGTGACTCAAAAGATGCTGAAAATCCAGATATATATATATGAAGTCTTGTGGCTTTTCAACACAAGTAACTAAGTAAAAATGTTAGATAAAATACTCTGGAGGAGGGTGGTAAATTAAAAAAATATATTTGTGGGCTAAACCTGGCTTGAAGCCTTTCAGTTTTTTAACTTCTAAGTCCTGTCTTACATTTTCACCTCTGGAAAAAATGTATTAAATTTCTACTCTTTTACTTTAAAAAAGAAAAAAGTAAATCAGATATTTAAGACCAACTATTGTTCTCTATACTTACCCCAGTCTTTTTAAAATTCTTTGAGTCTTTTGAACCCAAAATACATTTAGGTTGAAAAATAAATTACATGTATCTTTATCGAGAGAGTCATGATTTAGAGGGTTCCTTAATGCAAAATATTGATTTCTATTATGATTGTTTTCCTTAGTTTCGGTCCATTGGTAAATTTCCTTTGTAAACCAGGCCTGGTATCCTCTAGGTCTCCCAGCTTTATGTCATAAGCAAATTAGATAAGCATAGCTTCTCTGTCCTCATTTAGAGCATTGATTAAAACTAAGTTTAGCTTTCCTGGACCAAGATAACTGTCCCATGATAGGCCACTAGAAACACTGCCCTGACCCCAACCAGCTGGCATACATCACTCAATAATCTCTAAATCTCTGGGAAATATAACCACCCTTTTCAAGATGTCAAGGTGGAGTTTATCAAATATTCTGTTAAAATTTTAAAATACATTGCGTACATTATCTTCCTTATTTGCCAACTCAAATTCCACTTAAAAAGGAGCCTAGATCAGTACCATTGTGTTGCACAACTCAGGGGATTTTGTTCATAAAAAAAAGATACTAATGAACTTATTTACAAAACAGAAACAGATTCACAGACATAGGAAACAAATTTATGGTTACCAAAGGGGAAAGGTTTGGGGGAGGGATAAATTAGGAGTTTGGGGATTAACCTATACACACTATTATATATAAAATAGATAACAAGGACCTACTGTATAACACAAGGAACTCTACTCAATATTCTGTAGTAACCTATATCAGAAAAGAATCTGAAAAAGAATAGATATATGTATATGTATAATTAAATCACTTTGCTGTACACCTGAAACTAGCACAACATTGTTAATCAACTATACTCCAATATAAAATTAAAAAAAAAAGACAACTCTAAGCATAACTCATAGAACACAATGTGGCTGGTGCCCCCTGGAGTTGTGCATCCACCATAGCCCTTAGTGAGGTTAATTTGGTAATAAATCCCTTGTGGCATCAGTGCATATATGATAGCTCTTGGTAATCATGTTCATGGCCCAGGCTTTAAACAATAACAGAAACAAGGATTACAAAACCCTGATTAACAATTTGCTGGCATCAGACATACTTCAGTATAAATATTTTGGTAACATTTGAACTTATACAAGAAATTATAATTTGGTCACATAATCAATTTTTAATCTTAGTAAATGCTATGTAAGCCAGAGAAAATCTAAATATCTCTGGCATTCCATATATATTATTCACTTACACTTATAAAACATATCTATTGTAGTCAAGATTACCTATTAAAGCAGAGATGGATGAATACTTTTGTAAAGGGCCAGATAGTAAATACTTTAGGCAGTGCAGGGCACGTACAGTCTCTGTCACGTATTCTTTTTCTAGCAGTTACAAATGTTTTAATAGCTGGTAATTTAATAAATAGTAAGTATTGCCTCACTGCTTTATTTTGGCTTTTTTTCTTCTGTTTATTTTTGGTACTATCTCCATACACTGCCCTAAGAAGTTTTAGCTATTTAGTAGTTTTTAGATCCTTACAATAACCCACGGAAATAGGCTTTACTATTGTCTCCGTGGTTTAGATTGGGAAATCAAAGCATAGCAGGGGTTAAGTAACTTGCCCAAGTTTTCAAGGTGATTTTGCTCTTACAAAGAAATTCTTAAAATTGTATCTTACATACGTTCAAGGGTGGAAATAAGTACAAAATGTATATAGGGAATTGTGATTTATTTCTATATAAGGTAAAATGGCCTCAGCCTTTTCCATTTTTTTCTTTACACCACAGAGTGCAACTGCAGATGTGCATTTCCACTATATTTTGGATTGATAAACTTATATGAAAATATTTTAAATAGCATGCCAAAAATGTCTTCCCTGTGCACAAAATGGACAAAGTCCAAATGTTAGTTTAAGTTTCATATTATCTACCAATCTTCCCAGAAGAATCTGAAAGATTTTATTGTTTAAGTCACGTAGTTCTTCTGAATAATCTTTCCTTTGTAAACATTTGGCAATCCAAACTCTGGATTTTTCCACTTAATGTTCAAAGGAAGCTCATTTTTAAGATCAGTTTTAGTCAGAGTATCTGTCACCTTCCTTTTTAACCTTTATTTTGCCATTGCTTTCTGGTGCTGGTCATTATTGGACTTGCAGCTTTAAACTGCTATTCATTTTCTTCTTTAACACCGCAGTTTTCTATTCACCAAGATTTGCATTCCCTCCATGTTTTTTCTAAAACCAAAAATTAGTGGTCTTTTAAAATAAAAGCTATAATGTTTACATGAACCTTGTTTCTTCTTTTAATTGGTGTTCTGCTTTTAATTGGACAATGGTGGAGGGCTGGTGATGGGTGTTATTTATTTTGAGAATCCTGCTCCAGTGAAGTTGTTGTGAAGTAAAAGCTTGAAATGAAAACACTCCTGAAGGCCTCTGACAGGGGTGAGTAAGAAGAAAGGAGACGGAGAAGGAAGAAGAAGAGGAAGAAACATGGGAGGGAGCGGGGATAGCACTGGAATGTCCTCATCAAGTCAAAAATTAGAAGCCAGTCAGAAGCAGGTGACCAAAGGGTTTCTTCAAGTTTAAATATAAAGCCATGTTCAGGTGCATAGAGATCCAAGTTGCTAAAAAATTCCGCCCCCCCTCCCCCACCACCAGCCCAGCTAAATAACAGAATGTTTCCTTCAACAGGTGTATGATGCACATTCAAGAGGAAAACCTACAGCTAAGATAAAGTGATCATGTTGAAACCCCTTTCAGACAAACAAGTAAGTGTTCACATTTCTTACCCTTTTCTGGTTTTCCTCTCAGTGGGCTAATATGTAGCCACCTCTGTCATCATTAATTGTGTTCTTTTTTTTATTGCTATAATTTTAAAAATTGAAGTATAATTGATTTACAACTATACTTCAGGTGTACAGCAAAGTGATTCAGCTATATATATACATATAAACACACACACATATATATTCTTTTTCAGATTATTTTACATTATAGGTTATTTCAAGATATTGACTATAGTTCCCTGTGCTATACAGTACGCCCTTGTTGTTTATCTATTTTATGTATAGTAGTTTGTATCTGTTAATCCCCAACTCCTAATTTATCCGTCCCCACTTTCCCCTTTGGTAACTGTAAATTTGTTTTCTATGTCTGTGAGTCTGTTTCTGTTTTGCAAATAAGTTTATTTGTATATTTTAGATTCCACATATAAGTGATATCATATGATATTTGTCTTTGTCTGATTTACTTCACTTAATATGATGATCTCTAGGTCCATCCATGTTGCTGCAAATGCATTATTTCATTCTTTTTGATGTCTGAGTAATATTCCATTGTATATATACCATGTCTTCTTTATTGCTCTACCTGTCGATGGACGTTTAGATTGCCTCCATGTCTTGGCTATGTAAATAGTGCTGCTATGAACACTGGGGTCCATGTATCTTTTTGAATTAGAGTTTTTGTCTTTTCTGGATACATGCCCGAGAGGGGGATTGCTGGATCATCTTGAATGCATTGTAGTTAAATTATCTCCTGAAAGAAACTTAAAATGATGCTTTGAAGGAGGGTTCCCTTACCTAGAGATGGTTTGTAAATATAAAGCAGTATAAGGAAAGAAATTATATGGGATTTAAAACCTAAGTTCTTTTTATTTTAATTTGGACAAAGAAAATGGGCTAGAGAATTAGAAGATTTAGGTACTATTATATTCAATCCACAAAGTTTAATTTACTTAACATATTTTAAGCATTCTTTCAAGCTTGACAAACAACAGTTCCAATCTTAGTTCTCTAATTTTACACAAACCACAGTTGAAAAAAAAATACTAAATATCTCTGAAAATTTCAATTAAAAGGCTTACATTTTTTTTGCATCTCCACAAATATCCAGTATTTGAAACTGTCACAAGTTTTCCAACATTCCCCCCCAACACACTTTCCATGGATTTAAACTTCTGACACTGTTACATTTTTTAATTACCTAATTTTTAGTATTGGTTTTCCTGCCACAATGTTTCAATTAATAAAACTGTGTTATTTTTAGCATGGCTATCTAATTAATAGGACATACTTTTACCAGATTACAATAATTAGAAAGCATCATTTAGAGAAGAATCATCATTAATTTTCTATAGTGTAATACATCATGGTGAAAGTAGAATAAAGTATACAAGGAGATCAGACCATGGGATATTTTTATATGGTGTTTTCAAATCAACTCTTTTATAAAAATGATTTACTTGCCAATTCATTCAAGAACCTAGTTGGTTATGGTTTTTATGCTTTTATTTTCAGGGACAAATATTTCATGTCCCCTTAGATGGTATTTATTCAGAAAGTTTCATATGCGGGGCCCTGAGCAGAGTGTTCTCAAACTGTTCACTGGAAATGCTGTATGGAGCTGAGCACTTGTGCACTAGGAAACACTGCTGGTCACAACCAGTGGGGGAAAACCTGATGCTCTTCCACATCACAGCAAACCATTTATTGTAGAGAAAAGAGTGACCTAGTCAGAAAGACATGCTGTTGTAGAAATGTAGACAGATATTTATTTAGAAGGTAAATAAATACATAGGTATATCGAGAAATAAATATTTGCGTATAGAGGATGTTAATAACTGCTGGGTAGTGGAAGAGTTTTAAAACTCTTATTGAAGTACAGTGTGCATGCAAAAACTGTAGGCGTAGAACCCCTACAACTTTTTACAAACGATACTTGTATAATCCACATCCAGATCAAGGGACAGAATATTATCAGCATTCCTTAAACTATTCACCTTCCACCTTGAGGATAACCCCTTCCTATTTTCTAACAGCATGGAGTAGTTTTGCCTGCTTTGGAATTTTATATAAATGGAAACACTCTGTATGTACTATTTTGTGTCTGACTTCTTTTGCTCAGCCTTTTGTTGGTGAGATTTAGCCACATTGTATGTAGTCGTAATTCTTTCATTCTCATTCTGTCTTTGCATATGCCTTGATTTATTTATCCATTCTGTTGTTGATGGGTTTTGGGGAAATTTCTAGTTTAGGGTTCTGTTTTGGAGAAACCTATGGTTCTCCTGCTGTATCTTTTTCTTTCACTTCTGACACGTGCGGTCACCAGATGTGTGGGATTTTTCTCCACACCAAGCAACTCCCTATGACACCAGCTGGATATCCTGCAATTAAACTCAATTCTGGCACTATCTCCCTGGAGATAGTGAGAGATCCCACAGGTGAAGGGCTCTGTCCCATAATGCTGCCTCTCACTTCAGATGCTAATCACAAGTACTAGGTCCCCAGGTTACCCATAGCTTTTGTCCAACTTGGCTGCAAATCGGAGGTTCTCATCACTTCCTTCCCCTGGGATTTGATTATTTGCTAGAATAGCTCACAGAACTCAGGAAAACACTTACCAGTTTATTAAAAGATATGACAAAAGATACAGATAAAAAGCCAAATGAAGAGATATATATAGGACGCGATCTAGGAAGGTCCCAAGAACAGGAGCTTCTGTCCCAAGGGAGTTGGGGTATGTCACTCTCCCTGTTAGTAGACAAGTTCACCCACCTGAAAGCTCTCCAAAACCTGTACTATTGGGATTTTTATGGAGGCTTCATCACACAGTTAATGTTCAATCATCAACTCCATTTCCAGCCCCTCTGCCCTCTTTAGAGAAGAGGAGGACAGGGCTGAAAACTCCAAGCTTCTAATCATGGCTTGGTCTTCCTGGTGACCAGCTCCCATCCAGAAGCCGTCAAGGAGCTCACCCTGAGTGCCTCACTAAAACACAAGGTGTACCTAGTGCTCTTATCACTTGAGAAATTACAAGGGTTTTAGGAGCTCTGTGACAAGAACCAGGGACAAAGATCAATAAATATATTTTCTATTATCTCACAGGTTCATATGAATAATGCTGCATAAACATGCTTGTGCATGACTTTTGATTAATAGATGTGTTTCTATCGGGTTCTTGCTTGAGGAAGAGATGCTTGGTCACAGGGTGCGCGTGTTCTTTGGACAGTGCTGGTCTTCCAACATGGTTGAGCAGTCTACAATCTCACTGGCAGCAGTTGAGAGCTGTTGCACAGAGCTGCTGATCTTACCTGTCCTTTACATTTTAACCGTTCCAGAGAATATGTAGTAACATCACACTGTTTTAATTTGCATTTTCCTGATGACCACTGTGATAAATGTAAAAGTACCTTGCCAGCATAATCAAATCCTCATAACAATTTGTACTGATGAGGAAACTGGGCTTCAGCAGATTTGTGATTTACTCAAGCTCACTCAGCTTGGATGTGGTGAACCAGGGTTAAAACACTAGGTTTTGCTCATTAGTGAAGCACATAATAATAGACTTTTAGAGTCAGAAGGGAGTTTTGAGATTAGCCTATCCAAAAGTTTTTCACAGATGAAGTAATTGTGGTCCAGAGGGTTGACTGTGTTCATTACTTCAGAGATCATATTACATTTGGGGGTTTTGTCTGGTGGGGTACAATGGCCTAGAGGTCTGAATTCAATTCACTACCTACCAGCTGTGTGGCTGAGACAAGTCACCTGCTTTCTCTAGGCATCTATATTTTTTCAAATTTTTATTGGAGTGAAGTTGATTTACAATGTTGTATTAGTTTCAGGTATACAGTAGAGAGTCAGTTATACATATACATATATCCACTCTTTTTTAGAATCTTTTCTCATATAGGTCATTACAGAGTATTAAGTAGAGTTCCCTGTGCTATGCAGTAGGTTCTTATTAGCTATTTATTTTATATATCTTAGTATGTATATGTCAGTCCCAATCTCCCAGTTTACCCAAACCCCCCCCCCACTTCTGCCCTGGTAACCATAAGTTTGTTTTCTACATATGTGACTCTATTTCTGTTTTGTAAACATGTTCATTTGTACCATTTTTTTAGATTCCTCATATCAGCAAAGACATATGATATTTTTCTTTCTCTGACTTACGTCACTCAGTATGACAATCTCTAGGTCCATCTATGTTGCTGCAAATGGCATTATTTCATTCTTTTTTATAGCTGAGTAATATTCTATTGTATATATGTACCACATCTTCTTTATTCACTCCTCTGTCGATGGACATTTTGGTTGCTTCCATGTCTTGGCTATTGTAAATAGTGCTGCAATGAGCACTGGTGTGCATGTATCCTTTTGAATTATGGTTTTCTCCAGATATATGCCCAGGAGTGGTATTGCTAGATCATATGGTAACTCTATTTTTAGTTTTTTAAGGAACTCCCATACTGTTCTCCATAATGGTTGTACCAACTTACGTTCCCACCAACACTGTAGGAGGGTTCCCTTTCTCCACACCCTCACCAACATATATTGTTTGTAGGTTTTTTCATGATGGCCATTCTGACCAGTGTGAGGTGATACCTCATTGTAGATTTGATTTGCATTTCTCTAATAATAATTAGTGATGTTGAGCATCTTCTCATGTGCTTTTTGGCCATCTGTATGTCTTTGGAGAAATGTCTATTTAGGACTTCTGCCCAATTTTTGATTGGGTTGTTTGTTTTTTTTGATATTGAACTGAATGGGCTGTTTGTATAATTTGGAGATTAATCCCTTGTCGGTCGCTTCGTTTGCGAATATTTTCTCCCATATTGTGGCTTGTGTTTTCATTTTGTTTATGGTTTCCTTTGCTGGGCAAAAGCTTTTAAGTTTAATTAGGTTGCACTTGTTTATTTTCGTTTTTATTTTCATTACTCTAGGAGGTGGATCAAAAAAGGTATTGCTGTGATTTATGTCAGAGAGTGTTCTGCTCATGTTTTCCTCTAAGAGTTTTATTGTATCCGACCTTACATTTAGGTCTTTAATCCAGTTTGAATTTATTTTTGTGTATGGTGTTAGAGTATTCTAATTTCATCCTTTTACATGTAGCTGTCCAGTTTTCCCAGCACCACTTATTGAAGAGACTGTCTTTTCTCCATTGTATATTCTTACCTCCTTTGCCATAGATTAGTTGACCATGGGTGTGTGGGCTTATCTCTAGACTTTCTACCCTGTTCCATTGATCTATATTTCTGTTTTTGTGCCAGTACCAAACTGTTTTGATTACTTTAGCTTTGTAGTATAGTCTGAAGTCAGGGAGTCTGATTCCTCCAGCTTCGTTTTTCTTTCTCACGATTGCTTTGGCTATTTGGAGTCCTTTGTGTTTCCATACAAATTGTAAAATTTTTTGTTCTAATTTTGTGAAAAATGCCATTGGTAATTTGATTACTGTTTAGCCTCCATGTCTCTGTGGGGTTTTTTTTTACAGTGTTTTTCCTGTAATTTATTTCTAATCTCATTGTGTTGTGGTTGGAAAAGATGCTTGATTGATTTCAATTTTCTTAAATTTACCAAGGTTTGCTTTGTGGTCCAAGATGTTATCTATCCTGGAGAATGTTCCATGTACATTTGAGAAGAAAGTGTATTCTGATGCTTTTGGATGCCCTATAAATATCAGTTAAGTTCATCTGGTCTAATGTGTCATTTAAGGCTTGTGTTTCCTTATTAATTTTGTGTCTGGATGATCTGTTCATTGGTGTAAGTGGGGAGTTAAAATCCCCCGCTATTATTGTGTTAATATTTCCCCTTTTATGGCTGTTAGCTTTTGCCTTATATATTGAGGTTCTCCTATTTTAGGTGCATATATATTTATATTATATTTATATTATATTTATATATATTTATTTTTATATCTTCTTGGATTGATCCCTTGATCATTATGTTTTGTCCTTCCTTGTCACTTATAATAGTTTTTATTTTAAAGTCTATTTTTTCTGATATGAGTATTGCTACTCCAGCTTTCTTTTAATTTCCATTTTCATGGAATATCTTTTTCCATCCCCTCACTTTCACTCTGTACATGTCCCTAGGTCGGACGTGGGTATCTTGTAGACAGCATGTTATGTGGGTCTTGTTTTTGTATCCATTCAACCAGTCTTTGTCTATTGGTTGGAGCATTTAGTCCATTTACATTTAAGGTGATTACTGATAGGTATATTCCTATTGCCATTTTTTAAATTGTTTTGGATTTGTTTTGGTCAGGCTTATTTCTTCCATTCTTCTTTTGTTCTCTTTTCTTGTGATTTGTTGCTTATATTTAGGGTTGTGTTTGGGTTGATTTTCCTTTATGTGTATGTATCTATTGTAATTTTTTGGTTTGAAGTTCCCATGATGTTTTGACATAGCGGTCTGTATTATGTACCAAGTTGTTTTAAGTTGCTGGTCTCTTTATTTTAAATGCAGTTTACATTTCCTGCAATTGTCTTCTCTTCATGTTTGTGGTGTTGATATAATATTTATGTGTAGATGATTTCCTACTATTATTTTATTTTTTAATTTTTTAAAACATCTTTATTGGGGCTTCCCTGGTGGCGCAGTGGTTGACAGTCTGCCTGCCGATGCAGGGGACATGGGTTCGTGCCCCAGTCCGGGAAGATCCCACATGCCTCGGAGCGGCTGGGCCCATGAGCCATGGCCGCTGAGCCTGCGCGTCCGGAGCCTGTGCTCCACAACGGGAGAGGCCACAACAGTGAGAGGCCCACATACAGCCAAAAAAAAAAAAAAAAAAAGCTATAAAAAAAAATCTTTATTGGAGTATAATTGCTTTACAATGGTGTGTTAGTTTCTGCTTTATAACAAAGTGAATCGGCTATACATATACATATATCCCCATATTTCCTTCCTCTTGTGTCTCCCTCCCACCCTCCCTATCCCACCCCTCTAGGTGGTCACAAAGTACCAAGCTAATCTCCCTGTGCTATGTGGCTGCTTCCTACTAGCTATCTATTTTACATTTGGTAGTGTATATATGTCCATGCCACTCTCTCACTTTGTCTTAGCTTACCCTTTCCCTTTCCCATGTCCTCATGTCCATTCTCTACATCTGTGTCTTTATTCCTGTCCTGTCCCTAGGTTCTTCTGAACCTTTTTCTTTTTTCTTAGATTCCATATATATGTGTTAGCATATGGTATTTGTTTTTCTCTTTCTGACTTACTTCACTCTGTATGACAGACTCTAGGTCATCCACCTCACTACAGATAACTCAGTTTCATTTCTTTTTATGGCTGAGTAATATTCCATTGTATATATGTGCCACATCTTCTTTATCCATTCATCTGTCGATGGACACTTATGTTGATTCCATGTCTTGGTTATTGTAAATAGAGCTGCAATGACCATTGTTGTACATGACTCTCTTTGAATTACGGTTTTCTCCAGGTATATGCCCAGTAGTGGGATTGCTGGGTCGTATGGTAGATGGTAGTTCTATTTGTAGTTTTTTAAGGAACCGCCATACTGTTCTCCATAGTGGCTGTACCAATTTTCATTCCCACCAACAGTGCAAGAGGGTTCCCTTTTCTCCATAGCCTCTCCAGCATTTATTGTTTGTAGATTTTTTGATTATGGGCATTCTGACTGGTGTGAGGTGATACCTCATTGTAGTTTTGATTTGCATTTCTCTAATGATTAGTGATGTTGAATATCCTTTCATGTGTTTGTTGACAATCTGTATATCTTCTTTGGAGAAATGTCTATTTAGGTCTTCTGCCCATTTTTGGATTGGGTTGCTTGTTTTTTTGAGATTGAGCTTCATGAGCTGCTTGTGTATTTTTGAGATTAATCTTTGTCAGCTGTTTTGTTTGCAAATATTTTCTCCCATTCTGAGAGTTGTCTTTTCGTCTTGTTTATGGTTTCCTCTGCTGTGCAAAAGCTTTTAAGTTTCATTAGGTCCCATTTGTTTATTTTTGTTTTTATTTCCATTTCTCTAGGAGGTGGGTCAAAAAGGATCTTGCTGTGATTTATGTCATAGAGTGTTCTACCTATGTTTTCCTCTAAGACTTGTATAGTGTCTAGCCTTACATTTAGGTCTTTAATCCACTTTGAGTTTATTTTTGTGTATGGTGTTAGGGAGTGTTCTAATTTCATTCTTTTACATGTAGCTGTCCAGTTTTCCCAGCACCACTTATTGAAGAGGCTGTCTTTTCTCCATTGTATATTCTTGCCTCCTTTATCAAAAATAAGGTGACCATATGTGTGTGGGTTTATCTCTGGACTTTCTATCCTGTTCCATTGATCTATAATTCTGTTTTTGTGTCAGTACCATACTGTCTTGTTTACTGTAGCTTTGTAGTATAGTCTGAAATCAGGGAGCCTGATTCCTCCAGCTCCCTACTCTTACTTTATATTTGCATTTACTGGTGAGCTTTCCCATTTGGGGTTTTCTTGTTTCCAGTTGTGGCCCTTTTCCCCCTCTTTCTAGAGAAGTTTCTTTAGCATTTGTTGTAAATGTGGTTTTTTTGGTGCTGAATTCTCTTAGGTTTTGCTTGTCTGTAAAGTTTTTGATTTCTCCATCAAATCTGAATGAAAGCCTTGCTGGGTAGAGTATTCTTGGTTGTAGGTTTTTCCCTTTCATCACTTTAAATATATAGTGCCACTCTCTTCTGGCCTGCAGATTTTCTGCTGAAAAATCAGCTAATAAGCTTATGGGGATTCCCTTGTATGTTATTTGTTGCTTTTCATATTTTTTCTTTGTCTTCAATTTTTGTCAGTTTGATTAATATATGTCTCATCATGTTCCTCCTTGGGTTTATCATGACTGGAACTCTGCACTTCCTTGACTTGAGTGACTGTTTCCTTCCCCATGTTAGGCAAGTTTTCAGCTATAATTTCTTGAAGTAGTTTCTCAGGCCCTTTCCCTGCCTCTTCTTCTTCTGGGACCTCTATAATGCAAATAATGGTGGATTTAATGTTGTCCCAGAGATATCTGGGACTGTCCTCATTTCTTTTCTTTTTCTTTATTCTGTCATGTGACAGTGATTTCCACCACTGTGTCTTTCGGCTCACTTCTGCATTCTTCTGCCTCTGTTATTCTGCTATTGATTCTTTCTAGTTTATTTTTCATTTTAGTTATTGTGTTGTTCATCTTTGTTCTTTAAATATTCTACCTCTTTGTTAAACATTTCTCATTTCTTCTTGGTCTGTGCCTCCATTCTTTTTCTGAGATTTTGAATCATCCTTACTATCATTACTCTGAATTCTTTTCTGAACAGATTGCCTATTTCCTCATCATTTAGTTGTTCTTGTGGGTTTTTATCTTGTTCCTTAGTCTACAACATATTTCTCTGTCATCTCACTTTGTCTAACTTTCTGTATTGTGGTCTCCTTTATGCAGGCTGCAGGATCATAGTTCCTCTTGATTCTGGTGTCTGCCCCCTGGTGGGTGAGGTTGGAACAGGGGCTTGTATAGGCTTCCTGGTTATTAGGGACTGGTGCCTCTGTTGGGTGGAGCTGGGTCTTGTCCCTCTGGTGGGCAGGGCCATATCAAGGGGTGTGTATTGATGTGGTTCTGAGCTCTGTATGACTTTAGGCAGCCTGTCTTCTGATGGGTGTGGTTGTGTTCCTGTCTTTTTGGTTGTTTGTCCTGAGGCTTTCCAGCACTGGAGCCTGCAGGTTGTTGGGTGGGCCGGGTCTTGGTGCTGAAGTGGGGACCTCTGGGAGAGCTCATGCTAAGCAGTATTCCCTGGGGCCTCCACTACTGGTGTCTTTTCCCCCACAGTGAGCTATACCCAACATTTGCCTCTTCAGAAGACCCTCCAAGAACCCTAGGTAGGTCTAGCCCATGTTCCTATGGAAGTACAGCTTTTTTCTGGGTTCCAGTGCACATGAGAGCTTGTGTGCATTCTCCAAGAGTGGAGTCTCTGTTTCTCCCAGCCCTGTGGAGCTCCTGCACTCAGGCCCCACTGGTATTCAAGGCTAAATGCTCTGGGGGTTCTTCCTACTGATGCCAGACACTTAGACTGTCTTGGAGGACTATTTTTATGTGGGAATTTCCCTCTGTAGCCTGTGTGGGTTTAATATCTTTTGGTGCAAGTGCTGTTTTTAGTACAGATGTCTGCCACCTCTTTCCTCAGTGTATGCTGACCGATATCCTCTTGATAGGATGTGTGACTGATATTATGGTGACAAGAGCCTGCACTGGATACTAAGCAAGATATTTGCTCCATGGTTGTCACTGCCCTGTCAGGGACAGTGTCTGCTCCCTAGTTGTTGGAGTAGAGGCCCCCAGCTCTGGTTTTTAGCTGTGTTTCTGATCTGTCGTGTGAAGTATGTGGGATTGGAGCACTCCCACTGTGAGAGAAGCCACTGAGTATTCCTCCTGTGGAGCTGTTCATCTGTGGGTTGCTCTGTTGTGTCCCCTTTCACCCATTATGTGGGCTCACAAATTACACTGTTTTTGGCACTGCCCTTGGCCCCACCTTAACTGTGGGTATGCCAGCAATTGGCCCAGGTGTCTCTCAGGCATTGTTTTCACCAGCCTCTCTCCCCATGCACTGGCCCCTGCCTCCCTGGGCAATAGGAATGTCTCCTGCCCCATCCCCATCAGGGTGGGCTCTCCCTTCCCTGGCCACTGCCACCTCCTCCACGCCCCCTCCCTGCTGGGGTGAGCTCATATGCTCTGGGGGAGCCTCGAGAGCAGACACCTGTGGGTGGCCCACATGCAGATGTGGGTCTGAAACCACAGCTGAGCCCCAGGGGCCATGCAACTAAGGAAGAAGAGCAGAAATCTCTCCTCACAGCTGTGCAAACCATGGATTTACACCCTTGTGACCAACATTGTAAACTCAGCACATGCAGAACATCTGAATGGACAGTGCATGCTCCTGCAGCTGAGGTGGATCTAGTTTTAGCAGCTGTGGTCTTTGTGGGCATGTACATATGGAAGCTGGGCCAGGCCAGAGTCTGAGCTGCCTCCATAGTGCCCACAACGGGTCCAGTTCCATGATTACTGCAATCCTGGAACCTGACCTCAGTGGATCTACACTAGTGGCATGGTGTAAACAACGCCTGAGAGTCACCTGGGCCAACTGCTGGCATACCCACAGTTAAGGTGGGGCTGAGGGCAGTGCCAACAACAGTGTAATTTGTGAGCCCGCACACTGGGCAAAAGGGGACACAACAGAGCACACCCACAAATGAACAGCTCCACATCCTCCTACTCCTCTGCCATCTTGATTCCCATCCATCTGTTCTTTAATGAGGGCTCTATGGGCTCAAAAATGTTTTTCTTAATTTAATTTTTATCTTATAGTTGATTTCCAATGTTGTGTTAGTTTCAGGTGTACAGCAGAGTGATTCAGTTATACATATACATATATCTATTCTTTTTCAGATTCTTTTCCCATCTATATGCAGAATATTTAAAAAAAATTTTTTAGTGAATAATCTTTTTAAAAATTTTTATTTATTTATTTATTTTTGACTGCGTTGGGTCTTTGTTGCTGTGTGTGGGCTTTCTCTCGTTGTGGCAAGTGGGGGCTGCTCTTTTTGCGGTGTGTGGGCTTCTCATTGCGGTAGCTTCTCTTGTTGAGGAGCATGGGCTCTAGGCGAGCAGGCTTCAGTAGCTGTGACACGTGGGCTCAGTAGTTGTGGCTTGCAGGCTCTAGAGCACAGGCTCAGTAGTTGTGGCGCATGGGTTTAGTTGCTCCGTGGCATGTGAGATCTTCCCGGACCAGGGCTTGAACCCATGTTCCCTGCATTGGCAGGCGGATTCTTAACCACTGCACAACCAGGGAAGCCCCATATGCAGAATACTGAGTAGTTTCCTGTGCTACACAGTAGGTCCTTGTTGGTTAATCTATTTCATATATAGTAGTGTGTATATGTTCAGAAATGTTTTCTTGTGTGTTTATAGCCACCCAGAAGACAATTATGATAAAAACCTCAGTTTTCTGTGGTTACAGCTGGCATGGCCTTGAATGGTCCTCAAGCAGCCTGTCCTCCCTCTGTGCCATGATTGCTTTTCCTCAACTGGGCTCAGCTGCCCTCAGTTTTTGATCGATATTCCAGTGGTTTACTGGGTAGCTCCACCTGGATACCTACAGGCACCTCAACTTAACATGTCCCAACCCAAACATGTCCCCGCCTCTGCTCCACCAACTCCTGTCTCCAGTCCTATTTGTAAACCTGTTTCTTTTCCCTGTTTCCTCCTTTATTTGAAATTAATGTCACTGACCTCCACCTTTCATCTAAGCTACATTCCTGTCTCCTTTACTCCACTGCATTATCCCCAGTTCAAGAGCTCATCACCATGCCTCTTTCTATTGGAACAGTTTTTCCAAAAGGGTCCATAGCGTTAGTATGTTTTTCCACTAATGCACCCTCCACAATCTTGCAGACTTTATCTTTCTGTATTATGATATGGTCATGCTATAATCTTGCTAAAATAAAATAAAAATGTCTTTAGTGACTCTCTATGAACAATGAAGTAAAATCTAAATTCCATGGCTTGGCCTTCAAGGTCTTTAAAAACTGGCACCTGCCTACTTTGTACACCTGAATGTAATTTCTTGTTGCTCATTTTGCTTTGCTGCTTCACTTACATGCCCCACTGGAGACCCTGTCTGCTCTCTAACCACGCTCCATTCCTGGCCTGAAACATGCATGTTCCACTTCATCTACTAGAAACTGCTGACCTGGAGTGCCCTTTCCTTCTACACCTGTTAAATTTCTACTGATTTCCTCATCTGTAAGTCTTCTTTTTTTTTTTTAACATCTTTATTGGAGTATAATTGCTTTACAATGGTGTGTTAGTTTCTGCCTTATAACAAAGTGAATCAGTTATACATATACATATGTCCCCATATCTCTTCCCTCTTGCGTCTCCCTCCCTCCCACCCTCTCTATCCCACCCCTCTAGGTGGTTACAAAGCACTGAGCTGATCTCCCTGTGCTATGTGGCTGCTTCCCACTACTTCCCACTATTTTACGTTTGGTAGTGTATATATGTCCATGCCACTCTCTCACCTTGTCACAGCTTACCCTTCCCCCTCCCCATATCCTCAAGTCCGTTCTCTAGTAGGTCTGTGTCTTTATTCCCGTCTTGCCCCTAGGTTCTTCATGACCTTTTTTTTTTTCTTAGATTCCTTATATATGTGTTAGCATATGGTATTTGTTTTTCTCTTTCTGACTTACTTCACTCTGTATGACAGACTCTAGGTCCATCCACCTCACTACAAATAACTCAATTTCATTTCTTTTTATGGCTGAGTAATATTCCATTGTATATATGTGCCACATCTTCTTTATCCATTCATTTGTTGATGGACACTTAGGTTGCTTCCATGTCCTGGCTATCGTAAATAGAGCTGCAATGAACATTTTGGTACGTGGCTCTTTGAATTATGGTTTTCTCAGGGTATATGCCCAGTAGTGGAATTGCTGGGTCGTATGGTAGTTCTATTTTTAGTTTTTTGAGGAACCTCCATACTGTTCTCCATAGTGGCCGTATCAATTTACATTCTCACCAACAGTGCAAGAGGGTACCCTTTTCTCCACACCCTCTCCAGCATTTATTGTTTGCAGATTTTTTGATGATGACCATTCTGACTGGTGTGAGGTGATACCTCATTGTAGTTTTGATTTGCATTTCTGTAATGATTAGTGATGTTGAGCATCCTTTCATGTGTTTGTTGGCAGTCTGTATATCTTCTTTGGAGAAATATCTATTTAGGTCTTCTGCCCATTTTTGGATTGGTTTGTTTGTTTTTTTGTTATTGAGCTGCATGAGCTGCTTGTAAATTTTGGAGATTAATCCTTTGTCAGCTGCTTCATTTGCAAATAACTTCTCCCATTCTGAAGGTTGTCTATTGGTCTTGTTTATGGTTTCCTTTGCTGTGCAAAAGCTTTGAAGTTTCATTAGGTCCCATTTGTTTATTTTTGATTTTATTTCCATTTCTCTAGGAGGTGGGTCAAAAAGGATCTTGCTGTGATTTATGTCAGAGTGTTCTTCCTATGTTTTCCTCTAAGAATTTGATAGTGTCCGGCCTTACATGTAGGTTTTTAATCCATTTTGAGTTTATTATTGTGTATGGTGTTAGGGAGTGTTCTAATTTCATTCTCTTACATGTAGCTGTCCAGTTTTCCCAGCACCACTTATTGAAGAGGCTGTCTTTTCTCCACTGTATATTCTTGCCTGTGAGGCTTCTTTTAGCTTACCTTTCCTTTGCCCTTCTCATCTCTGCTTTCACCTCAGTCATCATAAAGCTCTACTGCAGCACTTCTCACATGGTACCCTGGTCATTTGTTTCTGTCTCTAACTTCACTACTTTTTGGAGATCTTCAAGCATCAGGGTTGGGTCCATCCATCTCCGTACCTCCAGTGCTGATTGAACATAGATGCTCAGTGAATATGACTGGAGTGTACTAATGAATTTACTGAATCTGAGGAGGCAAAACAACAGACTTTCCTTAGTAGCAAAATACCAAGATACAACTTTCCTCCTTTCTCATTAATATGCTCGAGTTTCATTTCTTTGCTTTTCTCTTCATCAATATTTTGTTAACTAGGTGTTTGCAAGGATGGCACTTTTACATACACTTTAAGTGCATCTATTTGCAATTATGGCATCTCGAATCTGAAGATTTGCATGGGGCTCCTTGAGGCTTTAAATTGAATATTATAGATGAAATTTCTGAAATCAAATTTATCTTAAAAAATAGAAGCCCAGAGAGTTGCCAAGTGGAGTGTGTATAATGGAGCACACTCTCTTCAAATGTGGTCTGCTCCTCTCTGTTTCCATTTTGCAGTGTGTAAAACTGATCCACTAAGCTAATTATATGATGGTGAGCATGTGATCAAGCATAATGTTGCTTTTAGAAAAATCTGGAACATATGAAAAAAAAATCCAAACACATTTTAAAATTAAAATAATATAATACCTAGGTAAAACAAATAAAAACCTACAAATAAATCTCTGAAATAGCAAGCCCCAGATTGTTTATAAGCCCTTTTCTAGAAAATAAAAAATTGTAAAAGAATCAGTTACTCATAAATGTCAAAATGCTTCACCTTTTCCTTAAGGTATTTTATGTAGACATGATCATCACTCAAAAATTTAGCTTTTAATTTAACCTTTAAAACTTAAGAATGCTGATTTTTTAAAATGCTGCTATAAGAATACATTATCATAACGAGGAAGTGGCACTGTCAAGACAAAAGAGTCTCCATGATGTTCTTTACAATAATAATTTACAATAATTAGGTAAATAACAATGCAGTAGAAAAAGTTCATTTGAATTTTCCAAAATGGTTTTCCTCTTACAACATTCCAGATTTTTCACAAGTTGTAAATAAGTTTTAAAAGACAGGAATGTGCTGAAAGGAGAATTTTCAGGCCAATCACAAAAGGAAAAATTAATAAGGATTAAACATTTCTCACACTTTGTTCAAAAGTGTGTATTTTGATTTTGTTCTCACTTAAGTAGTGCTAAATTATAATATGAAGCCCACGCTAGTAACTACTCTTCAATAGCCACATTATCCAGGATTACTGGAATCAAATACTAAATTAGCAGTAGCTGTTATTATTTATAAATTAATTTTTTCTCTTTCTCTGAGTTCTATGAATTACACTGTGTAGCCTCCCTTTTCTGAAGGGACATAGGGTGTCACAGTGTAAATAATTGTGGCCTAGAAACTGAAGACTTAGAGTCAACATGTGATTTGCCACCAAGTGGTTCTGTGACCACTGTCACTCAACTTTTGCTGACATTGGATTGGATTGGAACCAGACTCTGTGTGAGGTTGTTTCTAATTCTTATATTAAATGATCCTTCTTGGGCCCATATTAAAGAGGATTATGCCTTAAAACATATCACAGTTCAGTCCTTTCTCTACCATTTTTGTATTAAGACTCATCTAGTTGAAAGTGACTAAATCCATCTCAAACAGCCTCAAGCCAAAGAGACAATTTATTGGTTCATAAAACTGAAAAGTCTAGGAGTGGATCTAGGTCTCAAAGTCTGGGGGGGCTTCAAGGGCTCCAAATGTGTCATCAAAATCCAGTTTCTCAAATTCTTCTTCTCAGCTCTGCTTTCCTTTGCCTTGGCTTCCCTCTTGGTTAGGCTGTCTTCATGAGGTATTCTCTGGCAACTCCAGATTTACCGCATCTTTACAGCAAGCAACACCAGTGGGGAAAAAAAGCATATTTTTAACAAAGGTCCCGAGTGGCCAAGTCTGAGTCGTGCCCTCTCTTGGAAGTGATGGGGGTCGGTGAAGATGGGGATGGTGGGGTATTTTCACATCAACAGAGAGGGGTGGTTCCTCAGAGGAAAACTGGTGTAAAGTTTGCATAAAAAAGGAAAGGGATGCTGAACAGACAAAAATAACAGGTGTCCCCTGGCAACTTTGTAACTTGGCCCACTTCTTTGTGATGTGCATGGCTTTCCCTTTTTCTACACTGCCAACTCTTCAGATAGCAAGAACCATATTTATTCACTCTGTATTTCCTATCAAACCTACCACTGTTCTTTGAAATGAGAAGTGTTTCTTAATAAAATAACTGTGGCAGCTATGGAAGTGGGACTCAGAGTGCGGTGAGCTGACAGCCAGCCTCCAGTTGCAGTGACTTGAGGATCCACCACAGCATTTGCGCCTAGGCCAGGCTGGGACTGGGTGACCCTTTGCAATGACCAAACATGGCAGGGGTCTAGGGCCTGGCCATTTCTGCCCGATGCTATACTCCTCTATGGGTGGTTTTTTGTTTGGAGCTCCCCACTGGGTTGCCCAATGCTTTGTTAGGTCTGTATGGCAGTCTGAGGTTCTTCCAGTTTGCTTCCTCCCACTTTCCTTTCATACTTTCAGACCTGCAACTCGTCTAAAGGTTTTCTCTGTCCAATCTTGCTTCCTTCCCCTTTACCTTTCACAGGTATTACCTCTCCCAGTAGACCTTTTGCATTCCTAACTCTACCTCAGCAGCTGTCTTCTGGGGGACCCAAACTGATGAGGAGATAGGCTTTGGGCCTAGATTATTCAGCACTCCTCTGGCAATGAGGACTCCCATCTTGGTGGTAAGCAGAGCACACATAGTCCCTGCCACAAGGTGGTGATTCCATTGCTAAAAACTTCACAGGTGTTGCTGTGGAGGGGGACACCCTGATTGCAACAATGATTGAGGACTTTGAAAAGTGCTGCGCGGGAGATGGGTGGAGAATAATGTATATAAGGACAATGTATTTGGCTGCTGTTATTAGATTGAATTGAAACACTAGAGAAAAACAATGAAAAGCTAATGGCAATTAACAGATCAAAAATCAAGTGAGAAGTCCTGGGGACCTCTTTAGCAGCTTCAAAAGCAGTCTTTATCTTCTGCGGGAGGTAAGCAGAAAAAGCCAATAACCAACTTCAGACTTAGAATCCTTGAGCTTCAGATGATTGAATGCTCAGTGGAGACAGACCTAATGAGCAGGGCACTAACTGGGAGAATCAGGAAGTTTGACATATGGGATAGGGAAGCATCAGAGTAGATAACCCTAAAGATTTTGGCTCCCCAGATTCCTCTGAACGTTCAGAGCCTGTGTAGGGCGCCTGGTCATCCCTACGTGGGAAGACACTGCCTGGGCTTCTTCCCAGGAAGGCAATGGGGGCTTCCCCTCAAGATCTGCCTCTACCACTTCTGGCTGCCATGTTGGTAACTAGGATCAAGTCTCAGTGTAACCCAGCTAGGGATGTGCTGAGCCTGAGAATTGAGAAATCAATCATATCCTAAATTAGCCAGCATATTCCAGCAGAAGCTGGGGAAGTGCCCCTGGGGATTAGATTTTGAAGGTGCTTGACAAAGGGGGCCAGAACATAATACTGGATAAAGGAGACTTTATTGACTTAGAGGTACTCTGGAATATAGGATTTCGCCTTGGCAAGGACCTCAGTACATGATATGCAGCCTTTGATTTGGCAAATGTGTTTGTTACTTTCTATCCTAAGCAAGAAAAGTGAACAGAAATAGTTCTCTTTGGTCCACATGGTATAGCTAACAGTATACATTCACGATTTTGCCCCAGGGTTATGTAAACTGTCATAATATTGTCCTAAGAGATCTGGACCATTCAATATCCTTCAGAATAACACATTTGTCCATTGCATTGATCATATTATGTAAATCTGGCAGGTTGAGTTAGAGGTGGCTAGCATACTTAAAGCCTTGGTAAGATACATGTCCTCCAGAGGACAGGAAATAAACCATATGAAGATTCAGGGGCCTGTCATATCAGTAAAATTTTAGGGACTCAGCAATCATAGAATCATAGACATGCTGGGACATCCCCTCCAAAGTAAAAAAGAAAAAAACCCCAAAACCCCCCAAAACCCAAATTGCTGCATCTTTTAAATCTTACAACAAAGAAAGAAGCACAATGCCTGGTAAGTTTCTTGGGGTTCTGGAAGCAACACATTCCACACTTAGGAATACTGCTTCAGCCCAAATACCAGGGGCAGGGCTCTGTGGCAGCTCCAGGCTGCATGAACAAGCCCTGCTGCTTGGACTATGTGATCAGGCATATTTTATGATTTTGAAGATGTCAGTGTGGAAAAGATACAGTGGAATTTATGGAATACCCCAGTTGGAGAATCTCAATGCACACCCCTGGGGTTCTGAAAGAAGTCCAAGCTCTCTGTGGCAGAGAGAAACACGCTTTTGAAAAACCATGAGGAGCAGTTGGGGTGATGACTGAGGGCAAGGGAAATTTAGAGGGAGAGTGGGAAGAGGGGCAGTGAGGCACACCAGCTGCAAGAAGGGCTGTAGTTCTTCTCAGGAAGAAAGACCCACTGGAGGCCTGGAGGGCTGCTCCTGATTGCAGACATGGATCTCTATGGCACAGGAGTGGCCTGTGGGCACCACAGAAGTGTGCCGCTTGGACCTCCCTTCAGGAAAGAACTTGCCATTCAGCTGTGAGATGGCCGACGGCCTCCAGGGGCAATGCTTACATAGAATGTCACAGCTTTTGAGCCAAGACCACACTCTTCCCTGGTGGTCCTCAGAGTGACTGAGCATGGTAGGCCTGCCAGGACCTGACCTCTTCTGCCCAATGTGGAATTCCTCTGACACACAACTGACTCCCCAGGGTTTCACAATCTGAGACACTCCCTCCCCAATTCTTCCTCCCACTTTCTTTTCACAAATCTCAGATTTATATCCTAGTCTGAAGACTTTGCCAAATCCTGCTTCCTCTTTCTTTATCTTTCCTGGGCATTATGACACATCGCCACCCAGCACACAACTTCTAAAACCTCTTGCACTTGTATCTTCATCTCTGCATTTCATTCCTAGTTGCAATATCTAAATAACTTGATTCTGATTTTGGCTAAAGTCTACATTGCCCACCTGCTTCAGGAGCACTTGAACTTTCTTTCAACTTATTTCATGGAAACTGTTCACCTGTGCCCTGTTACACCAGAAATTTTGCTACAATCACTGTCACTTTAGCCTCATTTCTCAAAACTATAGTGCAAGCCATAGCTTTGTGATCAACAGACTGGGGTAATGATTTAAACTTCAGGAGTCCTTTCTTTACTACTTTTACATTTGAATGAAAATAAAATTTAGGTCTTCGCTACATTCCTGTTATATCCTGCAACAGGTCTCTGTCAAAGGAGTTTTTGATTAGATGGTGAGGAGGGCATCCATACCACAGGAGGGCATGTGTACATGTGAGAAATATGAATACTTTGAATGCCAAGCATAGTTTTCCATTCTTATATCATGTGTTTTCCATGCTATTCTCGAGTTAAAGTCTCCAAACTTATTTGGAATTATTTGTTGGTCTTTTCCGTCTCAGCAGTACCTCTGGAAGAACTTTGAAGATGTTTTATTTCACTGATATTTAAGGAACACTGATCTCAGAAAAGCTCTGGTTTCCTTTTTCTTACCCTCTTATTTTTCCCCCATGGGTTTTAGTCTTCTCCGTAACTTTTATTAAGCTATCTTTGAGTTCAGAAGGCTGCAAGAATTTTTCTTTTAAAAAGGAAAGCTTGCCTACCAGCCAGTTTTATATTTTTCCCCAAGCACTCAACAGTCTAATCTTTTTCCCATTTAAAATGAGAAAGAGTTTAGCAAGAAATTGACTTGATGTTAGGACAGGAGCTTTGGGAAGCTCTAATCTCTATGACAGCTTTAACAAACCAATCCCGCTCGCCGACCTCCTACATTTTGAATAGGACCTGTTCCTTCCAGCCCTCCAGGTAGGATAGTAAGCCTCTAAAGCGCGTTTGTGAGGGCTCTGTATTCACTCTTTCTTTTGGTTTTCTCTTCCGTACTTTCGGGAGCTTGAGTCTTTGCAACATATTCCCTAGTCTTTTAGAAGTAGAAGAACTTAGAAAGGAAATGAGACTTTGGTTTGCCTTTGAAATATTTACTCAAGTTTCACTATCTGCACAGCCCCAAAGTGGTGATTTTGGGAAATGTTTGGAATTGCTGAGTCTTTAAAGGAATGCTTTGTTTTCTATTTTTACATAAAGAAACAAATGACATAAATTTTTTATGCTAAGGAGAGAGACTTTTGCCTCAGAAAAAGATAGCTTTATAATGATCTGTAATATTGTTTATTGGTTACCAATAATTATCCATGCCAGTGGTCCTCAAACTTTTAGGACATCATAGTCACCTGGGGGGCATAGGCCCCACTCTCAGAATTTTTTATTCAATAGGTGAGAATCAAAAATTTGCATTTCTAACAGGTTCCCATGATGATGATGCTGGTCTGGGGACCATACATTGAGAACCGTTGCTATCATTACCCAATAGGAAAAAAAAATCCCTAAAATTTCTGTGAGCATTCCTAATTGAACTAGAGTATTGTGACCATTTTATATCATTACTGAATGAACTTAGAAGGGGAAGTTTAAAAAATTCTGATTTATTTTAGGACAATTAATTATTAAAATATAAAAACTGTCAGTTATCTTCTCTGATTGGTGGTATTTCATTCCTTTGTTTCTTACATGAAAAATATATACAGCCAATAATATATACTTGTAAAACAATAACGCCGCTAAAAAATATAAGCTATTTTCGTTGTCTTTATTATTATTTTTTTTTGCGGTATGCGGGCCTCTCACTGTTGTGGCCTCTCCCATTGCGGAGCACAGGCTTCGGACGCGCAGACTCAGCGGCCATGGCTCACGGGCCCAGCCCCTCAACAGCATGTGGGATCTTCCCGGACCGGGGCACGAACCCGTGTCCCCTGCATCGGCAGGCGGACTCTCAACCACTGCGCCACCAGGGAAGCCCTCAGGGCAGCCCTCATTGTCTTTATTTTTATTTTTCTTTAGTTGTTCCAAGTATTTACTGGAGTCTGTTGCAATTAATGGATTTTTTCCATCTATTAATGTGGGGCTAATAATATGTACTTTTTAGGGTTGTTATGAGGTTTAAAGAAGAGAGTGTGTATAAAATGCCTAACGTAGTACCTGACTACTAACAGATGACCAAGAAACATCAATTTTTAATTTTCACTTCTTTACCCATTTTAACACCACTAATTATTTGTGGGTACTTTAAAATACATGTATTCTACCCTGAAAAATCAGAGAAATAAGAGAAGAGAGGTACAAATTATTTTAATGTGGGATTATTTTCCATTAGATATTACAGGCTTTTTTTGTTTGTTTGTTATCAAAATAGGAATAACTCCTCCCATGCAGACTAGGTATGTTATTTTAGGCTATTAATGCAAACTCAATTTTTTTGATTCATACTATCCCCAAACCCATGTAACACCATCAATAATAGCTTCCACCTAGAATTGTGTTTGCATGTCAGTACTAGGCTAAACACTTTATATTGCTTACTTTATTTCATCCTTATAACAACCCTATTAAGTTGTCGTTTCTGACTTTTACAGATGTTAGTTCATTGCTATCTCCTCTTACCTATAGTGAAACCTCCACATGAGCAGTGGCTTTGTTTTAGGTCCTGCTGTAGCCCTGCTGCTTAAAAGAGTACTTGGCATATAATAGGTGTTCAAGGAGTATTTGTTGAAATAAATCCATTCATCATTAAAAGGAAATGAATGAAAGGAACTCTTCCCTGAGAGGCTAAGTAATTTGCCTCAAGTCCCTGGCCAGGTTAAAATCCAGGCACTGGATTTCAAGTTTTCCCTTTCCTGACCCCTAACATACAATGTAGAATAGGAGTTTCCTAAACTGTTATTAAAATATCTGAGCTTCTCTATAATTTTCAAATGGTAACAACAGTGCATATAATATTGAAATGTGCTTGAAAAGAAACCTGGAGTTACAAGTTTAAAAGAAGCTCAAGTTGAAGGTAAGAGAGTCTTTGGTAGAGAATGGTTGAGGAAGCAAGTTATTCTATGGATATAACTTGTCTCTGCAGAACCAGATGGAAAATGTTAAGTCACCCAAGATCACCAATAGAAGAATGTCTCATTCTCAAACTGCTGAATGCCTGCAACCATTCCTTCAGTGAAAGGGGTGGTTGAGGTTTTCTAGAGTCCATGTTCCCACTATAAGCAATCTTGATTATTGATACTTCTCCCTCATATTCTGAATATGGGTCAAAGGAACAATAGTTGACCACATTAGTATTGAGTAAGTAATATCTGCAGGTTTCGCTGGGTTTAGTTCTATGTTATAAATACATTTAAAATTATACCTCACAATACAAGATTTCTTATTGCACTGAAGTTCCAAAAAATTTGTCTTCTTCCTTTAAAAAAAAAAAAGAAAAAATGCAATCACATTTTACTCGTATATCCCAAACATTTACACAAGAGAGAAATAAACCCCTATTTTATGTCAGCAGTTATTAATTTGGGTTGTTGTTACACAAAGCTGAAGTGATTTCATATACGGTATGCTTTACTTTGGTAAGTTCAATATTTCTTTTTAGAAAAAGTTAAAAACAAAAAGTCATAATAGGGACTTCCCTGGTGGCTCAGTGGTTAAGAATCTGCCTGCCAATGCAGGGGACATGGGTTCGAGCCCTGGTCCATGAAGATCCCGCGGAGCAACTAAGCCCGTGCACCACAACTACTGAGCCTGTGCTACTGAGCCTGCATGCCGCAACAAAGAGAAGTCCCCACTGGTGGCAACTAGAGAAAGCCCACGTGCAGCAACAAAGACCCAATGTAGCCAAAAATAAAAATAAATAAAATTTAAAAAGTCATAATAAACCAAGATCTTTGACATCAAGGCACTTTCCAAGTGAAAATGCTTCTTATCATTCTCCAAAATAAAACAAAATAAGATTGGCAAAACTTTGAAATTTGGTTTAGATTTCCCCTCATATATAATAACTTATAATTCTCAATGAATCTTCCTCAAGTTTATAGTTTTCTTTGACTACGACTACACAAATCACTTTTTAAGAGGGATCATTTCTCGGTCAAAATAAGTAAAATTAAAACAGAGTTATGTTGGTATCTTACCTTTGTGCAAAGATACATGGATGACATTTCTCTGACACAAATCCTTTCTTGATTCCCCTGAGACAAAAACACTGAAAAGCTGTCTCTGTAAATAAGTCAGCCAAGAAGCTTCTTCTTCTACAACTTCCATCAAATATGTATCTCACAGTTGAGATATAATTCTTGAGCCAGATTATTTTAAATTCCATAATAAATGATTAATTCTTCAGTAGTTTATCATCTCTTTGAGATATGCCTTTGATTATGAATACTAATAACAAGTAGTGATTTAACTTCAAAAGATTGTTACTCTCCTCCTATTTGGTCTGCGTCTTGAGCAGCTGTCCAGGGTACTTAAACAAAATTAATTAGTGTAAATAGTTAAATTACAGATCTTTCCCTTTTTCTTGTGGTTTGTGGGTTTTGAGACACTGAAGATGCTTTGCACAATAACTCAGTTTGTTTTTCCATTTTGAACAAGATTTTAAAATCCTGCAGCCTAAGAATAATGAAAAATGATATAGAAAATATTTGTGGTTGCCTGTGAAGCTGTGTTAGAAAGATTGTACAACACTTCTTTGAAAATGATGTTATGGTATTTTGCTCATGGAATAGAGATAATATGATTAAATATTATGTCTACATAGAATATGAACTTAAAGGTCACTGACTCCAGCTCTTTATCTGAATTCTTAGAAGGTAGTCATTTTGTTCCAAGTTAGGGACGCTCAGCACCTCCAGAGGTGGCCCTCTTCAGGTTCTCAACAATGGAAAACCTCTTTCTGCTATGGAACTTAATCTAGCTCCTTCTGAGTTTCATCTTTCCATCCTTCTGAAGTATCATTCTGATTTCTGTATTCCCATCTTTTACTTGGAGAACAGAGGGAAAATTAAGTTCCTGGGCCCAGGTCTTCAACATTAAGTGCTGGAATTGCTTTGTTAGAAGCTATACCCACTTCCTGGATAACAATATAAGAAAACAAAGTATCTATTTCTGAGTTCTGCATGAAATCAAAATTCCAGGTACAACATTCGTAATAATCTATTCATGATTTGATAGCAAACCAACACATAATTGCAAAGTGTATTTTCACTCTTTAAAAAAATACAGCAAAAAGGAAGTTTAAACTTTTCCTCTTACTTATTGGTCATAATAATAACTTAGACACATACTCTTTTGTTGTTGTTGTTGTTGTTGCGGTACGTGGGCCTCTCACTGTTGTGGCCTCTCCCGTTGAGGAGCACAGGCTCCGGATGTGCAGGCTCAGCGGCCATGGCTCAGGGGCCCAGCTGTTCCGTGGCATGTGGGATCTTCCCGGACCGGGGCACGAACCCGGGCCTCCTGCATCGGCAGGTGGACTCTCAACCACTGCACCACCAGGGAAGCCCAGACACATACTCTTAAGACAGCAGTTCTCAAAGTGTGGGTTGAGGATGTTTTCAGGGTGTCCATGAAGTCAAAACTATTTTAATATACTATAGTAATGCTAATAATATAATAATATTAAAACATTATTTGCCTTTTTCATTGGGGATGTTTCACTGTGGATGCTGATGGTACAAAAGCAATGGTGAGTAAAACTGCTCAGGCATCAGCATGAATCAAGACAGTAGCACCAAACTACACTAGTAGTCACTGTATTCTCCCCTGCCACACATTCACAGTAAAAAGCTGCCAGGTTCATTTGAGAACAGCCTTGATGAAGCAGGGAGATTGATTAACTTTATTACATCTGGACCCTTGAACACATATCTTTAAATATCCTTTGTGGTGAAATGGGAAGTACTCATAAAACACTTTTGCTACATATCTGTAAGTATCTAAAAAAATACTCTTGCCATTGTTTTCGTTGCAAGCTGAACTAGCCACTTTTTTCATGGAACACTATTTGAAAGAATAACTGACAAACTATGGGTATTCAGATGTGAGTATTTGACAGACATTTTCTTGAAAATGAATGAAGTGTGTCTGTCACTTTGAAGATACAACTGACGGTATTTAGCTACCAATAATAATATTTGAGATTCCAAGCGATAATTAGAATTTTAGGAAACTTGTACCTGCCATTGTGAGCTTGACAACTTCCCAGTATGTAGAGACTTTACTGAACAGAGTGGTAGAGATACTAGCAATTGTGATTTTTACTGATATTGTGTAATAAAATGTGTTAACCTTTGGAAGAGCTGCGTAATCCAGTTAGTTAATGTTTTAAAAATTATCACTGCATATGATATAAAGCCATGTATGGACAAAAAAATCTACAGGCCAATGGATTTCAGTGATTAGAGTGTGAAAACTTTCTTAATTGATTCCAGATTCCACATTACAGCTAACTTTTAAGAAATTACTACTTACGAGTGTTGGTATAATAACAGCAAAGAAGAATACCTACAATTATATGTAAAGGCTATTTAAATTTAACTTAACTCTTTTCTAACCTTGTATCTATGTGAGCCTAGATTTTCTTCACCAAAACAACTTACTGTAACAGACTGAATGCAGAAAAGATATGGGAATCTTGTTGTCTTCTATTAAGCCAGATATTAAAGAAAACAAAAAAATATAAAACAATATCACTATTTCTTATTTGTCTGGAAAAAATAGTGTTAAAATAGTTTAGAAAATAGTGTTTAAAATAAAAAGTGTTATTATGTTAACATGTAATGAGTTTGTTATTTTTTAAATGAACTAATAAGAAATTTTTGCATATATATGTTAATTTTGACTACATTAAATATTGATAGATGTGATGTACATAACCCAAAGCTCTTTGAATGGCCTCCAAACATTTAAGAGTTAAAGGAGACCTGAGACAAAAATGTTTGTGAATCGTTGTGCCAAGGAATACTCTGGTAAAAGATTCAGTTATCCTTACCCTCATTAACTTCAAAAGATTGGAAATAAAACCCATATATTTGTTTCCAATAATAACCAATACAATAGTCGATCTGTTATCTACTATTTTATTTTATGCCTCTACATGTCTATTTAAAAATCTTTACTATATTTAATTTTCCTTAATCAAAGATTGTTTATTTATAATATGAAGGTTGATAACAATACCAACCAGATATATTTCTTGTAACAAGGAAGATGGGTAGGATACTGCATTGCACACCTTTTTTTTCAGTTTTCTTTATAAATATTTTTTTAAATTTTATAATGGGGTATAGTTGGTTTACAATGTTGTGTTAGTTTCAGGTGTACAGTAAAGTTATTCAGTTATACATATACATACCCCTCTCCTTTTTCATATTCTTTTCCTATATGTTATTATAGAGTATTGAGTAGAGTTCCCTGTGCTATACAGTAGGTCCTTGCTGCTTATCTATTTTATATATAGCAGTGTGTTTATATTAATACCAACCTCCTAATTTTTCCCTCCCCCAACACCTTTCCCCTTTGGTAACCATAAGTTTGTTTTCTAAGGCTGTGAGTCTGTTTCTGTTTTGTAATTAAGTTCATTTGTATCATTTTTTAGAATCCACATATGTGATATCATATGATATTTGTCTTTGTCTGTCTGACTTACTTCACTTAGTATGATAATCTCTAGGTCATATACATCTTGCATATGATTAATGTCAGAAGTTTACTGCCCTTTGTGTAAAGCTGAACTTCAAGCCTCTAGAAAAGTGCACTGGACTTTAGGAAACACTTGCAGTAATTTTATCTGGTGTCTTTCTTGACTTTGATCAACAAAGTTAGTCACTTAGAACTGCAAATGTATTGTTGTAGAATTTAAAATAAATAACTTTAGACTTGTCAACATTCATAAATAGAGCATGTAAATATTTCATAACTTATCTGGGTAACCATCAAGACCTTTCCCATCTCCAAGGAAGAGAACTTGGGAGAGAACTTAAGAGACCGTCCTCATGGTGATGACTACCTTTCATTGAGTAATTAACATGAGTCAGGCACTGTACTAAGTACTTTACACACTTCATATCACTTAAACCCTACAACAATCCTTTGAGAACTACATATATTACTAGTTTTACAAAGAAAGGAACAGAGGCTTGGTGAAAATAAACAAATTGCTTGAAGTCACCCATCTTGTAAATGGTAGAACTGTAGTCAAACCCAGAGTACATGATTCTTACCCCAAGCTCCTGACCACATTTTATTTCTCTTCTCATCTGGTTCAAACCCCAACCTCCCATGCCACTTTTGTACTTTTTATGTATATCTGTTGTTGCCCTTAGGACACTTTATTGCAATTGCAATAATTGCAACTGCAATTTCTTTATATATTTACTTCTGCTTATAAACCCTTGACTCCCTGAAGGAAGGAACTGTGCCTGAATCCCCATCAGGCAGGGCAAATCCATTTTTGCTGACCTGAATTAACACCAGGTTAGGTTGTGGAAGCTGAGAGAGCTTAAAGAACTTGCCCTTGACCACTCAATCAGTGTGTAGCAAAGTTGGGATCTGAATCTAGACCTCCCAACTCAACCCTCTATCTTAAACACTGCAGGTCAGTGGTTCTCAAATATGGTGCCTGGACAAATGGCATCAGTATCATCTAGCAATTTGTTAGAAATGTAGATTATTAGCCCCACCCCAGACCTACTGAATAAAATCTTGTAAAGGTAAGACTCAGAAATTTGTGCTTTAATAAGCCCTTCTTGTGATCTGATGCATGCTGAAGTTTGAGAATCACTCCTCTAGGTGAAAAGACAAAACAGTTTAATAAAAACAGAATGTTTGACACAGCATGGAGTATAATAAAACTGTTTGATTTGCTATGTGATTAGGTTTATAAAATATCCCATCCTATTGAAACTGAAAAATTCAAGTAAAAACTTGAATTGTTGTTTTCATTTTGAAAAAAATCAGTCCAAAGCAATGTCACTCCTTCAATCAAGCATGCACTGAATTAATAACTTTGCAATAATAAGAAAATTAAGTGAAGAAAAGATTCCATTGGCTATTTAAGTATGCCTACTTGGAGGAATCCAGACAAACAGAAATAAAATTTCCAGTTAGCACTAGGTATAATTTTCACTGAAATAAAAAGCAGCATGGGCTGCTGGATCTGAGATGCAAGTCACAACTCACATCTTAGTGGGTCTTTTCAAGTTCTAATTATGCTGACAGTCATAGAAGAAGCAAACTGGAACCAACATTTTGGGACTCCTTTATCATCACAGGTAGATTTAAAATTGTCTCCTAAAAATTAGAGATATTTCAACCCCCAAATCAAATTCTCTACCATGAAAAAATAGGCAAGAGCAATTTTTGAGATTGTTGTTTAAAGACAAATTAGTCTTTTAAATATGTTGAGACAATTTAGGTTTTTTGCATGTAACTCTAAGTTTAGCTTTAGTTAGATTCTATTGATTTGCACATGCTTTGGAATAATATTACACGATGTGTGAATATTTTATCAAAAAAAATAAAACCGTATGGATCTGAGACCCTTCCCCACTCACTAATTTTTTTTAAAACAATTCCTCCTCTCCTACTGCCTGCTGCTGACTTTAGAAAATAGCTAAAGGATTTTCATCTCTTTTAACTAAACCTCTTCTGTTTCTAGCTATATATTTATAAAGTCTTCTGAGAATTAGTTTAGCATAATAGCTTGAGATATTCAGTATTTGACATAGGTAGTAGTAATATGAAAAAATCCTCAGTACTCTCCTTATATATTATAAATGGACATACATATATTATAAATAATGATTTATTAGGTATTCTCTCTTAATTCCTTAGTTTCTCTTCTGGAATATTGAGAAAGACATTATTGTGAAGTTCACATCATTTTTTTCTCCCCTGACATTGTAGCTTTGCTTTTGAATGGACTAGGGGACATATTAATCGCATGGCAAAGTTAGCAGTAAGAGCTTGAATTCAATTTGGATTGAGGAGCAAAGATGGAAAATTGTTTAAATCAAATATTAAACCCCTCTACAGAATGTAAAATCTCCTTCCCATGATATGCAGAGACCTTAATTTTAGCTCATGGCTTTTCCTACAATGAAGACTCATCTCTCAGATTATTGTAAATGATCTCACATGTTTTTTTTTGCAGGGGGGGGTACTGTGTTGGGTTTTCGTTGCTGCGCGTGGGCTTTCTCTAGTTGCAGCGAACTGGGGCTACTCTTCGTTGTGGTGCACGGGCTTCTCATTGTGGTGGCTTCTCGTTGAGCAGCACGGGCTCTAGAGTGTGTGGGCTTCAGTAGCTGTGGCACGTGGGCTCAGTAGTTGTGGCTCACCAGCTCTAGAGGACAGGCTCAGTAGTTGTGCCTCGTGGGCTCTAGAGCACAGGCTCAGTAGTTGTGGCGCACGGGCTTAGTTGCTCCGTGGCATATGGGATCTTCCCGGACCAGTGCTCGAACCTGTGTCCCCTGCATTGGCAGGCAGATTCTTAACCACTGTGCCACCAGGAAAGTCCTCACATGGGCTTTTCTTAATGGAAAAAAAAACCCCTCTCATTAAAGCATGATCCCTTCAATAAAACACTCAACTTTTCAGAGTAAAGCATTTCTTACCTTATTCATTACATACAGTATTTTCATTCTGTTTATTTTGTTTTGCTTTATCTTATTCTGATCTCTGTGTACTATTTATTTTCCTCTTAAACACCTGACCAAAGTAAAGCAAAAATTAGGGACAATAAAGCTTTGTAGCTCCTCTCTCCTGTCATCGGCAGCTTCTGACAGCCAATCATGAAAATTCAAAGTCAAACCATTTAACTCTAAGTCAATGGAAATGAATTTCCGGAGAATAGATATTTATATCATATGAGCAAAAGGCACAGTTGTACAATGACAGCAAGGATAAAGATGTAAATATATAATTGTGGTGGCTGTGTGTGTATTGTATGTATGTTTTCAGAGTTAAGACATCATAAAAACCTTTTCCATATCTCTACATAACCTAATATGTAGATTTTAGGTGGGGGGAGAAGGATATACAATAAGAAAGTATACAGTTTAATGTTAACTGGAGCCCTTTTGGTTGGATGAGTGCCAAAGCAACTTTCAAAATATTTCAAAACGGCTGCCAGCATGTAAAGATTTTAACTGAAAGAGTAGAGTAATGAAATCTGAATTACTAATGAGGGAATAAACTTATATTTTGCTTAAGGTCCTTAATGAACATGGAGATAAGAAGATGCAATAAGGAATTTGTCTGTCATGCATGCAAACCAAACTTCCAAATTTTTACATGTAAAGACAAAATACTGAAACAGACTTATCTCATACATTCTAAGGTAACCTACTGTGCAAGTCTTCTTTGAGTAGTCTGTTTATTTCTATTTTAGAAAAGAAAGTTTCTGGAGGGCAGGAGCCATATTAATTCTCTTAAATATGGACAGTTGAAAGCTTGGAACTTTGAAGTTGGATGTGCTCATTAAACTCTATTTTAATAGTATCAAGTATAATTGAAGTAGCTTAAGCATATCTAGTTTCAAATGTCTAACAGCAGGTCTCACATCTTCTTTCGAGTGGGCTAGGTTTGCCCTTTGGGCTTCCAAGAAAAACTTGCCCTCCAAAAAAGAAGAGAAGCAGGATCACATATTTCCAGACCAACTAGTCTGTAAAATAAGTAGTCAATAAAATATAATAGCTGGTCTTTTCTATTCATAGAATCAATATTAAAACAGTTAAAGAAGAAGGGTGATACTGTCTATAAATGTAACTGGTGGATTGTGCAGAAAATATTCTAAAAGGAAAAAATAATTTTCAAAAAATCCTGCTTTTTTGGGCAAAAGAGCATTTTATCCGCCTCTGGCATCATTTAGCACACGAGGGACTGCCTCTGGATCCACCAGATCTAACCTGAAACATGGCATTACATATTGGAGTCAAAGTACACATGGAAGAAGCAGCCACTTGCTGGAAACCTCCACCAACTGATCTAGGTTGACCTAGATATCAAATGCCAGGCACAGGCACCAGCCCACAACGGGCCAATAATTCAGACATGCTATTTTATAGAAATCCACTCTCTGCATATAGGTTCATTTTAAGCCTCATTGGTCAGCCGTTAACTGGGCTTCCTTTGGCCTACAGTACTGCTGGCCTTGACCTATGCGGTCAGAGAAGGAGAACTTTTCCCAACCCCTAGAACATTCCTGACCTGGCTATAATTAGCACAAACTCCCATTTCTTTCTACAGGAAAGCTTGCGCAGAGCCAAGAGTTGGTATTTGAGATCTCTTCAGACTCAGCCCTGAGGATGAGAGGTGGGGAGGGGAGAGCTCTGAGACCCGAGTCAAACTGCAAGGCCTGGCCTGGCCACATCTGTGACCTGACCCCTCCACGGTGGCTTTCCACCTACCCATGTGCCCCTACCCTCTCAACACCCCCTACCCTCGCCGGTTCAGTGACTTTGCGTTTGGCCACTGAACAAGTATTAATATCTCTTAATGAAATGCCTTTGAACTAGAAAAAGACCCCTTCCTAGGAAGGAGGCAGTCAGGACCTCAGTTAGATCTTCAACTAACTCGTGGGATCCCTAGCACATGCCACAGATGCTCATTACGATTCTTTTTACGTGCAACATGTGGGGGACGAAGCAGTTTCATATCTCCTGGTATTATCTGCCGTCCAAAGCATTTTCTTTGAGAGGAAAATGGAAACGCAGCTGCGCCGTGGGCCCGGCCAGCCAGAGCTGGGGCTCCCTCCCTCTGGCTCCCTGCGGCTGCCGGGCGCGGGCGGCTTCTCCGGAAACTGACTCGGGTTAGGGGAGCGCAGAGGTTGGTCAGCCAGAGCGGGACGCCGCCGGGGCGCGGACCGGCCTTTGTGCGGCTTGGCTGTTTTCCGGGAGCCACGAGGGTGGAAGGGGACACCCAGTTCTGTGGCGAGGGTAGGCGTCTGGCCCCCAGACCTTGTGCCGGGACGCCGGGCTGGTCAGTCTCTACCGCTCTCGTCCTCGGCAACTTCTGGCCAATCGGCCCTGCCCCTCTGGGTCCCAGCGGCCGGCTGCGCCCCAGGCTCAAAGGGTTAAGCAGGTGCCTCGCCCGGCGAGGCGCTATTGGCAGAGGGTCGGGCGGCGCGGCTGCGGCCACCACGCTCCGCCGAGCCCAAGTTGGTTTCTCGCGGCGGGCGCGGCGGCCAGTTGTCCCCCAGCTGCCAGGCCCGGGCCTCTGCGCGCGGGGAGAGGAAGAGACGAGAGAACGAGATGGGGAAACCAACAGGAGCACCAGCCAAGCTTGTTGGGGGCGGTGGCGCGCAAGAGGAGGGGAGCCCGAGCCCCGCGTCGCGTAAGGGCTGCACCGTCCTCCCGGCAACTCAGGTCCTGTGTCGCCACCCGGAAGAAAGAGCGAGGAAGTGGGGCCACTGGGGGTCCTGGGCAGGGGGTAGGGGTAATCATTCACTCCCATTGGCCCCACCCATTATGCAGGCTAGAAGGAGTGCAAGTTGTCAGTAAAAGGGCGCGCCCAAACCACAGTATCCCTCCTCATCCCCTAAAGAAACACCGATGTAACAATGTGGAGAAGTAACTGGAAGACACGAGGAAATAAATGCACGTGTTTTCTCTTTTTGTTTCCCTGGTGGTTGGAATGTGCAGAGTTCGCCCCAGTTGTGGCTGCTAATTTATTCGTTTCATCGTTCGAAAGGGGCGTATAGAGATGGGTCATCAGGGGCACACCCGAATCCCTCCAGCTGGACCTGCAGTCCCCACCTCACAAGTTTGTCCAAGACCAACATGCCAGCCCACCAGAAGCTAGGAGAGTCCCTTCTTATAAAGGAAACAAACTCTCCATTGCACAAAAGCGCCTCCCCCCCCTTCTCCTTTGCACACCATCCCTCCTCGATAAGCATCAAGTTCTCCAGTAGTCCAACTTGCAGTTGGCAACCCTCGCGCTGCCTAGTGTACAGAAGACGGGCAGAGAGGGGTCCCGGCCCGGAGGGGAGGCTCTGCGCCCCCATTCCTGCACACGCGGGCTGGAGTCCAGGTTACAGGGAGCCGCGGGAGGTGCGAGCCTGCTTGGATGGTGGTTATTTCTCTAGAGAAAAGAGGGAAGAGCGCGCGCCTGTCTTACACTTGGAGTCGGAAGTGCGCGGTGTGTGTGTGCGTGTTTGTGTTGAGGGGGCGGGAAAGAAAGGCACCCTCCGCTGCCCGTCATCCCCTTGCACCAGCCAAGTCCTCTCTAAGCCTCCCGGTGCATCCTTCCTCCGCCACCCCCTCCCCTTCTTCCCTCAGCTGGGCTCGCGCAGCGCAGTCGGAGCAGCCAGTGAGAGCAACATCCTGGAAAGAGGGGGGAGCACCACCGCCCCCCAAAAGGGAAAAAAGGACCCACCCTGACACGTTTTGCTGTTTGCAAGTCCCTCGCACGCCCCCCCGCACCTCCTCCTTGCGCTTGCGGCCCCCCCAGCCCGCTGCGCGCACATCAAAGCGCCTCTCCGCCGCGCACAGTGGCCGCAGCTCACTAATGGGATTGCAGGCTAGTGCCTGGCTCCGCTGCTGCCGCCGCCGCTGCTCGCGCTGCTGCTGCTGCTGCCGCTGCCGCCGCTGCCCGAGCCCCAGCCCGAGCCCCCGCCAGCCCGAGCCCAGAGCCGCCGCGCCCGGGGGCCGAAGCCGCGGCGATGATCCGAATCTTTCCGGATTTCAGCGTGCAGGTGACGGCCGCGGCAGCCGGCGGGGCGGCCGCGGGGGTGCCGGCCGGCGCGGGCATGGGGAGGGCCGGCGCCGCGGCCAACGGCACCCCGCAGAACGTCCAGGGCATCACCTCCTACCAGCAGCGGTGAGTAGTCCCGCCTGGGCTGGGATAGTGCCCCCGCTCCGGGGTGCTGGGGTGGGACTCACTTTGCCTCCTGTTTTATGCGTTACAACACACATGCACATCGCCAGGGCTCACTTTGCTTGCCCCTCGTTCTACAGATAAGACAGGAAAAAATAATTCACAATTCGGATTGAGAGGCACTCCAGTGTACTGGCGAAGTCAAATCAACCTTTGCCTTCTGCCTGGCCCCAAATCTAGAGTCTCAGCCCCGCGTAGCCAAGGAGTTACAGCGAAGTCTGAGGCACAGAACAAGGTGCTTTTGCAAAGTTTGGGATCCTCGTCCCTTTACAGCGGAATTTTCTCAATGCTTCTGCCGGGTGCGGACCCGCGCTGACGGGCGGCCAGGGGGGCAATTGATCACCTGAGCCTGATTGATCATTTGTTTCCAAACAGAATGGGAACAGTTTTCACGTGTAGCCGTACACTTGCAATTCTACATAATAGTGTTATCGTGTCACCTGTTACTACAGGGAAATACAGCATGAAATCCGAGTCTCCTCGGCGCTGTTAAGTATTCATCTTAAACGTATTATAATGCAAATGCGTAAGATTCAGAGATGCAAGTTAGGAAGCAAATTTTACAAAGTTAGGTTAGGTGGGAAGAAGGAAGTTTTAAAGTATTTATTGTTTGCATTTCCTCCAAACATTTATGGATTAAAAAAATATGGTTGTGACATTGAAATAGTAAACATTCTTTGATTCAGTTAGGAAAGAAAGGGGAAAAAAATTACCACCACCACCAACAGCCCTAGAACCCTGAAGTTTTTCCTTAAGGACAACTTGAGATGTTGCAAGATTTTATCAAAAATGTAATCCACAAAAATGTGCTGAGAAATACAATGTAGTATGAAAGGTAAGCTTCCCATTTGTGGGGCTCAGTTTTATAGAAGATGGGAGGAAAAAAGAACACATGAAAGTGTGAAATTAAATATTTGTGTTTCCCAGATTGCATATGATTAAACATCTGAGAGCTTTGCCAATGGCATTTAACTTAAAATATACACAATGCATAATTCAAATAACAGCTCCTATTCTTACCTTGTATTTCAAACTTCATTGATTTGAGAACCTTTGATTTGAACCAACAGTGTTTAAACTGAAAAGGTTAAGATAATCTATCACTGCCATATTTTGTGCCTTCTAACCAGTGGCTCAGCAACCAGAGCAGGTTTTGCATAACACACTGAATGTTTTCCAAGTTGATGGCCAGTATTGCAGATATTCTGTAGAAGACTTCATTATATGTTCTGAGTATCGTCAGAAGTTTAGAAAAAAGAGTCTTGAAAATAAGTCAAAAAGAGGCTATTCCTTGTCAAAGAGATTTTTTATTTAAATTATTCTAGTCTTGTTTTACTTCAGTGATTACAAGAACCTTTAATACAAAAGATCTGGGAATCTTTCCAACATAAAGGACCAGGAAAGAATTAGATTTTTCCTTTTCATGGTTCAGGTATGGTTTTGTGGTTGTTTTTTTTTTTTTTGTCACTTATAAAACATTTAAATGACAATAGAATCCAGTGATCACTTTAACTAGGAAGTGCAGGCAATAGTCACAATAGTGTGGTCTCTGAAGTAGGGAGTCAAGGGTCAGAAATGTCAGATGGCCTTTGGATGATTTCAGGGACCTCCAGGGAACTTCAACTAACCCTTAAGATACGAATTGGGCATAAGAGGTGGTCATGAAATTTCAGCCTTTATGTTTACTCTCTGAGTGTTGGTGTCTTTCATCATAAAGATCTTCCCAGGGCCAATTTCCCTGCAAGTCAGGAGCACGCAGGGGTAATTCTCCATGGTCCCGCACTCAAACGCCGAAAGCTGTACCGATGCTTCCAACTTCATCTTTGAATTTGGGCCACTTTATCAAGTCTGAATCCCACTGCAGTTCTAAAGACTAAAGCTTTAAAAATAATCAACTCTAAACTCTAGCCTTTGGGATGTATTGTTCCCTTCTTCTCTTTTTATGTTCTGTCATATTGACAGAAGAGAAGGTGCTAGCTGTGAAAAATGTAGCTCTTGGTTTCGTTACTCAGAAATGATGACACCTGTTACTGCCTTTAATTTTAGTTAATTTGGGGACAGGGGAGCGAGTCATGTGGGGCAAGAAGATTATTGGCAGGGTCTGAGTCACAAGTCCCCTGTCCTCTGGAATTTTATTGGGAATGTGGGCCACCTACTTGTTAGGCTGAAGGGGCTGTGAAGGGCAGACTTAGTTTCCACCTCAAGACCTGTATCTATTAGAGAGAATGGCGACATCATTCCCCCCCCCAAAATTTGTTTTTGCATTAACTTATTTTGGGGAGTCTGATGAGGGAGTGACGGGGTGGGGGGGGTTTCAAGCAAAGAGTGGCCTGTTGGAAGAACACAAGCTTCTCTCATTTGTCATCTTTGGGTAGAAATGCCCTAAGCTGGCCGTCCTGGAGCCAAAACTTCCAGCAGGCAACTTTTTCCCCTCCCTTCCAGGCCCTGTCTATCTTGTACTCAACACTCTCCACTTCATTTTTCAATCACTCTCATCTTCTCCTACCTGTAGAGTGTACTCCAAAGAGAACTCAAACACCATCATGCAGATTAAACACGTCTGTCACGAAAAACACTCATGTTTTCCAAGTTTCTAACTCTCAGCCCCACTGTACTGGAATGGTAGAACTGAATGGGACCCCTTTGCAGGTCTATTTTTTTCTTATGTTTAAAGTAAAATGCAGCGCCTCTCATAGGATTGATGTTTTCCGTCTGGCTCTTTCATTTATTCAAAGTGGGAATGCTTTAAGAGTCCTTTCTACTTTCCTGGGTGACACATGACTGACCCAAGTCTCTGCCTACAAAACTGCCCACACCCAGCAGAGCGGTTTAGTGGAGAAAACGCTCTGATCAGGGGCTCCCCAGGCAATAGGATTCCAGCACTGGCCCTGCACTGAGTGGCCCTTTCCCTAAGCCTCGCTGAGCTGTAAAATAAGGAGGCGACTGGGCTGGATCCCCGAGGCCCGCAGTCTGGTTGGGTCCCAGGTTCTAAGATCCAAGTCGAGAGAAGCGTTTTATCTAACTGCGTTTAAACTCCTGGGGATTCACTTGTGAACCCCGGGGTCTGCAGACTTGCAAGTGCGTGAATAATGCAGCTGCTCCGGCTTTGCAACGCTGCTGAGAGCGCCCGAGCCACAGGGTGCCTGTGCCGCCGCTGCACCCGCTCACGGGGCCCTCGGGGCCGCTCCGCCCGCACACCCCCACGCGCTGTCCCCGGAGGCGCGTCCGGACGCCGTACTGTGAAGCCCGCTCCCGTGGCCTCCCAGCTCCTCTGTTTCTTTCCTCCTGGCCGCGATACTCCAGAGAAGGGAAGTGTTCGAAACTGCAACTGAGTGGCGTTGTTGCGCCGGCAGAGGAGCTTCCCAGTCCCCGAACGCGAGAAAGAGGGTGGGGGGGTGGGGAGAGACGGAGGGAGAGAGACGGAGAGAGAGAGAGAGAGACGGAGGGAGAGAGACAGAGAGAGAGAGACAGACACGGAGGGAGAGAAACAGAGAGAGAGAGAGAGAGACGGAGGGAGAGAGACAGAGAGGGAGAAAGGGGGGGAGAGGGGGGGGAGAGAGAGAGAGAGAGAGAGAGAGAGAGAGAGAGAGAGAGAGAGAGACGGAGGGAGAGAGGGGGAGAGAGAGAGAGGGAGAGAGAAAGGGGGGGTGTCTGTGTGCGAGAGAGCGCTCTGGAGCAAAGCAGCTGGAAAATGCCCAGAAATACTTTCACAGCGGTCAAGCTGGAAACCCCCTGCGCGTCCTCCCTGTCCCCGCCCCTCCCGACCTAGGTCCCCCCCGCCCCCCGCCGGGAGGGTGTGTACCCCACCTGCCACCGGGCCAGCTCTGGGTGGCGGTGGTGGGGTGACTGCGGGGGGTGTGGCGGCGCGCGAGGCGAGAACCCGGAGGCGGCGGGGCCCTGGGCCTGGCTGCCCGCGGGGCCGCGCTGCCGCCTCCCCCCCCGCGCCGCCGCCTCCCCCGCCTCCTCCGCCGCCGCCGGTCGCCTGTCTCCGCGCTGGGCATGTCTCGGGAGCCGGAGCGGCCCGGGCCGCGGGGGCTCTGCGGCGCATGGACGGCGGCGGCGCCCGGAGAGCAGGGGGAGGAGAAGGCGCAAGCGGCGGAGGAGGCGGCGACCTGCGGCGAGAGGCACCGGCGGCGCGAGGGGACGGCCGGCCGCCGGCGAGGCTTCGGCCCCACTACTTTTCCGTAGCCTCCCCGCCTCAGCAGCACGGCCGCCGCCGCCGCCGCCGCCGCCACGGCCAAGGCCACGGCCGCCGCCCGCCTGGCCGCCGCTGAGCGCCGCGCACGCCCGCACTCACTCCCGCCACCCCACGCACACGCACACCCCCCCGCCCTCCCCACGCCCCCCGCCCCAGGAGGGGGGAGAGAGGCAAAAAGTAAGAGAGGAAAAAAAATAGCAGGAAGATGGCGCCCACCAAGCCCAGCTTTCAGCAGGATCCTTCCAGGCGAGAACGGTAACACTTTTCTGTTTATTGAACCTGCCGCCGGGGCGGCTGCTGCCGCCGCCGCCGCCGCCGCCGCCGCCGCCGCCTCCGCCGCCGCCGCCAAGGTGGCGGGGCCCGCTCCGCAGCCCGCCTCCTGGGCCGCGAGCCCGCGGGGACCTGGTCGGCGGGCTGGTGGCTCCGCGCTCGCTCGCGGTCCCCGCGCGCATTGTCCGCCCGCGGCGGCTGCGGCAGCGGCGGCGGCGCCAGGCTCTCCGAGCGGTCGCACCTCCTCGGCTCGGCGAATGGAGTGACTCGCTGACAGAAAAAAAAAAAAAGGAAAAAAAAAAGAATGAAAGAATGAAAAAGCAAAAAAGAAAAGAAAAAGAAAGAGAAACAAACAGAAAAGAAGGGGGTGCTGTGTGAGTGGGAGCAGCGGAGCGGGTGGGGGGGCCGGGGGATCCCCGGGGCCGCCGCAGGTCCCTTGGCAGCTGCTCTCTAGGAAGGAATGAGGCTGGGGAGGGGGAGGGAAGGCAGGCGAGAAGGGGGAGGAGGAGAGGAGAGGAGGAGGAGGCCGGGGGCGGGGAGCGCGGAGCTCGCGCCAGGCCCGGACGGTGTCGCCGAGGGGCTGTCTCCGCGCGGAGCAGCTAGGCCGGGCCGGGCGGAGAGAGGCGCGCGGCCGCCGCCTCCCTGCCGCACAGGCTGCGCCCCCAGCCTCGGCAACTTGTGGGTCTCCTGCTTTGCCTTCTGTTCTCCTCTCCTGTCCTCCTCTCCACTCCCTTGCCCCCCAGAGAAAATAAGGAAAAGAAAGAAGAAAACCCTCCAATCCAAATCAGCAAGCCAACATCGAGATCCAAAATGTGCCAACAGTTGGAGCATCTCTTCCCCGTTAGTTACTGTTTGGGGATCTGTGTTTAAAAAAGTTCCTGGTGAGAATTGCCTAGCCAGGCAAGGAGC